>NC_133506.1:50999333-51313000 GCF_049354715.1 Callithrix jacchus
TTGACACAGTGATGCCATAGAAAACATGAAAACATGTAGAAGGCAGGACTTTCATCTCCACCAGATGCTGGTAATGGCCCCACCCCCATGGTTCAGAGGAGACCAGATGTGGGTCCTGGATCTCTGCCTTCACCCGGCAGCAAAGGTGTTTCTCCTCCCAGCTGGAGTGGTGACAGTGTGCCTAGTGGAAGGTTTGGACTTTTACCAACCTTCAGCAAATAAAACTGTTCCCCATCCTCCAACATAGTGTTAATTGAATGGCACATGGGAAGCAGTCCTGTGACACTCCAAACCCTCTCAGCCAAGTAAACTCGCAGTGTAGTTTTAGTGGGAAACTAGAATCTCTGACTCTGCAAATCAATATGAGGAGTCCTCCTACTTATATATTAATGAAGTCTGAATGGGGAACATGGACTTCTACCCCCATCTGGCTGTGACGAGACAGAAGCCCCTTTCCCCTGCCATAGTGGTGTCAGAAAACAAAACACAGCAAAAACAAAAGTTAAAAAAAAAACAGCCAAGTCAATAGACTTAAATAATAGAGAGAGACTCATAATCAAAAGATCCAATTTTCAATAAAAAATTATTAGTCATACAAACAAGCCAGGAAGATCTCAAACTAAATGAAAAAATGGCAATTAACAGATGCCAACACAAAAATGACAGAGATGGTAAAATTATCTGAAGAGTATTTAAAGTCAGCCATCATAAAAATGCTTCAATGAGCCATTACAAATATACTTGGGACACATAAAAAATAGAATGCCTAAGCTCAGAAACAGAAAAACATATAGCTCCACTGAGTTCAACAGTAGAATGTATGGGACTAATGAAGAAACCAGAAGCCTGGATAGCAAGCAAACAGTGAAATTACACAATCTGAACAAAAGAGAGAAAATAAATTAAGGTAGAGACTGGGGAGAATGAAGCCTTGTGGACTTATAAGACTACATAATAGGTCAAAACTCTCAAAGGAGTCACAGGAGAGAAGAGAGAGGAAAGGGCTGAAAAAGTACTCAAATAATCACTGGAAATACCCCAATTTTGCAAAATGCAACTTACAGATTCAACTTGCCTACAAAAAGTTGAGCAAAGCCCAAGACCAGAAATCCGTTCAAAGACTATAGTGATATAAAAACTGAAGACTTTTTTTAACGTAGAGAGAAATGACACCTTATCAAGAGGAGGAAAAGCAATGTAAATGACTGCTGATTTTTCATCAGAAACCATGGAGATCACAGGAAGTCACACAACATCGTTCAAGGGCTGAAAGAAAAGAACTGTCAACACAGAATCCTCTATCTAGCAAAAATATCCTTAAGGAATGAAGAGAACATTAAGACATTCTCAGATGAAAGAAAACAAAGACAGTTTGTCACCAGCACATCTACTCTAGAATAAGGACTAAAGGAAGTTTCTAAACAGAAACAAAATGACAAAATAAGAGATCTTAGAATACCAAGAAGAAAGAATGTAGTAAGTAGAAGCATGGATACAGATAAATACAGTAGACTTCCTTCTCCTTTGGGTTGTCTTAATTATGAGTGATAGTGAAAGTAAAAATTATAACACTGTCTGACACGGTTCTAAATGTATATCAGAAACTATGGGCCGGGCGTGGTGGCTCACGCCTGTAATCCCAGCACTTTGGGAGGCTGAGGCAAGTGGATCACGAGGTCAAGAGATCGAGACCATCCTGGTCAACATGGTGAAAGCCTGTCTCTACTAAAAATACAAAAAATTAGCTCCAGCTAATAAAATAAAATTTAAAAAAAGAAACTATGTTAGGTAGTAATATTATCAATGGGTTAGAAAAGGGAACACAAAAGCATGTAAGTTTTTTTTAAATAATTTTCTTGAATGGATTTCCTTGAATGACAGCACCAGTAGACTATGATAAAATTATGTATATATAATTTGACACCTAAAATCTCCACTAAAGTTATACACAAAACTATACCGAAAAACACCATACATAAATCAAAATGGAATTCCAACAAATGTTCAAGTAAACCCAGGGAATCAAGAAGAAAACAGAACCAAACAACAAAAAGAATAAAATAATTATAAAGTGCCAGATTTAAGCCCTAACATATCAATAATTGCATTAAAGAAAAATGGTCTAGATGTACAAATGAGAAGTCATTGACAAGGTAGGTTAAATAATTTGGGCCAACTGCATACTGTCTATAAGAAATTCATTTGAGGTAAAGTGATACAAACAAGTTGAATATAAATGGGTGGAAAATGTTTGTGCAAACATTAATCAAAAGGAAAGCAGGAGTGGCTATATTAATATCAGAAAAGAGATCAGGGATGACATGGTTTGGATTTGTGTTCTCACCCAAATCTCATGTCAAATTGTAATCCCCAATGTTGGAGGAAGGGCATGGTGAAAAGTATTGGATCATGGGGGCAGATTTCCCCTTGCTGTTATGATAGTGAGTTCCCACAACATCTGGTTGTTTAAAACTGCTACACAGGTTTAAACAACCAGATGTTGTGGGAACTCATCCTTCACTCTCTTCCTCCTGCTCTAGCCATGTAAGATGTGCCAGCTTCCCTTTACACCATAATTGTAAGTTTGCCGAGGTCTTTCCCGGCCATGTTTCCTGTACAGCCCGTGGAACTGTGAGTCAGTTAAGCCTCTCTTCTTTATAAATTACTCAGTCTCTGGTAGTTCTTTATAGCAATGTGACAATGAGCTAATACAAGAGTAAAAAATTTATTAGAGATACAGATGGATATTACAGTAATAAAAGAGTTAATCCACCAAGAAGACATAGCAATAGCAATTTTTTTGGGGGGGCTGCCTATCACTTCAAGCATTTATTTCTTTGTATTACAAATATTCCAACTATACCTTTTTAGTTATCTTACAATGTACAATAAATTATTGTTGACTGTAATCACTCTGTTGTAATATCAAATACTCACTCCTATTCATTACTAGCTAACTGTATTTTTATAGCCATTAACCATCCCTATCCGTGTTGTTGCAAATGGCAGGCTCTCTCATTCGTTTTATGGCTGAATAGTACTCCATTGTGTATATGTACCACATTTTCGTTATTTATTCATCTATGATGAATACTTAGGTTGCTTCCAAATCTTGGTTATTGTGAATAGTAATGCAGTCAGCATGGGAGTGCTGGTATATCTCCAATATACTGATTTCCTTTCTCTCAGGTATGTACCTAGCAGTGAGATTGCTAGATCATATGGTAGCTCTATTTTAGTTTTTTGAGGAATCTTCATATTCTTTATCAAAGTGATTGTACTAATTTACGTTTCTACCAACAGTGTTCTTTTTTTTTTCTTAACATCCTTTCCAGAATTTGCTATTTCTTATTTTTTGGATAAAATCCATTTTAACTGAAATAAGATTATATCCCATTGTAGTTTTGATTTGCATTCCTCCGATGTATTCATCCATTCTAACGCTGCTATGAAGATATTACCTTAGACTAGGTAATTTATAAACAAAAGAGGTTTAATTGACTCACAGTTCCATGTGGCTGGAGAGGCCTCAGGAATCTTGTAATCATGGCAGAATGTGTAGGGAAACTAAGATATTTCTTCTATGGCAGCAGGAGAGAGAAAAGAGTGAACCAGAAAGTGCCACACGCTTAAACCATAAGTTCTCCTGAGAACTCAGCCGTCACCATGAGAAAAGCATGTGGGAACCTTCCGCAATATCCAGTAACCTCCCACCAAGTTCCCATCCACTGACATGTGGGGATCACAATTTGAGATGATATCTGGGTGGGGACACAGAGATAAACCACATCATCTGATCCTCAATGATGTTGAGCAGCTTTTCATACATGTTTGCCATTTGTATGTCTTCTTTTGAGAAATGTCTATTCAGATATTTTGTCCACTTTTAATCATATTATTATATTTTTTCCTATAGAATTGAGTTCCTTACATATTCTAGTTATTAATCCCTTGTCAAATGGAAAGTTTGTAAACATTTTCTCTCATTCTATGGGTTGTCTCTTTGTTCTTTGTTTGCTTCACTCTTCAAAATCATTTCAATTTAATGTGATCTGATATATCCATTTTTACATTGGTTGCCTGTGCTTTGGGGGTTTTACTCAAGAAATCCTTGCTCAGTGTCTTAGAGAATTTTCCCAATGTTTTCTTTTAGAAGTTTCATAGCTCAAGGTCTTAGATTTAAGTATTTCATCAATTTCAATTTGAATTTTGTGCATAGTGAGACACAGGAGTATAGTTTCATTCTGCTGCATATGTATATCTAGTTTTCCCAGCCATTTATTGAAGAGACTATTCTTTCCCCACTGTATATCTTTGACACCTTTATTGAAAATGGGTTCACTCTAGATGTCTGGATTTTTTGGTAGGTTCACCATTCTGTTCCATTGGTCCATGTGTCTATTTTAATGCCAGTACCATGCTATTTTGGTTACTATTACTCTGTACTGTAATTTGAAGTCAGATAATGTGATTCCTACTATTTTATTCTTTATTTCAGGATAGCTTTGGCTATTCAGGGTCCTCTGTGCTTCAATATAAAATTTAGGATTGTTTTTCTTTTTCTATGAAGAATGTCATTGGTATTTTGATGTAGATTATATTGAATCTCCAGATTGCTTTGGATAGTATGAACATTTTAACAATTTTGATTCTTCTCATCCGTAAAGATAGAATATACTTCCATTTTTTGTGTCTTCTCTTCAATTTCTTTTATCAAGGTTTTATAGTTTTTATTGTATAGACCTTTCACTTCTTTGGTTAGGTTTATTTCTTATTTGTATTATTTGTAGCTATTGTAAATGGGATTTGTTTTCTGATTTCCTTTCTGAATTGTTGTTGGCATATAGAAATACAACTGATTTTTGTATGTTGATTTGTATCCTGCAACTTCACTGAATTTTTTTATCAGTTCTAATAGTTTTAGATGGAATCATTCTATTTTTCCAAATACAAAATGATATCATATGCAAAAAAAAGAATAATTTGATGCCTTCCTTTCTGATTTTAACACTTGTTATCTCTTTTCTTACATTATTGCTGTAGTTTGGAATTACAGCACTATGTTGAATAACAGTGGTGACAGTGAGTATCTTTCCCTTTCTTCACATCTTAGAGCACAGACTTTCAGTTTTTCCCACTTCAGTATGATACTAGCAGTGGATCAGTCATTTATGGCTCTAGTTGTCTTGATGAATATTCCTTCTATATCCACTTTTCTGAGGGTTTTAATCACAAAGAGATGTTGAATTTTATTAAGTGATTTAAGGGATGTTGAATTTTTTCAGCATCAATTGAAATGACACGTAGTTTTTGTCCTTCACTCTGTTTATATGATGTATCTCATTGATTGATTGGCATATGTTTAACCATCCTTGCATCCCTGAGATAAATCCCAGTTGGTCATGATGACCAATCTTTTTAGTGTCTTCTTGTGGTTGGTTTGCAAGTATTTTGATGAGAATTTTCACTTCAATATTCATCAGTGATATTGCCATATAGATTGATGATTGATTGATTGATCTCTATCTGGTTTTGGTATCAGGATCATATTGGTTTTGTAGCATAGGTCTGGAAGTATCACCTCCTCCTATATTTTATGGGATATTGTAAGTAGAGTTGGTATTAGTTGTTCTTTTAATGTTTAGTAAAACTTAACAGTGAAGCCACTGGATTCCAGGCTTTTCTTTGCTTGGAGACGTTTTATTATGGCTTCAATCTTAGAACTTGTTATTGATCTGTTCAGACTTTGGATTTGTTCATGGTTCAATCTTGGCAGGTTTTATTTGTCCGGAAATGTATCCATTTCTTCTAGATTTTCCAGTTTATTGACATGTAATTACTCATAGTAATTTCAAATGATCCTTTGAATTTCTGCAGTATCATTTCTAATGTCTCCTTTTTCATCTCTCATTTTATTTGGGTTTTCTCTCTGTTTTTAGTTACTCTAGCTAAAGTTTTGTCAATTTTGTTTATCTTTTCATTGTTTTCTTCATTTCAATTTTATTTATTTCTCCCCTGATCTTCCTTATTTCTTTTCTTCTACTAATTATGAGTTTGGTTTGCTTTTGCTTCTCTGTTGATTTAAGATGCATTGTTAGCTTGTTTATTTGAAGTTTTTCAACTTTTTTGATGTAGGTGTTTACAGCTCTAAATTTTCCTCCTTGGAATGTTCTTGTTGTATACCAGAGGTTTTCATTTATTGTGTTTCTAATAACATTTGTTTCAAAATCATTCTCAATTTTCTTCTTAATTTTTTTATTGGCCCAATGGTCATTCAGAAGTGTATTGTTTAATTTCCACATTTATATAATTCCGAAAATTCCTCTTGTTATTGATTTCTAGTTTTATTCCATTGTGGTCAAGAAAAGTATATATATATATATATATCCAGCCACTCTGTCTTTTGATTGGAGAGTTAAGTTCATTTGCATTCAATATTATTATAAATAAGGGCATACTCCTGCTATTTCGTTATTTGTTTTCTAGCTGTATTGTGATCTTTTCTTCCTCCTGTCATTTCTTCCTTTCTTTTTATGTGAAGGTTATTTTCTCTGGTGGTATGTTGTCATTTTTAGCTTTCATTCTGTTTTTTTTTAATTTTTTATTGCATTTTAGGTTTTGGGGTATATGTGCAGAACATGCAAGACAGTTGCATAGGTACACACATGGCAGTGTGTTTTGCTTCCTTTCTCCCCTTCGCCCACATTTGGCATTTCTCCCCAGGCTATCCCTCCCCAGCTCCCCCCCCCCCGCAGGCCCTCCCCTTTTCCCCCCAGTAGACCCCAGTGTTTAGTATTTTCCTCCCTGTGTCCATGTGTTCTCATTTTTCATCACCCGCCTATGAGTGAGAATATGCAGTATTTCATTTTCTGTTCTTGTGTCAGTTTGCTGAGGATGATGTTCTCCAGATTCATCCATGTCCCTACAAACGACATGAACTCATTATTTCTGATTGCTGCATAATATTCCATGGTGTATATGTGCCACATTTTTCCAATTCAGTCTATCATCAATGGGCATGTGGGTTGATTCCAGGTCTTTGCTATTGTAAACAGTGCTGCAATGAACATTCGTGTGCATGTGTCTTTATAGTAGAATGATTTATAGTCCTTTGGATATATACCCAGTAATGGGATTGCTGGGTCAAATGGGATTTCTATTTCTAAGGCCTTGAGAAATCGCCACACTGTCTTCCACAATGGTTGAACTAATTTACATTCCCACCAACAGTGTTCCTTTTTCTCCACATCCTCTCCAGCATCTATTGTCTCCAGATTTTTTAATGATTTCCATTCTAACTGGCATGAGATGGTATCTAAATGTGGTTTTGATTTGCATCTCTATGATGACCAGGGATGATGAGCATTTTTAATATGATTGTTGGCCTCATATATGTCTTCTTTTGTAAAGTGTCTGTTCATATTCTTTGCCCATTTTTGAATGTGCTTGTTTGATTTTTTCCTGTAAATCTGTTTGAATTCTTTGTAAATTCTGGATATCAGCCCTTTGTCAGATGGGTAAACTGCAAAAATTTTTCCCCATTCTGTTGGTTGCCGATTCACTCTAGTGACTGTTTCTTTTGCTTTGCAGAAGCTGTGGAGTTTGATTAGGTCCCATTTGTCTATTTTGGCTTTTGTTGCCAATGCTTTTGGTGTTCTGTTCATGAAGTCTTTGCCTACTCCTATGTCCTGCATGGTTTTGCCTAGATTTTCTTCTAGGGTTTTTATGGTGCCAGGTCTTAAGTTTAAGTCTTTAATCCATCTGGAGTTAATTTTAGTGTAAGGTGTCAGGAAGGGGTCGAGTTTCTGCTTTCTGCACATGGCTAGCCAGTTTTCCCAACACCATTTATTAAACAGGGAATCCTTTCCCCATTGCTTGTTTTTGTCAGGTTTATCAAAGATTGTATGGTTGTAGATATGTTGTGTTGCCTCCGATGCCTCTGTTTTGTTCCATCGGTCTATGTCTCTGTTTTGGTACCAGTACCATGCTGTTTTGATTACTGTATAGCCTTGTAGTATAGTTTGAAATCCAGTAGTGTGATGCCCCGACTGTGTTCTTTTTGCTTAGAATTGACTTGGCTATGCAGGCTCTCTTTTGGTTCCATATGAAGTTCATGGTGTTCTTTTCCAGTTCTGTGAAGAAAATCAATGGTAGCTTGATGGGGATAGCGTTGAATCTGTAAATTACTTTGGGCAGTATAGCCATTTTCACGATATTGATTCTTCCTAACCATGAACATGGAATGTTTCTCCATCTGTTTGTGTCCTCTCTTATTTCATTGAGCAGTGGTTTGTAGTTTTCCTTGAAGGGGTCCCTTACGTTCCTTGTGAGTTGTATTCCAAGGTATTTTATTCTTTTTGTAGCAATTGTGAATGGCAGTTCGTTCTTGATGTGGCTCTCTTTAAGTCTGTTATTGGTGTAGACGAATGCTTGTGATTTTTGCACATTGATTTTATATCCTGAGACTTTGCTAAAGTTGCTTATCAGTTTCAGGAGTTTTTGGGTCTTCTAGGTATACTATCATGTCATCTGCAAATAGAGACAATTTGGCTTCCACTTTTCCTATTTGAATGCCCTTTATTCCTTGTTCTTGCCTGAATGCTCTGGCTAGAACTTCCAGAACTATATTGAATAGGAGTGGTGAGAGAGGGCATCCTTGTCTAGTGCCAGATTTCAAAGGGAATGCTTCCAGTTTTTACCCATTCAGTATGATATTGGCTGTTGGTTTGTCGTAAATAGCTTTTATTACTTTGAGATACGTTCCATCGATACTGAGTTTATTGAGGGTTTTTAGCATAAAGGGCTGTTGAATTTTGTCGAATGCCTTCTCTGCATCAATGGAGATAATCATGTGGTTTTTGTTTTTGGTTCTGTATATGTGGTGAATTACATTGATGGACTTGCCTATGTTGAACCAGCCTTGCATCCCTGGGATGAAGCCTACTTGATGTGATGGATAAGCTTTTTGATGTGCTGTTGCAATCAGTTTGCCAGTATTTTATTGAAGATTTTTGCATCTATGTTCATCATAAATATTGGCCTGAAGTTTTTTTTTCTTGTTGGGTCTCTGCTGGGTTTTGGTATCAGGATGATGCTGGTCTCATAAAATTATCTGGGAAGGATTCCCTCTTTTCAGATTATTTAAAATAGTTTCAGAAGGAATGGTACCAGCTCCTCTTTGTGTGTCTGGTAGAATTCAGCTGTGAACCCATCTGGACCTGGGCTTTTTTTGTGTGGTAGGTCTTAATTCCTACCTCGACTTCTGACCTTGTTATTGGTCTATTCATAGTTTCAGCTTCCTCCTGGTTTAGGCTTGGGAAGACACAGGAGTCCAGGAATTTATCCATTTCTTCCAGGTTTACTAGTTTATGTGCATAGAGTTTATGTGCATCATCAGAATTCTCTGATGATGGTTTGAATTTCTGTGGAATCTGTGGTGATTTCCCCTTTCTCATTTTTTATTGCATCTATTTGGTTGTTCTCTCTTTTCTTTTTTATCAGTGTTGCTAGTGGTTTGTCTATTTTGTTGATCTTTTCAAAAAACCAGCTCTTGGATTTATTGATTTTTTGAAGGGTTTTCGTGTCTCTATCTCCTTCAGTTCAGCTCTGATCTTAGTTATTTCTTGTCTTCTGCTGGGTTTTGAGTTGTTTTGATCTTGCTCCTCTAGCTTTTTCAATTTTGATGATAGGGTGTCAATTTTGGATCTCTCCATTCTCCTCATATGGGCACTTATTGCTATATATTTTCCTCTAGAGACTGCTTTAAATGTGTCCCAGAGATTCTGGCATGTTGTGTCTTCATTCTCATTGGTTTCGAAGAACTTCTTTATTTCTGTCTTCATTTCATTGTTTATCCAGTCAACATTCAAGAGCCGGTTGTTCAGTTTCCATGAAGCTGTGCAGTTCTGGGTTGGTTTCTGAATTCTGAGTTCTAACTTGATTGCACTATGGTCTGAGAGACTGTTTGTTATGATTTCAGTTGTTTTGCATTTGCTGAGGAGTGCTTTACTTCCAATTATGTGGTCAATTTTAGAGTAGGTGTGATGTGGTGCTGAGAAGAATGTATATTCTGTGGATTTGGGGTGGAGAGTTCTGTAAATGTCTATAAGGTTTGCTTGTTCCAGGTCTGAGTTCAAGCCCTGGATATCCTTGTTGATTTTTCGCTCTTGTTGACCTGTCTAATATTGACAGTGGAGTGTTAAAGTCTCCCACTATTATTGTGTGAGAGTCTATGTCTTTTTGTAAGTCATTAAGAACTTGCCTTATGTATCTGGGTGCTCCTGTATTGGGTCCATATATGTTTAGGATCGTTAGCTCTTCTTGTTATATTGATCCTTTGACCATTATGTAATGGCCTTCTTTGTCTCTTTTGATCTTTGTTGCTTTAAGGTCTATTTTATTAGAGATGAGAATTACAACTCCTGCTTTTTTTTCTCTCCATTTGCTTGGTAAATCTTCCTCTATCCCTTTATTTTGAGCCTTTGTGTATCCTTGCATGTGAGATTGGTTTCCTGGATACAGCACCCTGATGGGTTTTGATTTTTTATCCAATTTGCCAGTCTGTGTCTTTTGATTGGTGCATTTAGCCCATTTACATTTAGGGTTAATATTGTTATGTGTGGATTTGATACTGCCATTTTGATGCTAGCTAGCTGTTTTGCCCGTTAGTTGATGTAGATTCTTCATTTTGTTGATGCTCTTTAGCATTTAGTGTGATTTTGGAATGGCTGGTACTGGTTGTTCCTTTCTATGTGTAGTGCCTCTTTCAGGAGCTCTTGTAAAGCAGGCCTGGTGGTGACAAAATCTCTGAGTACCTGCTTGTTCACAATGATTTTATTTTTCCTTCACTTATGAAGCTCAGTTTGGCTGGATATGAAATTCTTGGTTGAAAGTTCTTTTCTTTAAGGATGTGGAATATTGGCCCCCACTCTCTTCTGGCTTGTAGTGTTTCTGCTGAGAGATCTGCTGTGAGTCTGATGGGCTTCCCTTTGTGGGTGACTCGACCTTTCTCTCTGACTGCCCTTAGTATTTTCTCCTTCATTTCAACCCTGGTGAATCTGACGATTATGTGCCTTGGGGTTGCTCTTCTTGTGGAATATCTTTGTCATGTTCTCTGTATTTCCTGCATTTGAGTGTTGGCCTGCCTTGCTAGGTGGTGGAAATTTTTCTGGATTATATCCTGAAGAATATTTTCCAGCTTGTTTTCATTCTCTTCGTCACATTCTGGTACACCTATCAAACGTAGGTTACGTCTCTTCACATAGTCCCACAATTCTTTGAGACTTTGTTCATTTCTTTTTGTGCTTTTTTCTCTATTCTTGGTTTCTCATTTTATTTCATTGAGTTGATCTTCGACTTCTGATATTCTTTCTTCTGCTTGGTCAATCCAGCTGTTGAAACTTGTGCATGCTTCATGAAGTTCTTGTATTGTGTTTTTCAGCTCCTTCAATTCATTCATATTCCTCTCTAAGTTATCCATTCTTGTTATCATTTCCTCGAATCTTTTTTCAAATCTTTTTTCAAGGTTCTTAGTTTCTTTGCATTGATTTAAAACATGTTCTTTTAGCTCACAAAAGTTTCTTATTATCCACCTTCTGAAGTCTAAGTCTGTCATTTCGTCACAGTCATTCTCCATCCAGCTTTGTTCCCTTGCTGGTGAGGAGTTTTGGTCCTTTGTAAGAGACGAGGTGTTCTGATTTTGGGTGTTTTCCTCCTTTTTGTGCTGGTTTCTTCCCATCTTTGTGGATTTATCCACCTGTCGTCTGAGTAGTTGCTGACTTTTTGATTGGGTCTCTGAGTGGACGCCCAGATTGTTGATGATGAAGTATTTCTGTAACTTGGTTTTCCTTCTAGCAGTCTAGCCACTCCACTGTACAACTGCTGAGGTCTACTCCAGGCCCTGCTTGTCTGGGGTGCACCTATAGCAGCTGCGGAACAATAAGGGATGCTACCAGTTTCTTCTTCTGCTATCTGTGTCCCAGAATGATGCCTGCCAATTGTCAGTCTTCTGGATATAGAGGGGTCAGGGAGCTGCTTGAGGAGACAGTCTGTACTTTATAGGAGCTCAAGTGCTGAGCTGTGAGCTCTGTTGTTCATTCAGGGCTGTTAGGCTGCTACATTTAATTCTGCTGCAGCAGAACTCATTAAAAAAAACCCTTTTTTTCTCAGATGCTCTGTCTCGGGGTTTGGGGCTTTCTTATGAGTGTCCATTGTGCTGTCATGCCCAGCTAGGAGGCAGTCTATTCACTATTTGGCTGCCAAGGCTCCGCCCTTCTGGTGTGAAGTCTGCCCTATTGATGCAGGCTCTGCCCTGCTGCTGAGGTCTCCACCCTGCTGCCACGGGCTACGCCCTGAGGCAGAGTCTCTCTGTTGTGGCGGGTTGCCTTGGCAACAGCAGGCTGCATCAGCAATGGGAGTTTACCTCAGTAGGGGCGGATTGCATCGGTAATGGTGGACACCCCTCCCCCACCGAGCTGCACCATTCTGGGTTCAGCTGTGCCCGCAGTGAAACTCTCCAGCTGGAGCATTTGGAATCACCGTTTTTTTTGTCCCACTGTGCTGGCCCAAATGCTGTTTCCCTGGAATCTCCTGGCCTGGCTCATTGTCCAAGGCTTGTTCAATCAGATGGATATGCCAATCTGCCCTCTCAAGTCTCAGATTGCCAGTTCAACAGGGCACCTGGACCAGTGTGCTTTGTGGGGAGCACTGTGGTGCGCCGCTGCGCTGCGTGCCTGCTGCTGGCTGCACCAGCCAAAACCTCTGCCCTGGCGTCCCATGTCTCTTTTATACCTGGGAATTTCCCCGTTCTGTGGGCAACAAAGATCCGTCTGGAAATGCAGCCCTGACTCACCCTCCGCACATTCACTGAGAGCTTCAATCCTGGGTTGTTCTCACTGCGCCATCTTGAGTCAGTCTCTTTAGCTTTCATTCTTTGTGTATCTGTTGTAAACTTTTCTATTTGATATTACTATGAAACTTGTAAATAACATCTCATTACTTTAAACTGATGACAACTTTACACTAATTGCAAAAACTAACAAATGGAAAACTAATAAAAACTGTACATATTAACTTCATCCCCTCATATTTTTCATATTTTGTGATTTCTATTTATATCTTATTATATTGTGTAGGTCTTTAAAAAGTTGTTGTACTTTTTTGTGATTCTGTAAGGTTACTGCTGAGAGGTCTACTACCAAATGTAATGGAGCACCTTTGTATATTATTTGTTTATTTTCTCTTGCTTCTTTTAAGGTGCTTTCTTTATCTTCGGCCTTTGGGAGTTTGATGACTAAATGTCTTGAAGTAGTTTTCTTTTGGTTAAGTTTGCTTGGTGTTCTATATCCCTCCTGTACTTGAACATTGATGTCTTTCTCCAGATTTGGATAGTTCTCTGTCATTTTCTCTTTGAATGAACTTTCTAACTCAATCTCTCTCTTTCTCTACTTCCTCTTTAAGGCCAATAATCTAAATTTGCTCTTTTGAGGCTATTCACTAGATACTGTATGCGTGCTTTATTCATTTGTTGTCTCCTCTGTGTATTTTCAAACAGCCTGTATTCAAGCAGATGTATTCAAACAGCCTGTATTCAAGCCTGTATTTTTTCTGCTCCTTCAATTCTGCTGAGGGACTCTTCAGTTTATCCTTTGAAATTGTTGGTTTCAGAGCTTCTTGATTTTTAAAAATTATTTCAATCACTTTCTTGAATTAATCTGATGCAATTTTGTATTACTTCTCTGTGTAATTTTGAATTTCGTTGAACTTCCTTGAAGCAACTATGTTGAATTCTCTGTCTGAAAGGTCACATATCTCTGTCACTCTGGGATTGGTCACTGGTGCCCTACTTAGTTTGATTTGTAAGATCATGCTTTCCTGAATGATTTTGATGCTTGTGGATGTGTTTCAGCAACTGCACATTGGATAGTTAGAGGTTTAATCTTCATAGTCTGGGTTTGTTTGCATGTATCCTTTTTGGGAAGGCTTTCCAAGTATTCAAAGGAATTGAGTGTTTCGATCTAGGTCTTTGGTCACTGTAGCAACATCTGCACTAGGGAGTCTGTAACAATATGACTCTTACAGAGTCAGAGATGTACTGCCTTGGTAGGCTTAGGCTTGAGTAAGATCCAAGATAATTCCATGGATTATCAGGCAGAGATTCTTGTTCTCATTCCTTACTTTCCTCCCAAGAAATGGAATATCTCTCTCTATGCTGAGCTGCCTGGAGATAGGGGCACTGGAGCTGGAAGAGGGGTGACACAAGCACCCTTGTGGACACCATCACTGGGAATGTACTGAGTCAGACCTAAAGCCAGCACAGCACTGGGTCTTACCCAAGGCCCATGGCAACCACTGCCTGGACATTGCTGAAATTCACTCAAGGCCCAGGGGCTCTTCAGTCAGCAGGTGGTGAATGCACCAGGCTTCTGTCCTTCTCTTCAGGGCAGCAATTTTCTCTACCTGATAATCCAGGCAGGTCCACAGATGCCATTTGATTTCCAGGCCATGAAGTTGGGAACGTGAAGTATTTACCTGTTGCCCTATTCTACTGCAACTCAGCTGGCACCCAAGCTGCAAGACAAAGTCCTTCCCATTCTCCTTTCTCTTTTCCTCAAAAAGGAGTCTCTATGTCTGATCACCACTGCCCCGGGCCAGTGGCGAGCACTGCCTGGCTATTGCCCACGTTTACTCAAGGCCCAAACATTCTTCAGTTTGCTTGTAATTAATGCTGCCAGGCATGAGTCTCTTCCTTCAGGATAGCGGGCTCCCTCTGGCCTAGGGTAAGTGACGAAATGCTGTCTATGAGCCAATGCCTTATTGGAGACCCTAGGAGCCTACTTGGTGCTCTACTCCACTGTGGTTGAGCTGGCACCCAAGCTTCCGGACAAAGTCCCCTCTGCTCTTCCTTCTCCTTGCCTTAAACAGAAAAAGTCTTTCCCTATGGCTATTACGTCTGGGAATGTGTCAAGTTTAAGCTTGCACATCTCTGAGTCTCACCCAGGACCCACAGCAAGCACTACCTGGCTATAGCTGTTTATCTAAAACTCAAGAGCTCTTCAGTTGATAGCTGTTAAATCCTGCCAGGTCTCATTGCTTCATTTCAAACTAGAAGGCTTTCTTCTGGCCCAGGGTGTATCTAGAAATGTCATCTAAGACCTACAGCCTAGAATGGGGGCCTTGGGACTCTGCTTGGCCTATTTTACTATGGCTGAGCTGTTATCCAAGTTGCAAGACAAATTCCTCATTACTCTTTTCTCTTCTTACACCACACAGAGGGAAGTATTTTCTCCTAGAGCCATGAGCCACACTGCCAGGGGTTGGGGAGGGTAACACAAACACTCCCATGGCCAACCCAGCTATTGTCTCACTAGGGCATTAGCACCCCAAGTCCACTGGCTGCGAGCCCAGCATAGCCAGCACCAGGACCTACCCAGGATTTGCAGTCCCTGTGGTCTAAATTGCCTTTCACATTTATTTAGAACCTCAGAGTGCTTTAGCTCATGGTGTTGGAGCTAGGAGGGACTCAATATTCTGACCACTGGGCTGAACAATTCCCCTCTGTCTAAGCTTGGTCAAAATGCTCCCTCTGTAGATATAGGCTGAAGTTTGCTCTGTGCTGCTTTCTACCTAGCCAGGACAGCACTGCGTTCCAATGGAAAATCTCACAAATCTTTGCTCTCCCTTCCCCAAGCACACAGATTCTCTCTCTGTGCCACATAGCCACTGCTCGGAGATGCAGGAAGGGTGGGGCAGGTGATCCAAAACTGTCTTTCTTACCATCTCAGCATCTCCTTGCATGATATGATGTTAAAAACAGGTATTGTGATCACTCATCTGATTTTTAGTTCTTATGGAGGCACTTACTTGTGTGGATAATTGGTCAATTTGGTGTTCTTGCAGGGAGGAGGATGATTGCTGAAGGATTCTATTTAACCATCTTTCTCCACCTTCTCCTCTCAGCTCCCCAGACATAGCAATCTTAAAGGTGTATGCACCTAGACAATAAACTTGTAAAATACACAAAACATAAAAAGATGTAACTGAAAGGAAAAATGAGATGAATTTACAATTATAGTTGGAGGTTTCAGCAGCCTTACCTGAATAATTAATAAAACAACTAGACAGAAAATCAGCAAGGATATAGAAGAATTCAATCATACCACCAAGAAACAGGATCTAATTGTCATTTGTAGAACACTTAATCCCCAAACGGAAGAATACACATTCTTTTGAAGTGCTACCTAACATGTCCCAAGATACCTAACATATTCCTTTATGTTTGTAAACATAAAACAAGTCTCGAAAAAGGGACTCAAGATGGCGCTGTGAGAACAACCCAGGATTGGAGTTCTCGTTGTGTCGGCGGAGAGGTGAGTCTGAGCTGCATTTCCAGACTGATCTTTGTTGCCCACGAAACGGGGAAATTCCCAAATGAAGAGGAGACGCGGGACGCCAGGCAGATATTCCACCTGGCAAAGCCGGCAGCCGGGGTGGCGGCAGCCGGCCCTACCCAGTGCTCCCCACAGGGCGCACTTGTCCGGGTGCCCCGTTGAACCGGCAACCGGAGACGTGAGGGCTGGACTTGAGACTGAGCTAGACTTGGACAGTGGGCCAGCCCAGGGGATTGCAGGAACAGAGCGTTAGGATTGACCCAGTGGGACGAACAAAACCACGATTTCAAACAAGCCCCGTGCAGACGGCCCGAGACGCTCTGTGGGGGAGGGGCGGCCACCATTACCGAGGCAACCCGCCCCAACTGAGATACACGCCCATTGCTGACGCAGCCAGCTGTTGCCGAGGCAACCCGTCCCTACTGAGATAAACGCCCACTGCTGACGCAGCCTGCCGTTGCCGAGGCAACCCGCTACAACAGAGAGACTCCACCGCAGGGCGTGGCGGAGAACGGCAGAACAGCTGAGCCAGGGTGAGCCTCACAACAGCAGGGCGGAGCCTCGGCAGGCAAACAGTGGTTAGTCTGCATCCTAGCTGGGCAGGACCTCAACGGACATCCAAAAATAAAGCCCAAACCCCTCAACACAGAGCATTTGAGAAAAAAAAGAGTTTTTCTTAATGAGCTCTGTTGCAGCAGAATCAAACATAGCAGCCTAACAGCCCTGAATGAACAACACAGCTCACAGCTCAGAAAATAAACCCCTATAAAGTACAAACTGTCTCCTCAAGCAGCTCCCTGACCCCTCTATATCCAAAAGACTGACATTAGGCAGGCACCATCCTGGGACAAAGATAGCAGAAAAAGAAACTGGTAGCATCCCTCGCTGTGCCACAGCTGCTAGAGGTGCACCCCAGACAAGCAGGGTCTGGAGCGGACCTCAGCGCTCGTACAGCGAAGGGGCTAGACCGGTAGAAGGAAAACCAAGCAACAGAAATACTTCATCATCACCATTCAGGGTGTCCACTCAGAGACCCAATCGAAAAGTCAGCAACTACACAGACGACCAGCGGACAAATCCACAAAGATGGGAAGAAACCAGCGCAAAAAGGAGGAAAACACCCGAAACCAGAACACCTTGCCTCCTAGAAAAATCCAAAACTCCTCACCAGCAAGGGAACAAAGCTGGACGGAGAATGACTGTGACGAAATGACGGAATTAGACTTCAGAAGATGGATAATGAGAAACTTTGGTGAGCTAAAAGATCATGTATTAAATCAATGCAAAGAAACTAAGAACCTTGAGAAAAGATTTGAAAAAAGATTTGAGGAAATGATAACAAGAATGGATAACTTAGAGAGGAATATGAATGAATTAAAGGAGCTGAGAAACACAATACGAGAACTTCGCGAAGCATGCACAAGTTTCAATAGCCGAATTGACCAAGCAGAAGAAAGAATATCTGAAGTCGAAGACCAACTCAATGAAATAAAATGAAAAACCAAGATTACAGAAAAAAACGCAAAAAGGAATGAACAAAGTCTCCAAGAAATGTGGGACTATGTGAAAAGACCTAACCTACGTTTGATAGGTGTACCAGAAGGGGATGAAGAGAATGAATCCAAGCTGGAAAATACTCTTCAGGACATCATCCAGGAAAATTTCCCCCACCTAGCAAGACAGGCCAACACTCAATTGCAGGAAATTCAGAGAACACCACAAAGATATTCCTCAAGAAGAGCAACCCCAAGGCACATAATCGTCAGATTCAATAGGGTTGAAATAAAGGAGAAAATACTAAGGGCAGCCAGAGAGAAAGGTCGGGTCACCCACAAAGGGAAACCCATCAGACTCACAGCAGATCTCTCGGCAGAAACACTACAAGCCAGAAGAGAGTGGGGGCCAATATTCAACATTCTTAAAGAAAAGAACTTTCAACCCAGAATTTCATATCCAGCCAAACTGAGCTTCAGAAGTGAAGGAAAAATAAAATCCTTTGTGAACAAGCAAGTACTCAGAGATTTTGTCACCACCAGGCCTGCTTTACAAGAGCTCCTAAAAGAGGCACTACACATAGAAAGGATCAACCAGTACCAGCCATTCCAAAATCACACTGAATGCTAAAGAGCATCAACATAATGAAGAATCTACAACAACTAACAGGCAAAACAGCCACTTAGCATCAAAATGGCAGTATCAAATTCACACATAACAATATTAACCCTAAATGTAAATGGACTAAATGCACCAATCAAAAGACACAGACTGGCAAATTGGATAAAAAGCCAAAACCCATCAGTGTGCTGTATCCAGGAAACCCATCTCACATGCAAGGATACACAAAGGCTCAAAATAAAGGGATGGAGGAAGATTTACCAAGCAAATGGAAAGCAAAAAAAAGCAGGAGTTGCAATTCTCATCTCTGATAAAATAGACTTTAAAGCAACAAAGATCAAAAGAGACAAAGAAGGACATTACATAATGGTAAAAGGATCGATACAACAAGAAGAGCTAACAATCCTAAACATATATGGACCCAATGCAGGAGCACCGAGATACATAAGGCAAGTTCTTAAGGACTTACAAAAGGACTTAGACTCCCACACAATAATAGTGGGAGACTTTAACACTCCACTGTCAATACTAGACAGATCTACCAGACAAAAAATCAACAAGGATATCCAGGGCTTGAACTCAGACCTGGAGCAAGCAAACCTGATAGACATTTACAGAACTCTCCACCCCAAATCCACAGAATACACATTCTTCTCAGCACCACATCACACCTACTCTAAAACTGACCACATAATTGGAAGTAAAGCACTGCTCAACAAATGCAAAACAACTGAAATCATAACAAACAGCCTCTCAGACCATAGTGCAATCAAGTTAGAACTCAGAATTCAGAAACAGACCCAGAACCGCACAGCTTCATGGAAACTGAACAACTGGCTCTTAAATGTTGACTGGGTAAACAATGAAATGAAGGCAGAAATAAAGAAGTTCTTCAAAACCAATGAGAATGAAGACACAACGTGCCAGAACCTCTGGGACACATTTAAAGCAGTCTCTAGAGGAAAGTATATAGCAATAAGTGCCCATATGAGGAGAATGGAGAGATCCAAAATTGACACCCTATCATCAAAATTGAAAGAGCTAGAGGAGCAAGATCAAAAAAACTCAAAACCCAGCAGAAGACAAGAAATTACTAAGATCAGAGCTGAGCTGAAGGAGATTGAGACACGAAAAACCCTTCAAAAAATCAATAAATCCAAGAGCTGGTTTTTTGAAAAGATCAACAAAATACAGACCACTAGCCAGATTGATTAAAAAGAAAAGAGAGAACAACCAAATAGATGCAATAAAAAATGATAAAGGGGAAATCACCACAGATTCCACAGAAATTCAAACCATCATCAGAGAATATTACAAACAACTCTATGCACATAAACTAGTAAACCTGGAAGAAATGGACAAATTCCTGGATTCCTGTGTCCTCCCAAGCCTAAACCAGGAGGAAGCTGAAACTATGAATAGACCAATAACAAGGTCTGAAGTTGAGGCAGCAATTAAGAGCCTACCACACAAAAAAAGCCCAGGTCCAGACGGGTTCACAGCCAAATTCTACCAGACACACAAGGAAGAGCTGGCACCATTTCTTCTAAAACTATTTCAAACAATCCAAAAAGAGGGAATCCTTCCCAAATCATTTTATGAGAACAACATCATTCTGATACCAAAACCCGGCAGAGACCCAACGAGAAAAGAAAACTTCAGGCCAATATCCATGATGAACATAGATGCAAAAATCTTCAATAAAATATTGGCAAGCCGGTTGCAAGAGCAAATCATAAAACTTATTCATCATGATCAAGTAGGATTCATCCCGGGATGCAAGGCTGGTTCAACATACGCAAGTCTATCAATGTAATTCACCACATATACAGAACCAAAAACAAAAACCTCATGATTATCTCAATTGACGCAGAGAAGGCATTTGACAAAATTCAACAGCCCTTTATGCTAAAAACCCTCAATAAACTCGGTATCGATGGAACGTATCTCAAAGTAATAAAAGTTATTTACGACAAACCAACAGCCAATATCATACTGAATGGGCAAAAACTGGAAGCATTCCCTTTGAAATCTGGCACTAGACAAGGATGCCCTCTCTCACCACTCCTATTCAATATAGTACTGGAAGTTCTAGCCAGAGCAATCAGGCAAGAAAAAGAAATAAAGGGTATTCAAATAGGAAAGGTGGAAGCCAAATTGTCTCTATTTGCAGACGACATGATTGTATACCTAGAAGACCCCATCGCCTCAGCCCAAAAACTCCTGAAACTGATAAGCAACTTCAGCAAAGTCTCAGGATATAAAATCAATGTGCAAAAATCACAAGCATTCGTCTACACCAATAACAGACTTAAAGAAAGCCAAATCAAGAGCGAACTGCCATTCGCAATTGCTACAAAAAGAATAAAATACCTTGGAATACAACTCACAAGGAACGTAAGAGACCTCTTCAAGGAGAACTACAAACCACTGCTCAACGAAATCAGAGAGGACACAAACAGATGGAGAAACATTCCATGTTCATGGTTAGGAAGAATCAATATTGTGAAAATGGCTATACTGCCCAAAGTAATTTACAGAATCAACGCTATCCCCATCCAGCTACCATCGACTTTCTTCACAGAACTGGAAAAAACCACCATGAACTTCATATGGAACCAAAAGAGAGCCCGCATAGCCAAGTCAATTCTAAGCAAAAAGAACACAGCGGGGGGCATCACACTACCGGATTTCAAACTATACTACAAGGCTACAGTAATCAAAACAGCATGGTACTGGTACCAAAACAGAGATATAGACCAATGGAACAAAACAGAGGCACCGGAGGCAACACAACATACATACAACTATACAATCTTTGATAAACCTGACAAAAACAAGCAATGGGGAAAGGATTCCATGTTTAACAAATGGTGTTGGGAAAACTGGCTAGCCATGTGCAGAAAGCAGAAACTGGACCCCTTCCTGACACCTTACACTAAAATTAACTCCAGATGGATTAAAGACTTAAATATAAGACCTGGCACCATAAAAACCCTAGAAGAAAATCTAGGCAAAACTATCCAGGACATAGGAGTAGGCAAGGACTTCATGAACAGAACACCAAAAGCATTGGCAACAAAAGCCAAAATAGACAAATGGGACCTAATGAAACTCCACAGCTCCTGCACGGCAAAAGAAACAGTCACTAGAGTGGATCGGCAACCAACAGAATGGGAAAAAATTTTTGCAGTTTACCCATCTGACAAAGGGCTGATATCCAGAATTTACAAAGAACTGAAACAGATTTACAGGAAAAAAACAAACAAGCCCATTCAAAAGTGGGCAAAGGATATGAACAGACACTTTACAAAAGAAGACATATATGAGGCCAACAATCATATGAAAAAATGCTCATCATCACTGATCATCAGAGAGATGCAAATCAAAACCACATTGAGATACCATCTCACGCCAGTTAGAATGGCGATCATTAAAAAATCTGGAGACAACAGATGCTGGAGAGGATGTGGAGAAAAAGGAACACTTTTACACTGTTGGTGGGAGTGTAAATTAGTTCAACCATTGTGGAAGACGGTGTGGCGATTCCTCAAGGCCTTAGAAATAGAAATTCCATTTGACCCAGCAATCCCATTACTGGGTATATATCCAAAAGACTATAAATCGTTCTACTATAAGGACACATGTACACGAATGTTCATTGCAGCACTGTTTACAATAGCAAAGACCTGGAATCAACCCAAATGCCCATTGATAATAGACTGGATTGGAAAAATGTGGCACATATACACCATGGAATATTATGCAGCAATCAGAAATGATGAGTTTGTGTCGTTTGTAGGGACATGGATGAATCTGGAGAACGTCATCCTCGGCAAACTGACACAAGAACAGAAAATGAAACACCGCATATTCTCACTCATAGGTGGGTGATGAAAAATGAGAACACATGGACACAGAAAGGGGAGTACTAAACACTGGGGTCTATTGGGGGGAAAAGGGGAGGGCCAGTGGGAGGGGGAGGTGGGGAGGGATAGCCTGGGGAGAAATGCCAAATGTGGGTGAAGGGGAGAAGAAAAGAAAGCACACTGCCATGTGTGTACCTACGCAACTGTCTTGCATGCTCTGCTCATGTACCCCAAAACCTATAATCCAATAAAAAATTAAAAAAAAAAATAGTAGCTAAAGGGAGAAGATGAGTCTTTGGCAAAAGAAAAAAAAAAAAGACATAAAACAAGTCTCAACAAATTTAATAGCACTGATACTATATAGAGTAAATTTATTGACCACAATGAAATCAAACTAGAAATCAATAACAAATATATAACAGGAAAATCATCAAATAGTTGGAAATCGAAAAACACACTACTAAAAAAAAAAAACCTATGATCACTATAGATCCAATAAACTAACCCTGATGACATTAAAGAATTGTAAGGGGATACTGTGATGTATTCCACACATAAATATGATAACTTAGATAAAATGAACCAGTTTCTTGAAAAATACAAATTATTACTATTACATCTCACTCAATATGAAATAGATAATTTGGATAGTTGTGTAACTATTAAAAATTGAATTCATAATTTAAATCCTTTAAAAAATACATCTTCAGATTTACTTCAATTTGCTGAAGAACTTTACAAAATGCTATAAAAAGAATTAACACCAGTTTTGCACTATCACTTCGAGAATACACAAGAGGTGGGATTAATTTCCCAAATATTTTATTAAGTTTGTATTACCCTGATAACATAAACAGACTTACATAAAAGGCAATAAAGGTAATAAAACTACAGACCCATACCCTTCATTAATATAAATGCAAAAATCTTGAACAAAATATTTACAAACATAATTCAGCAATATATAAAAATAATTATGCACAATGATCTACTAAGGCTTATTTCAGGATTGCAGAGCTAGTTCAATTTTCTGAAATTAATCAATGTAATTCAACATATTGGTAGCCTGAAGAAGAAAAGCCTTGTGATCATATCAATTGAGGCAGAAAAGGTATTTGAGAAAATTCAAAGATGCTTATGACAAAATCTCTCTCAAAAATAGGAATAAAGGGGAACCTCCTCAGGTTGATAGAAAGCTTTAGAAAACTTACAGTTATTATAATGATAATGAAAAACTTAGTGATTAAATTAATGAATAACTTAATGTTTTCTCTAAGACTAGGAAGAAGACAATGATGCCAGCTTTAACTCTGCTAATTCAATACAGTGCTATAAGCTCTAGCCAATCAAAAAGGCAAGAATAGGAAATATAAAGCATACATATGAGAAAGCAAGAAGTAATTAGTATTCTATATTTTCAGATAAAATAATGGTTTAAATGGAAAAATCATAAGGTGTCTACAAAAATGAGGGAAAAAAAACTTTCTATAACATATCGGTGAGTTTAGCAAGGTCACAGGATGTAATATAAACATACCAGAAAAATCAGTTGTGTTTCTTTTCTTTGAGATGGAGTCTTGCTCTGTTGCCCAGGCTGCATTTAGCATGATCTCAGTTCACTATAACCTCCACCTCCCAGGTTCAAGTGATTCTCCTGCCTCAGCCTTCCAAGTAGCTGAGATTACAGGTGCTCTCTACCCATGTTTATAGTAGAGATGGGTTTCACCATGTTGGTCAGGCTGGTCTCAAACTCCCGATTTCAGGTGATCTGCCCACCTCAACCTCTCAAAGTGCTGGGATTATAGGCATGAGGCACTGCACCTGGCTTTGTGTTTCTTTATATATGTAATGTACATTTGTACACTGAAATGTTAAATACAATGTCATTTTAATTGCTCAAAAATCAAATACTAACAAAACATGTGTAGGAGTGATCTGCTGAAAAATGCGATTCAAGATTAAGATGGAGAGACAAATTTCATGCACATATTAGAAGATTCAACATAGTTGATATGGTTTGTCTGTGCCCCACCCAAATCTCATCCTGAATTGTAGCTCCCATAATTTCTACTTGTTGTGGGAGTGGCACTGTAGGAGATAATTGAATCAAGGAGATGGTTTCCTTCATACTGTGAAGGAATGGTAGTGAATAAGCCTCATGAGATCTGATGTTTTTATAAGACAAAACCCCTTTTTTTGGCTTTCATTTCTTCTCTTGTCCACCGCCATGTGAGACGTGCCTTTTACCTTTCACAGTGATTGTGAGTCCTCTCTACCCATGTGGAACTGCAAATTCATCAAACCTCTTTCTATTGTAAATTGCCCCATCTTGGGTATATCTTTGTCAGTGGTGTGCAAACAGACTAATACAATAGTAAAGATGTCAGTGCCATCCAAATCTGTACACAGATTTAATACAATTTCTACAAATATCCCTGCAAGACTTTTTTGTATATTTAGACAATATTATTCTAAAATGAATATAAAAAAGAAAGTAATTTAAAATAACTAAAACAATCTTGAAAACAAAAAATAAGGTGAGATAAATTAGTATGCTCAATTTTAAGAATTACATAGCTAGAGTAATCAAGACTATATGGTATTGACAGAGAATGGACACACAGATCAATGGAATGGAGTCCAACAATGGGCCCACATACATATGTGAAGCAATTTTGAACAAAAGTTAAAAAACCAATTCAGTGGAAGAAGGAGAGCCTTTTCAATATATGATGCTGAGCTAACTGGGTATCAACAAGTAAAAAATGAGCTTAGACTTGTCACATACTTTGCAAAATTAAAATAGTTTATAGGCTTAAATGTATAACCTGAAACTATGAAATTTGTAGAAAAACAACATTTTCAACATCTAGAGTTAGGCAAAAAGGCTATAGACTTGACACTAAAAGCAGTTTATAAAAGAGAAAAATCAATAATTGGACCTCAAGAAAATTAAACACTCTCGTTCTGCAAAATTCTCTCTTAAGAGAATGGAAAGACAAGCTACAGACCAAGATAAAATATTTGCAGTTCACACATCTGACAAATGATGGAGAATATATACTGAATGTTCAAAACTCAGTGTTAAAAAATAACTTAGAAAATTGACCAAAAAACACAGTGATGCTTTTTACCAAATAAGATATACAAATGACAAATAAACACAGAAATAATTGCTTTTATTATAAAAATAGAAATTAAAATCACAATGTGATAAATTATACACCGAGTGATTAATTATTATTTTACAGTGACAAAACCCAATACTGGCAAAGATACAGAGAAACTAGATCACTCATATATTGCTATTGGAATTTCTTAAATAACAGAATATGCAACCACCACATGAGCAGAAATTGCATGAATGAGCATTTATCCCAGAGAAAATAAAATGTGATCAGATCAGAACCTGTACATAATGCTTCTAGTAGCTTTATTCATAGTAGTCCCAGTTAAAAATAACCCAGATGTTCTTTAACAGGTGAATGGTTGAACAAACTGATGGATCCCTTATATATTACTCGTCATTACATAAAAATGGGCTCTTGATATACACAACCACCTACATGAATCTCTACAGGAATATGTTGAGTGAAAAAATGACAGTTCTAAAAGGCTATACTGTATGATTCCATTTGCATGGCATTCTAGAAAGTGTATAATTATACAAATAGATAGCAGATTAGTGGTTGCCAGGAGTTGTGAAGGGTTATATTTGTGGGAGGGAAGTGGATGTAGCTATTAAATGGCAATATTGTGATAGAATTGTTCTGTATCTTGACTGTATCAATGTCAATATTTTGGTTATGATGGACTACAGTTCTGCAATATGTCACCTTACAGGAAACTGGGTAAATGTTACAGGGGAATGCCCCTATTATTCTTAGGGGTATTTGCAACTGTGTGCAAATCTATACTTACCAGAAACAGAAAAGTTTAATTAGACAACTACACTATCTTGAATCTTAACACATCATGTGTGCAAATAAATTAATTCAAATCAACTGATATTTATTGACCTTATTAGCTGTATTTTTCATTGCTGCCAGGGGCTAATGATGTATAGGAAGATCTGTCTGCTACAAAATTATTTGTCTACTGTAAAAAGCATGGAAGACGCATTGCCTTGACTCAATAATAAGGCTGAAAAACTTGTCCTGAGTCCGAGTTGTAGCATTAACCTCATTAGCAAAAGAATTAACATGGGCATGTACTTTTAAGAATTTTGGATGCTCCCAGATTACTCTTGATCACATGCCTGAAGTGGAAGTGACCTTTTCCGACTTTCTCCAAGCTGGACTAATTACAGTCATTTGTCGCTTAGTGATGGGGATAAATTCTAAGAAAGGTGTCATGTCATTAGGCAATTTTATCCTTGTTTGAACCTAGTGTGTAAATACATAGTGTGTATTTACAGAAAGAAATGTAGATTAATAGCCTACTGCACACCTAGGCTATATGGTATATGGCCCATTTCTCCCAGGATACAAACCTGTCCAGCATGTTACTGTATTGAATACTGTTGACAATTGTTACACAATGGTGTTTGTGTACCTAGACATTAAAAAGGTATAGCAAGAGCAGTCTTATATAAATATATGTGTATATATATATAGGTGTGTGTGTATGTGTGTTTCCCAGTTGATTTATCCCTTATATGTAAACTTCATCTTCTTTTTGTTGAGAAATAGCATTAAGTGATAAATAGCAGAGACCCATCTGGGGTCAGAGTGACTGGCTGAGGTCCTGATTAATCACACTAGCCATGTGACATTGGACAGGTTACTCAACCTCCCTATCTTTTTCTTTCCTCATCTGAAAAATGAGAATAAAAATAAGCATTATCTCTGGGGGTTGATAGAAGAATCACATGAATTAGTATTGTAAAGCACGCAGAACACTGTTCTAAACAGTGTTAAGTAAATTCACTATTTAGCCTTGGATAATTTCTTCTGATTCTACTTTATGAAATTAAAGTCAGTGAAATAAATACACCCTCACTTTTTCGTAATGTCTAGTCCAACAAACATACTTACAGATTTATATGCTTAGCTGCAAAATAAAATCACAAGCAATTTGAGTACTTTTATAAGGGGGAAAATGAGGTTAAAATAATAACTCCTGTAAAACACAGGATGTGAATGCACCAATTTGTCAAAATGTTGTTCTTCATTTAAACACTTAGAGAAATTGTTTCTACTTTCCATCCACACATGTAAGAGTGAAACCTCACAGGCTATATTTTGCTAAAATTATTTTGTAGGTGTCAAGAATGTGGATGCTTGAATTCGATCTATCCACTGCAGTTTATCTGTTTGCCAGCACCCTGACCTTGCACCCTTTTAGAATCAGTGAACTCTCTGGGGTATGTTTTTTAAAAAAATTAACTGTGATGTATTTAATTATAGAAACAGAATAAAGATTAAAAAAAATAATACATACAATATCTCAAAACTCTAGACTGACATTTGTGCTGTTGATTTGCTGAACAGCACAGCGTATAATCAGAAAATTTGGACTCCCTCACTGTCAACTTAGAACAATGACATTTCTTAGAGTGACAGCAGAATACATGCTTAAAGATAATAAATCCATTAATCTTACCTTCCTCGCATTTCAGGTGAATAATACAGTGTGAATAAGTGACTCAAAAAAATAAAATTAAACTTACCACCAGATGTCCCCACTTGGTAAGGCAATTAACCAAACAAAATAGATGATTCAAAGGGAGGGTTGATTTAAGGCACTGTCCTTCTCTGTGGTGATTTGCACCCCTGGGGACATGGGGTACTATGGTCTTTCAGTGGGTAGAAGCCATAGTAGCCTCTAAATATTCTACAATGAACAGAAGAGCCCTTCATAACAAAGAACCATCTAACCCAGAACACAAAAAAAATTTTTTTTATGTGAGATTGTAAAAGATTATAAGAAAAATCAGGTGGTGGGAGTGTAAATTCGTTCAACCATTGTGGAAGACAATGTGGCG
This sequence comes from Callithrix jacchus, assembly GCF_049354715.1. NCBI lineage: Eukaryota > Metazoa > Chordata > Mammalia > Primates > Cebidae > Callithrix > Callithrix jacchus. The sequence goes on from NC_133506.1 coordinate 51,027,692, forward strand.
ATTCCTCAAGGGTCTAGAAATAGAAATACCATTTGATCCAGCAATCCCATTACTGGGTATATACCCAAAGGATTATAAATCAAGACACACGCACACCTATGTTTATTGTGACACTATTCACAATAGCAAAGACTTGGAACCAACCCAAATGCCCATCAATAATAGACCGGATAAAGAAAATGTGGCACATATACACCATGGAATACTATGCAGCCATAAAAAAGGATGAGTTCATGTCCTTTGCAGAGACATAGATAAAGCAGGAAACCATTGTTCTCAACAAACTGACACAATAACAGAGAATCAAATGTAGCATATTCACACTCATAAGTGGGGGTTGAACAATGAGAACACAGGGAGGGGAACATCACACACTGGGCCTGTTGAGGGTGTGGGGCTAAGGGAAGGATAGCATTAGGAGAAATATCTAATGTAGATGACAAGGTGATGGATGCAGCAAACCACCATGGCACGTGTATACCTATGTAACAAAGCTGCACGTTCTGCACATGTACCCCAGAACTTAAATTATAATTTTTAAAAAAGGAAGGAAAAAACAGGTATGAAACTAAACCCTGTTTTCTCCCAGCACCCTCTAGATATCTCTATTATAGGCCCAATAACATAATATTCTTTATTAATATAATTTCATTTCCATTTTACTTGAGTGTCATCCTCACCAGGTGATGATGTCTCATTAAGAGCCTGATCAAGGTCATTTCTATCTCTGAAAGCCTACTGCTTCACAGAGTGTGTGGCATGGGGTACACACCTCATAGCTTGTCAAATGAATAATTTCATGAATTAATCATAATACGGTATAGACTCTAAGCGGAACAAGAATAAACGGGACCTTGAAGAAAGATGCATTTTAGAATCAGTCAGTCCCAAGTGTAATGGAAGAGAGCGGCATTAGCAACCAGCCAAGACGTAGTAGTAACAGGTGTTGTAGATTGTTAGAAAGAAAACAGATGTTAGTAACATTTTGAAGGAAGATGTTAGACAAGAATATTACAGACAATTGAGTTATTCAAAATTCCTTCTTGAAAAAGCTAAAACTTTTCTTTAGATTAAAATGTGAAATGGCTAGATGGAACTTGGCAATACCATCGAGCCATTTTATATTTTAATCTAAATAAAACGCTTCAAACAGGATTGTCAAAGGAACTGATTGATGGTCAATAATAAATATATATCTGTGTTTACTGATTTAAATATAAATAACAGGTTAATAATCAATAAGTATGAAAATTATATTTCAATAATATAAAATAATGAAACTGAAAAAGTAAAAAAAAAATCTGTAGTGAATGAATAAGTTAGAAAGTTTCAGAGGGAATTGAAAGAAGTGTTAGATTTCTTATTTATACAATTGAATAAATCACAGCTGTAAAACTGTAGGTAAAAAAGACTATAAATTCTTAATGTCATGTATTATTTTTTCTAAATTTTGGGAAAATGAGAGAAACATTTTTGGAGGGTAGAATGATTTCTTTTCATTTAAATAACTTTATATTTCTATTGCATTTATTCTGTTAAATTTGACAAAATATTCAACATTTTATATTTAAAAATCACTTCAAAACATAACATTTCCCTAGAATATTTCTTTTTTCTTCCAATCATCAACCATTAACCCATTCAACCATCTATCCATGTCGGTTAATAGGAAGATGCTTGGAACGCTGTTTACGCCATGTTAATTATGCTATTTCTGACTGAATTTGGAGCTGTTTTCAAATTTTATATTCTAATTTTTAAATGAATTTTTTATCATGAGCATTATTGATTTAGAAAAAGCAATGGCCTACACATTTTTTATACTTTATTTTTTAAATTCACTCAGTCTACTGATTCAAATATTAATCTCTTTTGAAAACATCCTCATGGTCACACCCAGAAACAATATTTGATAAGTTATCTTGGCATTCCTTAGCTTAGTCAAACCGACATAAAATTAACTGTTACGGTGCTGAATCGCAAGTAGCAGCAGTGTAAATAATAATTTTTTCTTGTATTCCCACTTTTTGTTTTTAAAAGTTACATTTTCCATGAGGAGAAAACATTAAGTAGTTCATTCTGCAGGATCTATGCAGAAAGATAGAAAAGACTTCTGTCATTCGTTTGAAGACAAATACTAGAACAGAAAAAAATGAGGAAACACAGAACATAGACCTTCATTTCTGTGTATCTTTTCTTTGGCTGAATCCAAAACAGCTAACCCCTAGTAATAGCTTGGACAAACAGATGTTCTCTTTAACTTGCACTCTCTCTTTCTGAAATTTTTGTGGAGTCTAAAAGAAATAAGGAGTTGGGGGAGAATTATTTAGAAACAAAGTCAAAGGGAACTATAAAGGTAAATACTGTATTAAACTGCGTCTGTCATAAAGGATTGCAACAAAGTTTGCAAACTCTGGAGCGATTGAGAGGCACCAGGCTTTGTGCTGAGTTCAGTCATTTCTGTCAACTATTAAATATTGTCAAGTATCTGTGCTCTTTCTTGACTCTAAATGAAGCTTCTTTCACTTCCTTTAGATTCATTTATTATGCAGTGAGACGTTATTTATTTATTTTTTTCTTGGAAGAAGTGACTAATATGCTTGCACAGGCCAGCTTTTGTGCTAACTGGGTTTATTTGTCTACATCAACAAACTTGCCATGTCGTCCTCTTGAAAAGGTAAAATCCCCTATGCATAGGTGAAGGAAGAAGACCCTTACCTGCAAAATCACTGCTTGTTACAAATGTGAACTCCATAGACTGTCTATGGCAAAGCTACTGAAAGGTTCATCGTTAAAAACTTCAACTTACATTGAGTGTAAAATAACACTGAAGAAATTTGCCAAGTTTAATTAGGAATTTGTTTTTTTAGAATTTTTTTAATTTAAAGGCTTTATTCTTTTTTTTTAATATTACACTATAAGTTCTGGGGTGCATGTCTGCACATGTAGGTTTGTTCATTGAGGTTTGTTACATAGGTACAAACATGCCTTGGTGGTTTGCTGCATCCATCCCCCTGTCATCTGTTTTCTCCTAATGTTATCCCTCTGCAGTCCCCCGACCCCCTGCTATCCCTTCCCTAGCACCCAACCTCCTGACAGGGTCCAGTGTGTGATGTTCCCCTCCCTGTGTCCATATGTTCTCATTGTTCAACACCCACTTAAGAGTGAGAACATGTGGTGTTTGGTTTTCTATTCTCGTGTCAGTTTGCTCAGAATGATGGTTTTCAGCTTCATGCATGACCCTGCAAATGACATGAACTCATCCTTAATTGGGAATTTTAAAAGAAATCCAGTCACTTCTAAATAATTACATAGGGTGTGAGTTAACTAGATACTTGGAGAATCCTCTTCTTGGCTTAAAGAGATGAGATCCTGTGACTCTGAGCTTACAACCCTTCCCTGGAGGCTGATGGCCCCTGGTTACTAAAGGGGCCAGTGCAAGTCCAAAGTGAAGTGAGGAAATGAAGGAGAATGGAAAGGGGTTTCCACGAAGATAGATTTTTTTCCCCCAATCTAACATATTTATGCTCTGCCAAATAATGCTTCCCCCCCCCCACCGCCAACACACACACCTAGTGCCCACTTCCTAGTCGCCAGAAGCTGTACTTGATTATTCCATTATCTTCCATGGCAAAGGGACTTTGCAGATGGGACTAAGTTAAAGCCATGGAGGCAGGGAATTTATCTTGGATTATTCACATGGGGTTACATGAATCCTTTAAAGTGGAGACCCTCTCCCAGTTTGGAAAGAGGATCAGAGCGATGTGATGTGAAAAGGACTTATCCCACCCTTGCTGGCTTCCCATGGGAGAAGGTACCATCAACCATGGCATGGCAGCAGCCTCTTCAAGCTGGAAAAGGCTAGGAACAAAGTGCCTTCTAGAGCTTTCAGAATGGAATGCAGCCCTGCCAACACCTTGGTTTTAGGTAAGGGAGACTCGTGTCTGACCTATGGCCGCCAGTACTATAAGATAATAAAGTTGTGCTGCTTTAAACCACCAAGTTTATGGTAATTTGTTATGTCAGCAACAGAAAACACATACAATATTTTTATTGTTGTCATATCATGTCTTTTGACTCTTTAATTATTAAGTGTTCTATTTTTACTGTGAAATAATTAAAAATGATAGTGTATGTGAATGTGTGTGTATGTGTGTGTTTGGGGGCAGTGCTATTTCTAGCTCATTTCTTCCTTGCCAAAAGAAAATACAATTACCCTGTGTTAGTCCTCTAATCTGAATTCTCCATTTCTTCTGCCTTACATGTATCTCTTTCTCCTTTCTTCCCTTTCTTCTTCTTTTTAATGTTTCAGGAATTTCATTGTTGACATATAGAATAAAGTCCCTGCTTCTTTTCCATGATGCATTCTATGTATGGCTCTTCTAATCCTGTTCCTCTTTCCATTTGCACACTCACCCCCAACTCTTTATCCTTTAATATGTTGAACCTCAAACCTTAGTGATCACAATTCCTCTGGTACATGTGAAGATGCACACACCCACTTCCCACCCTGAAACTACTGAATCAGCATCTCCCAGAGAGGGATCTGAAAATCTATGTATTTAGCAAGGCACATAGTCATTGGGGAATTATGAGAAACACCACTTTATTAGCAGCACCAAACTCAATATCCCCTGTATGTGCTATGCCCTCCCCACAACCCATTCATGCTTCTAATCAGATATCTTTCTGCTAGAATTCCCTCACTCCTCTCCTTCTTCCCATTCTGGTTTCCTCCCTGAGTTTGCCAGACCATATTCTCTTTCTAATTGATGTTATTTGATCCAAAGTCTCACTTCCTGTGAAAGAGTCCCCTAGCTGACCCTCTATCTTCAAATCATGTGAAGCATGCACATAAATGATGATGGCTGCCTTTACCATACTGTTTTGTAATCATCTGTTAGTCTGTCTGTCTTCATCAGCAAGATTGTGTCCTTGGATACAGTGATTGTGCCCTTGGATACAGTGATTGTGCCTTCCTCATTTTTCTCCTCCAAGGCCAGCAAATGCTAAAGCTGTATTAGATGCGAAGCAAGTGCTTTCAAACGGAATTAGTGAAAGAATGGTTACAGCAATGAGTTAAGTACTAAAGGTATCACATTATAAGCTAATTCTCTACTTTCTCTTTTTTAAGCACCATGCTCCTTTTAGTTAATAGCCTAAGGGGACCCAATTTAGAGAGCCTGTCATAAATGTCCATGTGAGCAGGGAAATCTGGTTTGTTGTGTTTTTGAGTTAGAAAGAAAGAAGTCATGCTATGTCAACTTTGCCTTCAAAACGTATTTCACTTATTACTAAACACTTCTCAGCACTCCGTGGATAGCATGCTGGTGCAAGTGTCTATCATTTCTTTGACCTCCCAGTAGTCCTTGAATATAATAAGCACGGGGCTTTTGCCCTGGCTATTCCCTGTGTCCTAGATAGTATTTATATATGATGGTATATGTGTTATGGCTCAATTTCTCCCAGAGAGGGTTTGCCTGAGTGGCCTGTCTCAAATATTGCTCCTATCACAAGTGGTTTAATCTACCCTCCTATATTCTTTATTGTCTCTAGAGTACTTATATAGGATGTATATTATATATTTTTTCTGTCTTGCTAATAAGAATGTAAGTTTCATGAAGGCAGAAATTTTGTCTGCTATATTCACTGTTCTAACCCCATGGCTTAGAATCATTCCATATATACAGCAGGTGTTCAGTACATATCTGTTGAATGTCAAATATGGGTATGGCAGAATATTCCAGTAGAACCATGCAGCCTAGACATTATATAATACAAGGTTCAGTGCATGCATACACTCATCCGACCCAGGACACACATCCATCTTAAGGTGGCATTTTAAATGCACCTTAATTTTTATTTGCAATTGCTAAGATACAAACATTTTATGAATATTTTGTTCCTGGTTTTCTTACATCTATTTCCTCAGAAAGCATGTGAGATTTTGCCTGTCTGTTGTTGTTGTTGAAGTGGTCCCCCAATTTACCGCCCAATGCAGCCTGAGGGAACAAAGCTAGGTTTTTGTGGATGAGGGTCTTCGGTCTTGAATGCAGGTCCAGTTTAGCTTTTCCAGTTCCTATTGTGATGCTGCTGAGGGCCAATGAAAAAGAAACGAATAGTTAGAGGTGTGCCCTGAGCCACTGGAGTGGCCAGCACAGAAATCTTACTTACTTTTGCAGCAGAGCCATTTCCCTGTCCGGCCTCCTGTAGAATGTCCTCTTCGTTTTGAATTCCTGGAGTGGTGTGGGGCACCCATCTGTATGATCTGACCCTGGGAATTTTTTTTTCAACTGCATGGTAATTCTGTTATATCAAGTCTAGAATTTTTCTAGCTTCAGGCATGGTATTATCATCCTACATAGGAGTCTTTCACTTCATTTTGCTCATGCCCTGGAGGGATTTCTGAACTCTGATCCACTTTTTTCCCTTAAAGACTTTTTTTTCCTTCTAAGATCATAAATGTAGCAACTGTAGCCTTGTCTCTTATATGTTGATTTCAATTCTTTGTTTTCCCCAGTTTTTCTTTTCTGTCCTTGATGACTTGAAATTTTTTCTAATTGCAAGAATAATATGTATACATACATCCTCCAGCGACCACTGCCCTAGGCTGCATGGCTTTCTGTTTTGAGTTACGTTTTTGTTGCTCCCTGGTCAACTCTGTACATTTCATGGCCCTGATGACATGGTAGTCACTGTGTTGTAGGTATCCTGTTCATTTTCTGGGCAGGAACAGCTGTCAGACAGCACATTGGATGGCTTTTCAGAGAATCAGTCCTGCCTTTGAAATTATATTCTGAAAGCTCTTAGATGTCCATATTACATTTCTTTGCCTGAAAAGAGAATAAAAGGAAAGAAAGAATATGTTGGATATTTCAAAATGCAACAGTTCTTTCTTCCCTCACCCATCCTTTCCGTCTCCAAGTGCACTGTCCACAAGAGATACAATATGATGTGTGCTTTGAACTCATACGGCTGGAAAGAATAGAAGAGAAGCGAATGTAATCTTGCCTGAGATCATGGTTATCACACGGTGCAAGCAGGATGAGTCTGGGATGTCAGAAAATCCCAAAGTCAGTGTATGCTAATGTAAGGTGACCAACCTGACCTAGTTTCCTTGGGATTTTCCCAGTTTTAGCACAGGAATTCATGTCTTGAGAAAACCAGGATGATTCATCACCCTACAGAATCATTCAAACAGAACTCAAAATGCCTACTGTGCCCAGAATTTCCCTTAAGGTCACTCGTGGTGTGGTCAGCCAGTCCCTTAGCCTGTCCTCATCTGCATTTGTCTTTCTTATGTTTCCATAAACCTTAAGAGGTTGCCCTTGTGTTAACGATTTCACATTCATGCCTGGGCTTGGTCGTCCTGAATGTTTGACCCTCTGTTAATTTGATTTTATTCTCTGACACGACCTTGGGCTGCCATACATCCAAAATGAAAATGCTGTTTGGAGTCACAATGAAAATGGAATGTGAGAAGATTCCAGAGAAGACAAAATAACCCAGAGAAAAGAAGTACAGAAGGCAGGGGTAGCAAGTCTGAGCTGTGCCCTGCCATGGCACGCAGAGGATGCCCACAGATTTTCACAAATGCTGTTAAAATGTGAAAAGCAGGTGTTTTCTTTTTTCTTCAGTCTGAGCTTCAAGCTAATATGGGCATTCAGCTAAATACCTCCCAGGTCCGAAACAGTATGTGGTTTTGGATTTCAGAGGTAATTACTGCTGAATTCATTGTATGGCCAGTGCACCTGCCAGGTAGACATTATAAAAGCGCATGTAGGGGGCCACCAAGAGTATTTGGAAGACTATTTCTCCATCACAAAACCTCTTAGAGAGCCTATTAAGGCATCAAATGCCAGGTATGGAGTTGAACATATTCGTAATACAGTTAACAATGCAAATGAGGCAATGGTTCCAGGTCAGAGAAAATGCTGATGCTCACCTGAGAAATTTGGGCTCCATTGTATTGTGCCCATCCTGCAATTGACTCACAGTGAGTTATCCTGGAGAAAAGCAGCATATTTGCATATTTCGATCCTGGCTGGGATAAGCAAGAGAAATATATATTCTGGCTATCTGAAATGAAATTGAGAGAGAAAGAGAGGGCACATTTTGCTGAATATGTTCATTTATTCATTAAAAATACAAGTATGTAAATCTCCCAGGCCTTCACTGGGCAACTACCATTGGGAGAAAATAGAGACAAATAACAGTAATAAAAAGCCATCAACCCTGTCCTGATAAAACTTAAGGTCTGGTGGGAGAATCAGAAATAAATTGAATAATTACCCAAGTTAATGTAAAATTACAAATGTAGGAAGATTCTCAAGAAGAGGTACCAGGATTTTCTGAAAGCATAGAATAGAAGAATTTGAACCAGTTGGGGCCTCCTTGAGAAACTGAAAATTAGTCTGAGGTGGGCAGTGTTCGTTCTCACTGCCTAATCTGGGACAGCCCTGCCGACAGCTTGACCTACATTTCTTCAAGTCTCCAGAATTAATTTTGTGAGTAGACATTGTCCTTTCACACCCTCAATAATCTTATGAGAAATATGTAATAACCTTAGGAAGAATACTCCACCATTGTCAGTAACCCTAAGAGGAATGGTTCATCACCCTCAGTAACCTCAGGAGAAATATCCCATTATAATCATTAACCTAAGAACAAATATTTTATTACAGTCTAGAACACAGGCTCCCTGAACAGACTCTCTTTTGTACCTCTGTCACTATTTCCTGTACTGAAAAAGTCTAAATCACGCAAAGAGTATCAGCTCAGATATTGGCTGAATGAATTTATTTATTCCCACTATACAGATTTGAAAACTATGGCCTAGAAAGGTTAAATAGTGTGCTGAAATCCATATAGCTAGTAAGAGGCAGAGCCATGATCACGACCAAGCTCTCTGTGTCCAGAACTAAGACAGTGAGGGAGTCACTGGACTAGTGGGCACAGCAAGAGACTCGCGTGTATTCCTGCAAAGGACAAGGGTTTGCTGCCTCTCCTGTATGTCCCTAAAGAGAGACACATGCAGACGTATGTTCTTTGCAGCACTGTTTACAATAGCAAAGACCTGGAACCATCCCAAATGCCCATCAATGATAGACTGGACAAGGAAAAGGTGGCACATGTACACCGTAGAATACTATGCAGCCATAAAAAATAATGAGTTTGTGTCCTTTGTAGAGACATGGATGAATCTAGAAATCATCATTCTCAGCAAACTGAGACAGGAACAGAAAACCAAACGCTGCATGTTTTCACTCACAGGCAGGTGATGAACAATGAGAACACTTGGGCACAGGGAAGGGAACAACACTCATTGGGGTAGGTGCGGGGGTAGATGGAAGAAAAGGGACAGCATGGGAGGTGGGGAGAATGGGGAGGGGGATAACACCAGGAAGAATGCCTGATGTAGGCGACAGGGGCAGGGTGGGGGATGGAGACAGCAAATCATCATGGCATGTATGTACCTACACAACAATCCGGCAGGATGCAGAATGTGCACGTGTACCCTAGAGCCCAAAGTACAATTTAAAAAAAAAAAGGAGAAGGACCCTCAATTCCTTCTTCCAGACACGTGTATTTCCCCTGAAAGCAGAACCTGGGCAGTGTCTTTCTCCTTCATGGTCAAGAGGCGCATGTTATCAGTAAATGGTAGAGAGAAGGCTGTGTTGCTTTGAGACATGGACTCCCAAGATCGCCTGTCTTGCTAATAAAAGTACAGCTAAGCCTGCCAGAGAAACCTACAGATAAGCCTCCTGCTGCAATGACTGAGGTCCCTGGCTCTGGATTGCTTGCTATGGACAATTCCTCTTGGAAAACCTTGTAAGCACCTTCTGAAAACCACACAACTCTGAGAAGCTCTCTTCCCGCAGAAGCACAAAAGCTGGAAACCTTGAGGCTTTGCCCACATGGATTAAGTAAAATGCTTTAAATGACTCTGAGGCTACTTATAAAAAACAATTTACATAAATTGATGTTCTATTCGAGGAGGGTAAAGAGGGTAGTTTTAATTTTTTTTCAAAACTTTCTTCTTAGTTTTAATAATGGCTGAAGTCTTAAAGAAGCAACTCCTTTTAATAAAACATGCTTGTAAATTTATTGAGACACATTCCAACTGACCCTATTTCGGGCGAATCTCTGGGGCCTCCCACATACAGCCATCCTGAGTGCTGAGGAGCCTCGGATTGTGAGTTGCTGGAGGAGTCCATTCTCCATGACTCATGCTTTCTGGGCTCTGAGATGCTCCAATTCATTTCAGGGTATTTAATTTCTAGAAGTATTCAAAGTTTGTCGAGGATCTAAACAGTGCTTAGAGGCTTTTACCCTGATTTACCATGGTGAAAATTAACCCTGGAGGACTGAGGTCCTGCTAGCACGCAACAATCACACACACACACACACACACACACACACACACACACACACACGGCAAATACTAGGCTCATGTGTGGCCTAGATAGCAAAAAGGTTAAAAATATAAAATCACTGATTATTTACTTATTTTATTGTCCTTGATTGTTTTAAACAGGTGATATGTGAATATGGTGAATATTTTAAACAGGTTAAAATTCTTTTCAAATTAGAGATACTTCTCTTTCCTCCCCTCTCATGCCACCCAGTTTTCCATTTACCCTCCAAAAAGATAGCAATATGTGAACTTCTAGATTCTTCCAGAGATGAGTGTTGTTCATTTAAACATTTATTTTCCATCCTCTAACATATACTTTTATACATGAATAGTAGCATGTGGACAGTATTTATGCATCTTGATTTTTACTTAATAAATCTTTGAGATATCCACTTCAATAATAATAACAACAGCAGCAAACACACCCATATAGAGTATGTGTCTGAACCTGGCACTTTTCTAAATTCTTTTCAGATGATCCCTACATCTTCTGGGAGAGATGCAAGTATCAGCCAGTTGGAGACACAGGGAAAGGGTGGTATAATGCGGAAGTGACTTGATCAAAGTTACACTGAAGGCAGCGGAGTGCGATTCGAACCCAAGCAGTCTAGACTCTGTGCCCCACACAACTCTGCAGCATTACCTCGCAGTATGAAAATGATGCCTCTCATGCAGGTATGTCTTACTCTTTTTAAGAGCTGCATAACATTCCTTTGTGTGGATATAGTATACTGATTTATTTTATTCACTGTGAATAATATCTTAGAATTCATCCTACAGTTTGCCATTGAGTGCAATGTTTCAATTTTTGAATATTTCATCACGTTTTTGAACCCATAGTTACTGCACGTATTTGTAAAATAAATTAATCAATTTATAGTAGTAGATTTATAGGCTTTTAAAGCACCAAATGCTTATTCTCTTCTGACTAGTAGGGAGATATGAATAGGACTTACTGAAACAAGATATTTAATGCATCTCTTTTCTTACAGTCAAACCAAAGTGGCTCCATCAAAGTGCAGGTGCTCACTAAATATTTGTTAAAGAAATAGAAAAAGCTGCCATTTAAAGATATTATCACAATGCATAAAATATGTTGATTCATAAGATCTCATTAACTTCATGCAATCAAAGCAAATATCATCCTCATTTTATAGATCAGGGATATAAGATCCAGTGACTTACCCAAAGTTTCAAATGAAAGATGTCACAGAGCCATCTCTGAACTTCTGCTCTTTAGAATCTAAATCTACACAGTTTTCACTAATTGTGACCTTAGCAGGTTGTTGACCCAGGACTTGACCAACTTGGTTTCCATTTGTATAAAATTAATACCACTTTTCAAGAGAAATATTACATACCATAATCAATAAAAATGAAATATCAAAGATGTGTTATGTGGAAGACACTGAGATAAACACTTGGCATTGCATTACCTCAACACTGTGGGCAACCATCCTAGGAGCCTCATAGAATTACTGCTGCCACTTTGCAGATTAGAAAGAGAAAATTGATGCTAAGCGAAGTTTAGTAACTTGACCAATATCACAACTAGTAAGTGAAGAGGAAGACTTAGCTCTGCTTCTGAGGTCTCCAAATCCCAAAGCCTTATGCCCTACTTTTGTACTGGAAGTTAAAATAAATATCATGATGAGTACCTTTTGAAAACCTTAAAGATGCTGGGAATTGGTTGGCTGAATGCATTTGTATTTCCTAAGGCTTTTCTGTCCTTTATTTTCAAGAGCCTTCAATGTACCTCTTGGGGAATGTGTCTCAGTTCGTATTATAATGAGAACTATCATATAGCAAATTTTCAGCTGCTTAATAAATAACTACATGTTTTTGAAAAAAATGACAAACTCACCAGAATTGGCCTTTACTTAATAATCACAAACACTATAAGCTTATGAATATTTCATGCTCACTCCTTTCTGCTGAGAGTATGAGCATCCTACATTTCTATAGCTCCAGATTATGCAAGGAGCAATGGAAAGCATATGTTTTGTGTGTTTTCTTTAACAATTTGATGATGGAAGAACACCTGGCAGTGTTGGAGATAATGTAAGAAATGGTCGCCTTTTGTTATTTGAGTGCTTGAAATAAAAATCTCAAATGGCAAGTTGTAATCCAAACCACAGTAATTATAGAAGATGGCATAAAAAGGTATACATTTTAAATTCATAAATCTAAATGAGTCTATCTCCAAGTAAGTAAACTTTATTCAATTTTCCATAGCAAATACCCCATCAACACTATCACCCAAAACACTGATCACATTGTACTGCTCAAATGTTGGAAAGTTTCAGTTTTGAGTTCAATGGTTTCTTTCTTTGTTCCTTTTCTTCTTCCTTCAATCAATGAATGTTAGAGTTGTTTCTCTGTGATCTCAAGAAATACACAGTTCAATGAATGTGAGGAGTAAGAAACCTGAATGAAGGTTGGGAACACAGAAAAGGCTTCCTCCAAAAGGGAATGTTTCAATCTGGATGAAGGGATCAGTAGGAGTTTACCAGGCAGAAGGGTAGAACTCAGAGGAGGTTACAGGCATTGGAATAACCCACAGAAAGAAGCAGGTAGTTCCAAAAAATCGGAGGGAAGACGGAGTGGCGATAGCACAGTGACAAGGAAAATGGCGCCACGAGGCGGGCAGAGGCAGATGATGCAGAGCCTTGTAAAGCGTGATAAAGAGTTTGAACATTCGCCCAACAACAGTCAGAAGCCACTGAAGAGTGTGAGGCTAGTGAGAGACAGAATCTGACTCAGGATTGTAAAGATTATTCTGGCTGAGGGGAGACAGGAAGAGGAAGGGAGAGAGATAACTTAGGACATAAGTACAGTAATTCAGATAAAATATTATGTTGGCCTGAAGACCTGGTCTACAAAAGTGACAGTGAGCTGGAAAGAGGTGGGTGGACTAGAGAGATATAATGAAAATGAAATATACAGACGAGAGTGATTGATCAGGTGTTGGCAGTGAAAGAGGAAGATGTCGAGACTGACTTAGAGATGCACGACTTGACAAGCTCCACACATGAAGATCTGTTTTAAACTTTATGACATATTTCAAAATTCTCTATTTTCTCTCCTGGGAATATTTAGCAAAAAGAAAAAAGCCTGTAGACCATTTATCAAATTGTGCTTAATAAAGCCAAGACATGTGTCCACCTCTTCAGGGTGAGAAACGCCCTCTGTGTTCATTTTACTGCTCTATTTTCGGTGCCTGCTGTAGCATAGGGAGGCATGGAGTAGGAGTCCAATTTTGAGTCTATACTAGCAGATGAGATATGTTCCTAGCTGGGTTATAAGAATCTTGAGGAGGAAGGCTTCCCTGTCTTTAAGTCTTCATCTTTTTCTGCCCTTCTTTATTTCCTCCTAAACTTTTTCCGAAGTTACTTATTTGTGAGTTATTTTACAGAGTTAAACAAATTGACACTAAAGTTCATAAGGGAAAATAAATATTAGGAATAACCAGAAAAAAAAAACCAGAAAAGAAAGGTGTTCTTTCTTTCCTGAAAGAGAGTAGCTCTAGAGTAGGACTCTAGGTGGAGTAGCCTTAGAAGACATTGAAACATACTGTAAAGCCACTATATTTAAATCAGCATGGTTCAGGTACATTAATTGACTAAAAGACCAGTGGAATATAAAAGAAGGCCCATGAATAGTCCCAAGTACCGATGCAAATTTATTATATAATAAAGGTAGCATCTCAAAGCATTGAGGTAAAGAAGAAACTTTTAATAAATGATGTTGGGGCAACTGGATAGCCACTTGAGAAAAAGTAAAATTAGGTTCATATTTCACACTATATACAAGAATAAACTCCAAATAGAATCCAATTATTTTAAAGTGAGACTATACAAGTACTAGAATAAAACAAAACCAAACTCTACTTTAACCATGGTGCAGAGAAAGGCTTTGTAATTTTGACTGCACATACAAAGACAATACAGGAAAAGATGGATACATTTTACTAATGAAAAAGAATAACTACATAAAAATGCAAACAAAACAAAACTGAGGTCAAAAGACAACTGAAAACTGGGGGAAAATATGTACAACATATAGTACAATCAAAGCACTAATACAGACAAAGCACGTATATAGAATATATATATATATATATATATATATGAAGAATTCTTAAAATTTAAGGTGCAAAGAGAATTAAAAAGCTGATTTTTAAAACATGAGGGATGACAGGAACAATTATACAAACACACAAAGATACAAAAATGTTCCTGAAACATATGAAGGACCAATCACTCATAGTTTGAGAAATGTAAATAAAAATTCTGACATACAATTTATCACCTATCAGACTGGCAAAAATTAAACTGTGTGTCAATATACTCTGTTGCCAAGGCTATGCGGAGACAAGAATTGTCACACTTTGCTGATGGGAATGCCTACCGGTGCAACCCCTCAAGAGAAGAATTTGGCAAAATCTAACAAAACTACATGTGTCTGCAACTTTTGCATTGCATTTCCCCTTCTGAAAATCTACCCTGAAGGTGCATTCCCAGCAATATGAAAACACATATACACTGGGTTATTCAGTCTTGTTCATAATTGCAAAAATTTGGAAACAACCTAAATGCCCATCCATAGGAGAGCATTTGAATAAACAATGGCACATCCACAAAGTGGAGTATTGTGCAGCAGTAAGAAGAATGAGGCAGAGTTCTACCAACTGGCTTGGAGTAATTTCCAGAATATACTGTCAGGTGAAAACAGCAAAATTCAGAAAAGTATCTATTCTCCTTCATGTAGAAAAAAAAAGGGGCTATAAGAAAATATACATTCATCTGCTCATGTGTGCAAAAGAAATGCAGGCTGGATAAATAAGAACTTAGATAGATTGGTTATCTCCATGGGGTGTGTGGGAAAACGATGGAAAAGCAAATGAGAACAGGGTAGGAGGAATATGGGGAGGAGGCACTTCTCTAAGCATAACTTATGATATTGTTTTGACTCCTAGAATCTTGATCATGAAAAAAACACACACAAATAAACACATAAGCAAAAAAATGTAACTAAACATACAAGAAAAACCAAGAGGATATGACAGGAACCAAGCACAGAATACAAATAGGAATAAAGGAAAGTAACTGTCTGACAAATGAATATCACCTCATTGAAGGGGGAGGAAGAAAATAAGTCACTGAAGTAATGTTAGAAAACAGAACTGTGACTGGCTGTCATAAGGCTTAAGGCAAAAAGAAATGTTGAAACATGCTGGGCTTTAGCTTGTAAATGTTTCTCACAAAAGTATGAGTAAGCAATTCAGAAATACTGTTATGTATGTACTAGGATTTAGTAAATAAGTAAATAGATTGTAGATAATGAGAACCAAGTTTCTCACTAATAAAGAAAGAATTTACGAATTAAGAGGGAAAGGAAAGAAAGAAGACAGAACTAGAAATACCTTCAGAATTTCAACATCATCACTCTCTGAGGGACGATTTTTCTATCATTTTCTAATAACAATATCATACGTAGGCATACAATGAGTACATTTATTGAAAAAAAAATTGGACCTGATATTATTAAGAAATAAAAACATCTTAGGATGATGAAAATTCTTTTTTTTTTTTTTTGAGACGGAGTTTCACTCTTGTTACCCAGGCTGGAGTGCAATGGCGCGATCTCGGCTCACCGCAACCTCCGCCTCCTGGGTTCAGGCAATTCTCCTGCCTCAGCCTCCTGAGTAGCTGGGATTACAGGCACGTGCCACCATGCCCAGCTAATTTTTTGTATCTTTAGTAGAGACGGGGTTTCACCATGTTGACCAGGATGGTCTCGACCTTATGACCTCGTGATCCACCCGCCTCGGCCTCCCAAAGTGTTGGGATTACAGGCTTGAACCACGGCGTCTGGCCTGAAAATTCTTAAAAAAGAGTTACAGAATTAAATTAAAGAAGTGTTTCCCCGCAGCAGTTGGCACGATAGAACACAAGGGTAAACACGTTTTTTTCTGTAGGGACAGCAAGTAAATATTTCAAGCTTTATGAACCAAAAGGCAAAATCAAAGCTATTATTAGGTACTTTTATCAAAACAGATATAACAGATTTGGGCCAAAAAAATTGAGAAAATATGAAAATATGAATTTTGTCATTAAACTTATTAAGGTATTAAAGCAAAATTTTTATAATATACACCTAATAATTACAGAAATATAATTTTTTGGGGGGGATAACATTTTGCTTAATTAGGTTCAAAGTTACTGTTCCCTATCATATCAATTGCATGTGTTCATGTGGGTGATCCCTTCTTAGTTCATCAAAAATAGGGGGCAAGTGGGATTTTTGCCCGGGTGCCATAGCTTGTTGACCCCTTATCTGATCCATACCTACCACTGATCTGACCCATGCCTACCCCATTAAAACTTATCATATTGGGCCATGTGTAGTGGCTCACACCTGTAAGCATAGCACTTTAGGAAGCTGAGACAGGCAGACGGCTTAAGCCTAGGAGTCTGAGACCAGCCTGAGCAACATAGAAAGTCCGACCCTGTATCTTAAAAAAAAAAAAAAAAACAGGTATGGTGGCACATGCCTGTGGTCTCAGCTACTCAGGAGGCACTCCAGTCTGAGTAGTAAGAGAGGCCCTGTCTCAAAAACAAAAAAGCCTCTCAGATCACATGCTGATGAATAACTGCTTCTGAGAATAGAAAGTTTCCTATTCTATAAATAAAACCCACTCTAACACGGAAAACCCACTGGTTAGTGGTGATGGTAAAACACAAGTGACTTAGTATAAAAACTTAGTACACATGACGAAATGAAAAAGGAAAGGGATGCTAAAATTAGAAGACATTTTAAAAGTGTAGCCATCACAAGTTTAGGAGAGACAAATAGCCACCTTTCCAGACACTGCAGTGAGGAGAAAACTTGTAAATTAGATTTATAGGGGAGTAACTTCAACACGGACAAAATATAAACAGAAAAAACAAAGTCAAGTACCACTTGTAACTAACCTTGAAGAGATCAACTCTGATGAATTAAATAGCCTACCTACAGTATGTGTGTCTCTAGCAATGATTAACTACTGAATTGAAAATGAATTTATGTGAAATTGAGTATGCCTACCTGCAAGAGCAACATATATTAAAACTTTTGTAGAATAACACTTCATATGAAATTCAAATTAGGAAAATGTTTGTTTCCTCTCAATGAAGTAGGTAAGGATATTTCAAAATCATTCAAGTTCTTCCTTTGTTTAAACATCATTTGAACAGTTTAAAATTAGTTTGTAAATCACAAAAGTGAGAAAATATAGTCTAAGATCCAATTTCCCTAACTATTCAACCACCTCCGAGGTCTGTGGTTAGCCTCCTTGTTTTATGCATGTAAAATATTGTGTGGTTATGATAATCACTACCATAAATAATTTTGTAGTCTGTGTTCTCTGACTGTATATTACAGACATTCCTAGTTGCTTGATCATCATTATGGTTCTCATATTTTATGACAACTCAGTAGTCCATATCAACATTACATGTTATTGTTCATTTTTATATTTTCCTAATTTTTCTTTATTAAAAGTTTATTAAAGCTTTCTATTTCATTTTGGAATAAAAGCACCTTAAATTTATTGTTCTATTGTAAAAACTAGCTTGAAATAGTATCAATATATGAAGAAAATTATCTACAAATGTCATTCTGAAAACACTTATATTTTCAATTTATGTGCGTCTTCAATTTCATGTCATAAAATAACAATATAGATAGAGCATCGTTTTCTATACTTCCCTTTAACATTATGCCCAAAGCTTTCTTCCATTTTTCTTTAGTGACTTGTGGTTTTCTTTTACTTTGCCCACAGTTACTGTTACTCACACTATCCTATCTTGATTTCTTTCTTTTTTTTTTTTTTTTTTTTTTTTGAGATGGAGTTTCACTCTTGTTACCCAGACTGGAGTGCAATGGCACAATCTTTGCTCACCGCAACCTCTGCCTCCTGGGTTCAGGCAATTCTGCTGCCTCAGCCTCCTGAGTAGCTGGGATTACAGGCACGCACCACCAAACGCAGCTAATTTTTGTATTTTTAGTAGAGACGGGGTTTCACCATGTTGACCAGGATGGTCTCGATCTCTTGACCTCGTGATCCACCCGCCTCAGCTTCCCAAAGTGCTGTAATTACAGGCTTGACCTATCTTGATTTCTTTAGGTAATTTTCTGTTCTAATGAACTTGTGCCTTTGTGTGTTACCCATCTCATCTCACTGGAATATAAGTATCAGAAGGGAAAGGACATGGTCTATCTTGTCTCCTGCTGTCTGCACAGGCCTTAGAATGGTATCAAGCCCAGAATCAAGCCGACTGAGTACTTAATTAATAATTGCGAATGAATGATTAAATGAAAATAGAGCCATTGCAGAGTAAGAGGTAGAGACATGTTTTTGTATCCTGAAACAGATTTCCAAAGCTATTCTCATATACAAAATGAAAGAATAACCTGTGTGCTATTTTCTTCTCTGTCATTCCCTCAATGGGATTGAAATAGTAAGTCCTTGTTTCTTAAGACAGCTTTTTGAGGTCACAAAGGACTTTATAATAAATCTTCCAAATCCCTCCAGAAACTGGAAAAGTTTAGTTCCCAGTATCAAGTAGTAAACTAAGAGCAGTCTATGGATGCTGAATGGTGATCAAATCACTTAGTACTCATTTATGATATTATGTGATAACATTTTATAGTGTCGATAAAAAGGATGTGGGCTTTGAAGTAATCCTGGTAGATGGCTTAATCTCAGTTTTGCTAATTATCAGCTGCCTACTTTTATGCAAATTACTTGCTTTTCTGTACCTCAGGGAGGCAAAATAGGGGAAAATAATGTTCTTTTCGATGGTTATGGTGAGGACTAAGGATTAAGCAAATTGATATAAATACTATACATATATGTTTCATATATATATGTAATATATATGTGGTTATATATCTATATCTGAAATAGTCCTATGTATATAGTAAACACTCCATGAATATTAACTATCATCATCATCACCATCATCACTGTTATCAGCACCATCACCATCATCACCATCATCACCGTTATCACCATCATCACCGTCATCACCATCATCACCGTTATCAGCACCATCACCATCATGATCATTATGTAATGGTCATCAGTTGTGCAAGGCCCAAGTAACTTTTTACTTATCAAATTAAAATCTCAAAGTTTATAAAGTATTTCTTTAAACACATAGGATATGTCAAGGCTATGCTTTGAATATTCCTCTTACTTGTTTGCATTCTAATAAGCTCTCCTGAGTGGGAGAGAAAGAGAAAAATGATCAACTTTCTGCTGGAAATGGTGCATAACCCTGAATTTGAACGTGCAAATGCATTACTCATGTGAATATCATTTATCATATGTGTGGAGGTGGGGAGGAGAGGGAGTATGTTAAATGCTGCTTCTTGTGACCATAAAATTTTAGAGGACAAATTATGTAAATTCTCATGGAGCTCAAAAGAGTGTCCCGGCAACCAAATGACATAATAAATGTTGTTGATGTAGTAATGAAGACACTTAAGTTTCTGATAAAATGACTTCTTTCTTCAGAAGATTCCTTTAGGACCAAAGCCTTCCCTTGAAGGTGAAGGGAATATATGTTTTTATTCAGACTTATAAATTAAGTGAAAAAAATTCTATCTAAGTCAATGATTTATTTTTGTTTCATACACAGGAGCACTCCTGGGCTCTGGCACATTCTCTTTCATATGCGTCACCTGCTGGAAAGCTTTTAGTATAAAACACCACTTTTTGTATTGATTTTCTTCCCACCTTCTTAAACTTCTTCTGCATACTTATTAAGTAATGATGAGTTGGTAAAATCTTAATACAAATTAAGGACATGTAATGATCGCAAAGATAATTGCGGTCACTACTTTTTGTTGATATAACCCATGCCACCGATAAGAAACATTAGCCACAGTAGCTTTCTTATGAATGTAGTAGTAAATGTAGCCTGTGCTGTGCTGCAATACGCTAACATCTCGGTGGCTTAACCAGAAGAGTTTCATTCTTACTCATGCAAATTTGACTCTATCACTGTTCTTTTTTCAAGGCCTCTCTCTTCAAGTACTGACTCAGAAATCCAGACCCTTCCTTTCTTTGGACACCAACATCTTGTCATGTGCCTTCCATGGTCACTGCTACAAGGGAATACACAGCCTGTAGAAGTCACACTCATTCTGTGATGCTTCAGTTTGCTTAAAACCATTGGCAAAAGCTCATCACAACATCCTGTCAAACCACAAGGCTAAAGAAAATGTTTTGAAGGAGAGTCACATAGATATTCAATGAGCAGTACAGCGTAAAGATAGTTATCAAAATGTATTCTGAGAAATAGGAAGGATATGAGGTATACTGTAGGAAAATGGAAAAGAACAGGAACATTCTATTAAACAACATTCTGTTGATAATGTGATGCTTTAAATTCCTTACTTGGAGATTGTTAATGCCCACTGTCAGTTTGAGAAATCCTGCTATAAAAAGCACGGTTATCTTTAACTCATTTTTGGTTTGGTTTGGGTTTTTGTTTTGTTTTTACAAATTTGATTGACCATATAATAATTTCTTTTCATAAACGCATGAACCTAATGTCCCGTTGAATCCACAGCAGGCATTTTGAAATGCTGACAATAAAAACATAATGGACACTTAATAAATATTTGATGGATGAATGAAGAGTCACTTTTCAGACTCAGGGATGCCTCTGTGCCAAATTCTGGGGAACAGAATTCCATACAACACCTGCAGCACAAGTTGAAAGGTAAAAATCCTAGGTCAAGCAACTACCTGTGTCTTGCAAAATGCTACATAAACATTTTGTGGGTTTTTTTTGTTTGTTTTTCTCCACTGACTTGAGTGGTTTTTTTGATGTCATCAGCCACAGCTCGTCTGCCCAAAATTTCACAGTGGAATCATCAGGACTTATGTTCAGCATGTGCAATCCACCCCACACTTCCTTACACATGGGAATTTAGGGATGGAACGTAAACACTCCATGTTTTGGAGAGAATAAAAATAATACCTTGGATAAGCCATGCTCTAAATGGTGTTTCTTGCTAAAAACCTCACAAACCAGTGCAGCGAGGTTCAGCAGCAGACAGCGCCACTTCCACTCCACATAATCCAGTTCAGCGAGGCCTTGAGCAGTGCACGGGCATCGAAACACCCGCTAACGGTTTGCCTTGAGTCCAGAGTGTCGGGTTGTTGGCAGCAAACCACAGAACCCAGGAGCAGAAAACAATATGGAAGCAATATTATTTTCTGTCTAATTCTCTATAATCCAGAAGGGTGGTTACGCTGAATGATAACACACAGAGGAAAGATTAAATATAATAACATAATGTTCATGTTCTGCACCAGAAGTTATTACTTTTGGCACCACAGAGGCAGATGGCTGGCACTGACCATTGCCAGGAGGTGTTAAGTGGGTAAGTGGTGCTGAGGAATAGAGTCATCTGTGGGGAAAATGACAGTAATGAACTGCTTGTAATGCTGTGAAAACTCAATGAATTTGATTAAACACAGATTGCAAAACTGTTTCCTGGACGACCATTGGACACACTCATTTACACTGAAATGTGCTCGCTCTCCTGGATACAAGTCTGACAGGAAAACCACAGCTGCTTCTGCTGCCAATTTGTTAAGCGTCTTGAAAAGTGGAGTGACCGAGAAGATGGAAAAAGCTCTGTCCATCTAGTGCCCCTTCAGTCGGTAAGGTTGCTGGCACATAGCCGTCTAACAGTGCTGGAGGTTTTTTAGAATGGTTGAGGTCAGCATAAGAAGAAGTCATCTTGGCCCTTGGGAACACATTTGTAAAAGTTTCTGTTAGCTCTTTATGTTTCCAGCAGCTACATTGTTTGCATAAATTAAGTAGTATTTATTTATTTATTTATTTATTTATTTTTAGAGACAGGGTCTCACTTTGTTGCTCAGGCTGAAACTCTTGAGCTCAAGCAATCTCCTACTTCAGCCTCCCAAAGTGCTGAGATTACAGGCATGAGTCACTGCTCCCAGCCCAAGGCAGTTGATTTAATGTCGATAGAAATAGGTCAAGGTAGTAGTGACAGAGTATTCACATGTATAAAGTGTGAAGCCTTATAGAAACAGAGAATGGGACAGGATGGGGAAGTATTACAGTTCAGGATGGTGTACACCAAGTGTGGTTCTAGGACCCATACTAGCATGTTGACTCTTCATTACTGTTCGTGATCAGAAAAGCACAGAAATAGAAAGTAAGCATTTAGAAATGTTCATAGCGATTTGACAATTCTGTGGAATGCAATGCTAGATAAATGGAGGTTGTGCTGTTTGTGCCTTTTTAAATTTTTATTTTTCTGGAAATAAATTTATTTTTGTTATACTTCACAAAAGTATTGTTCTGTGATGAATTGAGATTTTAACAAAAATGATCTTCCATCACAAACAGTTTGAAAAGCAGTGCATTGGGATTGTAGAGGCAGTTTTAGTCAGCTTATTTTAAAAGATTCATTACTTTAGGCAAATTATTAACCTATCTACGTTTTTGAATTTGTCAATATTTGATAACTATTAGACTATATTACTATGATTAAATAACTATATACACCACAAACCACTCACATAATCTACTGAGAAATTACCAAAATATTTAGATAGCCCACTCCTACTCTTTTGAAAAGCATGTGAACTGAATGCTCAGTTACGTTCAATGTCTTGGAAGAATGAGTAGATTACATAACATATAGACTTGCTTCATTCCCGTATTTAATTCATGCAAAAAATATCTGTTGAGCACCTGCCTTCTCCTAGACATGATTTCAGCTGCTGAACTTGCACAAGTTAGTAAGAATTGCAAGGATTCCTACCCGTGTGGAGTTTGTATTCAACAAGGGCTATAGTCAATGCAGAATGGACATAACACATAAGTAAACTGTATAGTATATTTCAGATTGAAAAGTGTTACAAAAAATAAAAATGTAACAGGGAAAGTAAAGAGGGAAAATTTTAAATGGTCAGGTTGAGCTTCAAGATTTTTTTTAAACGTTATTTTAGCCAAGACATAAAAGAGGTTAAGTTAGTCATGTGGATATGTTGAGGAGAAATATTCCAAGTAGAGCTAACAGCCAGTGCAAAAGCCCTGCATTCATAAATATCTAGTATATTTGAGAAGCAGCAGAGAGGTCAGAGTGACTAAAAGACAGAACAAGAGAAAAGAGAGCAGTTGAGGACAAAGGCATTTAGAGTCCAAACGGGCTATCGAAGGACTCAGTTTTTCTCTCTGAGTCTGATAGGGGCCATTTCAGTTTGAACACAGGACTGACTTGGCTTTACACATATTTTAAAGGATTATAAAGCTATTATAGTAAACCAGGTAAAAGATGATGACAACTCCAAAGAGTGGTAGTGATGGAGATGGTGAGATGCTGGGTCAGATGCTGGGTATATTTATAAGGTAGAATCAACATGAATTTTTTGACAGACGGGGTGGAAGGTATGAGATTGTGAGAGAAAAAGATAAATCAAGGAAACTTTCAAGGTTCTAGGCCTGAGCAACTGGAGCAGTGCAATCATCTAGGATGCGACAAGCTGTGGGTAGAGCAGATTATGCAGAGGTGTAGGTAGATCATGAGTTTTGTTTGGGATGTGTTAAGTCTCACTTATCTATTTAGATATCTAAATGTCTCAAGATGTCAAACGAGCAGTTGGAGTCCAGAGTTTGCAGGTGGTAATAAATTTGGGAGTTGCTGGAAATAAATAGAATTTAAAGCTGTGAAACTGGATGAGATTATGAAGGGAAAGAGTATAGATAAAGAAAAGGACTAGAGACTCAGATCTGAGGCACTTGGACATGAAGAGGTTAAGGTGAAGAGGAAGAACTGGGAAGGAAGAATCAGACTGAGTGACCAGAGGGTCAGAGCAGATTATAGAGTGTGAGGATTCAGAAGCCAAGTGAATAAAGTATTTCCAGGAGGAAATATTCATCCACTGGTCAAATACAGCTGGTAGGTCATGTAAGAAGAAGACTAAAAACTGACCCTTGGATTTATAAATATAAAGTTGCTGATGACCAGGAAGAGATGTAATGGTTTGTGAAATGATAAAGAAAAACGTCATATGGAAGTAGGTTTAAAAAAGAATGGCCAGAGATGAATTGGAGACAGAGTGTAAAAACAAATATCCTAAGGAGTTTAGAGTACAAGGGGGCAAATATGTGGGGGCAATCATTGATAGCAGCAGTAGGGTCAAAAGAGATATTTTATATTAATTTATAAGAGAATTTTTTCTAGGGACAATATCAAGTAAAGTAACAGTACAAGTCAAACAGAGGTAAGATCGACACAGAGGTGATGCTCACATGAACAAATTTTGGAGACTAAGTAACGCAGCTGTTAGAAGTGGACATAGTCACAATGCAGAACACTTTTAAAGCAAAGACAGAAATTACTGTATGAATTGCTTGTCTGATTTCAAGGGCTACAATTTTCTAATTCTGTAAGTGGTACTTACCAGGAAAATTGCACAGACATTTGTTTGCAAATGCAAACTCTTTTGTAATCATCATTGAGCAATTTGTACAATCACACATTTCTTCAAACGATAATTAATATGATGCTTAAATACTAAATTGATAGGCTTTCTTGCTCTCTCACTTACAAGCTATTCACATTCTAGCTGTAATTAAGAATCAGGAGAGAGCTCTTTAAGGTAATGGGTGCTAAGACAATTTTCTGTAGTCTCTACTGCCTTCAGTTTCATGTCAATGAATTAGGTAGAATTAAAAGCAACAATGATCTTTTGTGTATATATATATGTATAATATATACAAATGGTATATATAATATATTTCAATATCATAATACTTTTATTATCATCTCAGAGGCATAATACAAAAGAAAAATGTTAGTCTCTCATGCCATAGTGTATTACAGAAGTTCCTGCTCAATGGATGGTTTCCCTTGGTCATTCAGGGATCCAGGTTCCTTCTCTCTTGTGGCTCTGCCTTCCTTCAAGGTTTTGAAGAAAGCCGATCTTCTGCTTGCCTGCTGTGGCCTGGAAGTTACATGTTTCACTTCTATTCATGTTTTATTGGCAGGAAGTGGTCGTAAGACACCTCTTAGATCCAAGAAGGCCTGGGAAATGCAGTCCATGCTCAGTCTAGTCAGACTCTTCTAACATAATTCTATACTATGGAAGAAAATCCTGCTGGTTTGATGGTCACCCACCTATCTGCTATAAGGAATAAGCATTTCAAGGACAAAGACAATCAAATCACTATTTAATTTACTTTGCCTAGATGGTATTGAAAGAGTTTGCAGTTCTTCTATATAAAGGAAAGAGAAGAGATATAAAAATGTTCTAACACAACTTAATCCTTGATAAACTAGAACCCTCAGAGTAGCAATCAAAGTTAGAAATGTTTCGTTTTATTTTTGTTTTTACAAAATGTATCAGCCTAGAAATCTAAAAATGAACCATGAATTCTGTCATAACCTACACCCCACAACTAGCATCATTTATACATATAGAACACATGGCATTTATTGCTTTCTTATTTATAAGATCATATTAGTAGCTAGTGGCAGTGATAAAGACCAGACGACATAAATGCCATTCAAAATAATAATAACAGGAAAAATAATGTCTTTGAAGAGCAGCTAAAATCAAACTTGGATTAGAGGCTAGGAAATCAATCAGTCCTCGTCATAGTGGTAATTATATAAAACATTAAGTATGTTTTCACAGTTTAATCACATCATATACTCTTCATATGAGGATGTTCCTTTGAATTACTTTGTGTTTATATAAACATATATTTGTTTATATTTATTTATACATTTAGCTTATATAAATATACATTTATATATTATCTACCTAAATACATGTTTATTTACATATCATATATAGCAAATAATGTATAGTATATATAAATATCATTATGTTGTGGTATTTGCTTTTGTGTATGTGTGTGGGACTTTTCTTTATTTAAAGACATAGCTTCTAAACAAAGATGTGTTCATGAATCATAGTATTAGAAGCTCAGGAATAAATCTTCACTGAATAACGAACTGAATTCTTGCACCTCAGATGTCCCATTGCTCTTTCTTTGACTTACACATTTTGGAGTCTACAAAAATAGACAGCCATAGTGAAAGTTCAAAGTAACTAGCAAGTTAAAAAGGAAAATAAATCTTGATTTTTTATAACCTTTGGCAAGAGATCAGTGAAACTCTCTTTTTTCAGTGGGCCTTTTCTTTCAGAAAATTGTCATTCTTAAAACATACATTTGAAAACAATTCGAGCTATTTTAAATAATGTCAAAATAAATATGGGAGTTTAGATATACCTTTAAGATACTAATTTTATCTCCTTTCAACATATATCCAAAGTAGGATTGCTGAATCCTAAGGGAGTTCTATTTTTTAATTTTTTCAAGGGGCCTCCATACTATTGTTCATAATGGCTATACCAATAGATACAATTTTTAACTGTCAACTGCACCTCAATAAACCTGGGGAAAAAATAGTCTCCATGTCAGCATCAGTTCAATATTGAAAAGTATTTTATTCTTAAGAAACATCATGAGAGTACACATATTGGAAAGAGAAAGAATAAGTCTATTTCTTTATGGTTGCATTGAGGAGAAGGCAAAAATTATTCTTGTTAAAGGAGGTTAACTGAATCATACAACTTTAAAAATATTTCAACCTCAAAATGTCATTAATTGGAAATGAGTTGCAAATGTTCCATTTACAACTCTAAGGAGTATTGGACAAATATTCAGTAAATGTTTGATCTTCATGATTGTTTTACAACTCTTCAGTTTGACCCTCCAGATTCCCTTTATACCTTTCTCAGCACAATTTATCCTCCCAGGAGAAGGGCACGGAGTCAATAGGCTCCTTTGACCTTTGGTTTCAGGTTGCCTTTGGCCACTGAGAGCCCCGGCAGGAGATTAGAATGGAGGAGGTGAAGGTGCAGCCTGGACTTCAGCTGGAGCTGCCCTGCAGGACTGCCTCAGGCTGGGTGGCCTCTGCACTAAAGGTCAGAGGACCTCTTAATGCCAGGTCCAGGGTCCACTCCTTTCTTTTGATTCCTAAAACCTGGAGGTGGTAACAGCTTTGCTGTGATTAGCCAGGGTAATGCCACCCACCTTCCCTGTGGCTTTTCTGTACCCTGCCAACACCTTTCCAAGCACTCTCATTTCGAGAGTGCAGACTATCCCATCAAGCCAGGACTCTGACTGGTTCAAAGATACAAATGTATAGGAAATGATGCCTATTACTATAGAATTTCATACAGTTTGGTATAGAAATAAAACATGTACACAAATAAATATAACACATGTTTAAAAAAGCACTAGCGGCCTTTTGAAAACAATTAAAATGCTATGGAGTTTTAAAGACAGAGTACCTCTTTTCAGGCAATCAGAAAAGATTTCATAGAAGACACATGAAAGGAAGCTGGAAAGACGGCCAGTATTTCAGTAAGGAAAGGTGCATCCAGGTAGAAAACATAGGACAAACAAGAGAACATTGGGAAAAAATGGCAGGGCTTATTTGAAGAACTGTTATTAAATTTTATTAGAAAATGAAATACATGATTAAAAACAATAAAAAGAATAGTAAACAATAAGGAAGTGAGGGATGAGTTGAATTCAAATGTTGAAGTAAGAAATTTGGTCCATTTTTAAATCCATGGTGAGTTTTTAATTGTATCTTAATGTGTGTAAAGCTATCAACATTACATAAGCATTTGAGAACATAGGCTGAACTTTAGAAAATTTAATTTGATAATAAAGATTAAAAGGTTAAAAGGGAGACCCTTTTGTAGAATTGTTAGAGCCTGAGCTAGGGCAATAACAAGGGTAATGAAGAGGAGGAGATGACTGAGAAGAGTGTTGAAAGAGTTATGACTCCGTGGGACTTGAGAGTCAGTCGCATGGAGGCATGACTTAGAAGAACGTGTAAAGGATGATTCCAGGTGGCAGAAGGGAAGGATGGAAGTTCCATTAATGGCCATTTGAAAGGCATTAGAAGGAACAATTTGTGAGAAGAAGACAAGTTTAATTTTGATAAAACAAATGTAGTATCTGCCAGCCTGACATTTAGATGAACTTGGGGAGCAGATGATCACAAATACACAGGTTGTACCCAACAGAGAGGATAGAGCCAGAAGGCAGATTTGGAAAAAAAGACTAAAAAGGAGATTGCTGAATCACAGGCAGCAAATGAGACTTGGACTGATGTTCATATATAGGAAGAGAAAGGAATACAAAGATTAAGAGGCATTAACATAGAGTTAAGTATGTTAATATTTAGAAAATATTTAGCACAATGCCTTGTTAAGTGTATGTGCTTAATCAAACATAGGTTATTATTAAGGTCACTGTTGAGTTCAGGGGAATGCTAGGACAAGGAAGGGCAGAGTCAAGAAGATTTAAGGATGCATGTGGCTGCAGTTTCAAATGCTCTAATTTTGAGATGACAGAGGTAGATATTAGGAATATATCTAGGAAGATAGAAAAAGATGAGAAAAATGATAAAAAACAAAAACTACTCTCTGGTTTTCTCTAAATACTCTTACTTTCTGAGGTCAGTATTTATCTTTTGTATCCCTTCTAATGACTGTAGAAAGCTAGTGACTCCTCTGCAATCTCATAAAAATGTGTGTTGTTTAGATTGGTTAAGAACATAAGCCGTGGAGTCAGAATGCCTGTGTTTGGATCCTGGCTTCATTTTCTTTTTCTTCTGTTTTGAAATGAAGTCTCACTCTGTCACCCAGGTTGGAGTGCTGTGGCACAATCTTGGCTCACTGCAACCTCTGCCTTCCAGGTTCAAGCAATTATCCTGCCTCAGCCTCCCAAGAAGCTGGAACTACAAGCGTGTGCCAGCATGCCCAGCTAATTTTTGTATTATTAGAAGAGAGGGGGTTTCACCATATTAGCCAAGCTGGTCTTGAACTCCTGACCTCATGATCCGCTCACTTTGTTCCCAAAAAGTGCTGGGATTACAGGCATGAGCCACAGCGCCAGGCCCTGGCTTCATTTTTAAACTAAATCTACGGCACTGGAGAAACTCCTTAAGCTTTATGTTTCCAGATGTTTTCATCTATAAAATGGGGTCCCGATATGACCTACCTATCTCTGTTATGTAAATGAGGTTGATACTTTAAAGGTAACTTCCATAGCTAACTAATCAATGTTAGTTAATGCTGTATTTTCTACATTTTGCTCCCAGTTAATTGTGTATTTCTACAGCTGTTAACTACCCTTTCTGCAGCTGTTAACCCTCTTTCCAGGTTCACTGCATGCACTGGGTGTTACACTGTGGTAGCAGAAGCAGCAGGTAAACCGAGCAGGGTACTAACACAGCACAGGCATCAGCACACATTCAAAGAATAGGTATCCTCGACCTCGGGTTTGGGCCACCTTGGCTCTAAGGAGTTTCTGAGCCCTATCCATATCACTCAGGACTTCTCCCACGAATGAAATCACCCTCCCAAGTCTATGTTCTCTGTGTTCTGGGCTAAGAGACAATGAAGTATAGAGAGGTTATATAAACTGTCCAGGTTTTAAAAATAATGAAATGGAAAGTTGGCAATTAGCATAAGAACAAAAATCACATCTAAAATATAAAAACCTACCATGTTCCATGCATTTCAAAAGTATGTTGGGGGGTAATAAAATACCATCCACCAATACTAAAAATCATTTGCCACAGTTTGAAAGATGTGTGAACAACTAACAAAGTGTCTTCCCCATACCCCTACAAAATAAAACTAAAATTGTATTTTTAAGTGAAAAATTGGAGCATAATATAAAACAAGCAGCAAACAGTTGCCCTGACCTTTTGGCTACCATTGTGGTTTATTTGCTTGTATGATTTTATATAAAGATGGAATTCTAATGCTCTAAGAGTTAAATAGCCACAAACTTCACCAACCGCTGTTGCTTTGCTTACATAATCAGTCTGATTCACATTTTTTTTTTTTTTTTGGCTGCTGTTGTTTCTTTATTTGGTTTTTATACCTGCCAGGACTTGAGACTTTTGAGGTTATATCTCAGTAGATGCCAAAGTTAAGACATACTTTGATTGATTCTTTATTGGATTTCATATACACACATTATTCGGGGCAACTGATCATCCCCAATTCAGAACTAGACAATTAATTTGTTCAAAAATATTAAATATTTAGCCTGAGTTGTTTTATAGACAACATGCCATCAGTGATGTTTTGTTCCCCTATATTTCTAGTCTAAGTAGTGTTGTCATTTTTATTTTCAGATGTAGAACCCAACTGATAAACCTCCGGGGAAACAAAGCATAAAAGCCTATTCTTTTGTAGTCCACTGAGGAATTCGGGGTTTCAGCAAAAGCTCAATTGCTCATTTACCCCTATTTTTGTCAAAGGCATATTTTCATAAACATTCCCACACTCTAAATCTCGGAGGAACAGAATATTAACTAGTTTTCTTTTTTCTAATCACTGGCTCATTTAATATGAAAAAGTAAATGACACCCTAGCTTATTTCATTTATTTTGTATATTGCTTTTTTACTAGTACTCCAAAGAAAAAAGGCCTTAGGTCTCATAATGTACAAGTGTGAGTGATTAGCAGGATGCAATACTCAGTTAATCACCAAGGAACACCATTTCTGGGTCTGCATAGCCTTCTTTATAGTGGCAATAAAGACTGGGGGATGTGTGGGCATTAATTTTTCACATAAAATGTTAATGAGATGCACAATTGATGACTATTCTTTCATTCCCGGATTTTAAAAGATAGTCTTTCCATAGTTCTATTTACCCTAAGAAGGATTTCTTAAGTAGTTGAATCCTAAAGTCTTCCTAGCAGCCGTTTTCATGTTCAGGATAGATTTCTGTTTAATAAGGGGCTAAGAAAACAACATAAAACAACTTAGCTCAGAAATATAATAATTTACAAGTATATAGAGTGCTGTAGTTTACAAAGTGTTTTTGAGTGTCTTATCTCACTTGGTTCGGGGGCAGACAGCCTCTGAGATGGAGGTTATTAGCATGCGGGAAACTTGCTGCAATGTACTCCCGGAAGAGTAAGCAAACTGGGCTGCGCAGAAGAGGAGAGACTGTAATACAGACATCACGAAGGCCACAGCCAACAGCACTGGAAACTCTGAAGGCTGTTGTGAGTTGGGGTGAGGCGGCTTTTATATTTCTCTGTTGACCAGTCATTGCAAATGGACTACACCAAGAAGGATGAATGAACCATTTTAACTGAGGCAATTCCAAGAGCCCTTAAAAATTTAGGTATTTCCCTCTGCCCTGCCCAGCATATGTTTACAGAAGCAAATGGCAAGAGATTCCCCTGGAAAAATCATTATCATATGGTATTGTAGGGTTCTTCCTTCTGGGAACCTGGCCTCTCCTTTAGTTGAAGAACTTTCATCTGAATATTGACTTTGTTGCAGAAATTGGGAAAAGGATTGTGGCGTTTTCTCTGGGCAACTTCCCTCCCGTCCTGCCCTTCTATGCTAGATTTATTTTGATTGTACACTGCAGGGCCATGCTTGTTGACTGCCCATAGGGACAAGTTCCATTCATCCTTTCTCTGTTAATCCTCTCCCTTTCTTTTTTTCCATAACTTCTCTGGGTGAATCTGTGAAATTTATCTCTCTATGATGCATGTCTGTTGATGTCTTTGCTCATTTCTCAAAGTTTTCAGTTTTACTATTAATCCTAAATTCCTAAGTGTCAACCCTGTGTCTGCACTGTATCAGTCCATAACAGCGCAGAGGTTGTGCTCACCGCCTTGAGTCAAGAGGCTTCCTTCCATTGTTTCCAGTGAATTTAAGTTCAGAAGGTTTTCAACCCTTCCCTAGTTTTACTTTCTTCTGGGTTCATTCTCATCTCTTATGCAAATGTGTGCACCCTCAAGGCTAAACAGGAGTGCGTAGCTGGTTTGGGCCCTCTTGACTCTAGTGCGCATGTATGTAGCTTCAGCATAGAATATGTTATTCTAACTGTGCACCTTTAGGCTAGTGTATCAGTTGGCTCTCCCCACTTGACCAACTCCAGAATAATCAGCTCTACCACCAAGGCTGCTGATGGTGGCCAAGTCCACTGGTCTAAATCAAGTGAGCCCCTTTGCCTAGGACAGAGAAGCTTCCAGTTCTCATTACCTGTAACACCACAACAAACCCTTCATTTCTACCAAGCTGGAGTCAGGTGCGAGCAAGGCCAACCTAGCATGCCACCTATTCCCTCTCTTCTTATTGAGTTCAGCAGATTTTCACAAATGAACACTTCTCAAATTGTATGGTGTTTGTAATTCTTATAGCACATTAATGGTTGATTGTGTTTGTTTATTCATCTCTGTAGTTGCACTTTGGGGAGAGGAGTCACTGATCACCTGGCTTGGCCATGATTCAGCTTTTGGAGACTTCATTTAGAATATGTGATCTTTCCTACATTCTTTCTAAAAGGGTAAGTTAGAGCCAGTTTTCGTACCTTAAGAACTAAGACCTCTGCTTGTTTTGGAAATCCACATTTCTTTCATCAGTGCACTTGCTTTACTCATTTCATAATAGTACCAAACATTTTAGACCAAAAACTTTTGTTTTCTTTTATTTTAAAATTCTCTTTTTTTTCTTGCAAAGGTCATTCTTAACAAAATAAGTTAGAATAAACCTAAAGGACACTTTACAGTAGAATAAAGTATCTGCTTCCTTTGGTTTACATACATTGCTGACTTGAAGCTCTATTTCTGACTGATCACTCTTGTAATGTGACAGTGTTGAGCTTGGCAAAAGACCCTAAGCTTGAGCATGGGAACCAGACACCAATTCCAGGCCAAATGTAATATTTAAGACCCTATTTGAAAAGCCAATTTATGAGAATGCTTACTGTTGGAAGCAAGAAAATTGTTAGAAACGTCTCAGTAATTATTGAAAAGAAAATAGAAATCATTCTGAAAATCAACCAATAAAGATGGCATACCAACTTCCTGAACCATCAGAAGCAGGGTTTCAAGGTTGATTTGGGCTGTATAAGGGCTCCAGCTGTGATGCTGGCACTGCCTGACAGCAGAAGAATGTGGGCCACTTCCACATCACATTAGAGCTCCAGTGTGTTGGGAACAGCTGGGAGGCAGGATGGACTTGCAGTGGATTTAAACATCAGTGACCTTTCAGCAGAATTGTATCTCCATTTACGAGGACATTCAAAAAGCAAATGGGAAGAACCTAAAATAGTTTCGGGTGAGTCTCTGATTTTCTTGTATCAAATTAAGCTCAATTCCATATATAGCCATGATGTAAAATATGTATCAGAGTCCCATGTCCTCGAAAGCCACCAGAAGTACCTTTACTTTGAAAGGAAGGTCAACATGTTTAGAAAAATATATTTTTTAAATAGTTACAATGAAAAAGTGAGTGTTTCTGCTCTGAAGCTAAACAAGATTCTTCCTCTGAATAATAATCACCAAGAGGTCAGAACATTTTCTGGCTGCTTTTTAATGATCCATTTGACAGGACTCTTCAAAGAAATCTCTCTCAGCAACTGGGGATTCATTGGCCTCCTAGTCTCTAGAAAAGTGTTTCTATATGGTCCCCATGCTCCAACACGCTTCCAATCTTGGAAGTAAAACTAGCTTTTGTTGGCACATTCGTATTCTGAAACTTGATAAATGGTTAGATCCGAGCATAGGGAAAATCATAATGAAAATAAACCAATACCTCTTTATTATGATTTTCTTTATCTTTCCTCCTAAATATCAACTTTTTTCTAAATATTCATGAAATTGGAAGATTGAGCTTTAGCCCTGCAGAATTCCCAGATATGCTTACAAATAAAGAATATTCCCTGTGAATATTGTTGGAAAGAATGAACCGGAACTGAAAGGCACAGCTGATTTTGATTCCCGTGTGTGTGTGCGCATGTGTGTGTGTGTGTGTGTGTGTGTAGAGGAAAGGTTAAGTTCTAGTCAGTAGATAAGATGAATTTCTTCCATAATCAAAATTACCTTTGGAAATTTATCATGGAATATCCAGCACATTGAGTTTTTCCTCCAGTTTTGAAACAATTTCTATTTCTTTCACTGAACGTTAGAAGACTTGTGTTTCTGAACCAAAGCAAACAAGTAAACAACTTATCTTTAAACATTAGAATCAATGTATCTTTAAATATTAGAACATTAGAAACATCAGATGAATACCATGACAAGA
The DNA here is from genome assembly GCF_049354715.1 of Callithrix jacchus. NCBI lineage: Eukaryota > Metazoa > Chordata > Mammalia > Primates > Cebidae > Callithrix > Callithrix jacchus. Next base: position 51,062,306 of record NC_133506.1, read on the forward strand.
ATCCAAGATTGAGTCCAGAGTAGAAAAAGGATTCACATCTCCTTTCTGCTCATTTCAAGGCAGCAAGCAACAAAAGGGCCAGAAAGATTTCAATTAGCCCTTTAACTCAATTTAATTATTATTTTTAAATTAGCTGCTAAGCACATATAGATGAAATGCATTGTCATAAATATGTATATGTGTACCTGTGTAATATATCTATACTAAGAACATAAACACACACACACACCACATTTTGGAAAACCAGTGATGCACGTTATTTTCCACATTCTCTTAAAGTTATTTTATCCCTGTATACTAGGCTAGAAGTGGGGCTTATGGAAAAATCTCCAGAATCTTCCTCTATTAAACATTTGACTCTGAAGTTCTCTATTAAAATAAATTCAATACCTGTGAGCTAAGGAAATGTGACCAAGAGTCTTTTAGTTAGGCTCAGTTACCCATCTCTTAAGTTATCTTGATTATTGAAACAATTTATTTCTCACAAGACGTAATTTCACACAAAAAAAGGATGGGGAAAATTACAAAACAAACACTGTTCAGGAATACTTTAAGATTGCAAACGAAAAGCTGTAACAAATAGATCCCCTTAAGTAATCGACTACTCAGCTTTGTTGGGAATACAATTGATCTTGTCAGGGCTAAAAACCCATTTGCTGTTGATACCCTCAACGAGCAAGATAATTTAAAAATTTCTTAGTTATCGTTCCATTTAATCTTCCACTGTCATGGTAAATGCTTTGATTTAAATAAGTAACACTCATGAGTCACTACAAACTTCTTTGAATTTCCGTAAACTGATTTAATTTTCCCATCCTTCACCATCTCAACCAGTATTGCTCTTCCTGACCCCTGCAATATAACAGGGATGGATTTTCAACAAAACAAATAAAAGACTGATTTTCACAAGATCCGAACCCTGAGGAGCAAATTGTCAATCTTTTTTCTCTGCTGAGGACAAAGACAATATCACAGAACATTTTAAAAACTTCCATCTTTTTGGAGTCTCTCTGTAAAGACTACAATCCTTTCTCCCTTTCTGCAGTGGTTCACACAGTGTATTCTACTCAAGAGGCAGGAGAGGTTTAAAACATGAATATTCCTGGGTTCCACTCTTAGATTTTAATTTTGCAGTTGGTGATAGAGTTCAGGTAATTGAATTTTTATAATCCTTCACAGGGATTCTAAAGCAAAAATACTACTTGGGTTTTAGTTCCTTATTCTTTTGTTCATTTATTCAATAAGTCTTTCTTGAACACTTACTAAGTGCAAAGCATAGTTTTAAGTATTGATATGGTTTGGCTGTATCCCCACCCACATCTCATCTTGAATTGTAGATCCCATAATACTCACTTTTCCTGGCAGAAACCCGGTGGGAGGTGATTAAGTCATGGGGACAGTTACTCTCATGCTATTCTTGTGATAATGAGTGAATTCTCATGAGATCTGATGGTTTTATACCAAATTTGCTCAGCATTTCTCCTTCCTGCCGTCATGTGAATATGGATGTGTTTGGTTTCTCTTCAGCCATGACTGTAAGTTTCCTGAGGCCTCCCTATCCCTGCAGAACTGTAAGTCAATTAAACTTCTTTCTTTTATACATTACCCAGTCTTGGGTAGTTCTTTATAGCAGAATGAAAATTGATTGATGCAAGTATCAAAGATTTAGCAGTAGAAAAATAAAACACCAAAATTAATACTATCAAGGAGCTTGCATTCTAGAGAAGAGACAAGGAAGGAAGAATTACTCAAGTATTTGTAATCACAGTTGTAATGAGCAGGGGCCAGGAATAAGGTATGGGGAGTTGGGTTTTTATTTAACTGGGTTGACTGGGAGGTTTTTGCTGACAAGTTGCAGGTTTGAACAAGCCTGCCCTGTAGTGAACTGGGCATCCTAAAATGTTTTACTTAGAGGAGCCCTAAGTATTTACCATCAGGATTTTTATAAAAAATGCTTGCTGATCTTTAGAGTTACTTCCACCCTCTGGAAATTATATAAATGTTGGGTCTCCGGATCTGTCCTTCATCTCACCATATCTTATTTTCCCCTCAAAATTTCTAGCTAGAATTAAATAAACTATTATAATATTTTTTCTTTTCATTATAAATTGTACAAGAATATGATTCATTGCCTTTCCTGATATTTTAATTCAAAAACTAACTTTTTTTTATTCTCCAAACACCCTATTCTCACTCCTTGTTTCTTATCATTCTGCCTTGTTGTAATAGCACAGCATCTTCTTGGATGTAACTAAGAATAATATTTAACTTTTTAAAGATGTTATTTTCAATGAGATCCATTTCACTTGTGAAGGCTGTTTCTGTCTTAGGCTAGGTGTTGATTTTAGAAGTGCAGGTCTAGATTTATCCTTTATGGAAGCCATTGTGGGGTTCTGTCAACACATTCTCCTCTGGGTCTTCACAGCCACGCCAATTCTGTGTGCTTCTTTCATTTGATCATGATGTAATTTATTCTGACAAATAGTTGTTGGTGTTTGTGGCATGAAGTTGGGCCCTTCCTAATAGTAAAGGTAGATAGATAAAATTATGTTCTATGTTTTTTCCTTCTTAGGATTCAATAGGGATAAAGGTGTAGGATTGTTCAGCAAAGAAAGAAAAAATTATGCAAGAATCGGATTGTTTTTCATAAGCTATAGGATTTTAGATGAAGCTCAACTAGAAGTTATTTGAAAGACTCATTTACTAACTAAGCTAAAGGAAACAGTCTTCAAAACTGGAACATGGTATATAAGTCAGTAATAATAAGGTACCCTTTGGACACGGTCCTGTAAAAGTATTGCAAAAATCCATTGCCAACCCTGTATCACATTTTAAAAGGGATGTTAACAAGCCTGTCTACATCACAAATAGAGAATAGTCTAGAAATAATATCACATTATTGAAAGTATGTTCAAATTTTGTAGCAGCTTTCAGAGAAATAAATATTATGAGTGGCTCTGATTAACAGAAAAAAATGGTGATGGAAAGGTATAGGGAGGAAAAATTTGACTTAATAAAAAAAGAAATATCCTTCTAACAACTAGAGATTTCCAAAATCTGAATTGGTCATTTTCTCAAAACTATTAGATAATTTTAGCTAAGAACTTAATTTTGATATGTGAACCACCAACTGTGTGATATGGGTAAAATTGTTAAATTTATCTGAGTCATTGGTTCTTTATTTTCTGTGGAAACAGAGTCTCATGCTATCACCCAGGCTGAAGTGCAATGGCATGGTCTTGGCTCACTGCAACTTTTGCCTTCTGTTTTCAAGTGATACTCATGCCTCAGCCTCTGGAATAACTGGGACTACAAACGTAAGCCACCTGTTCTTGGTTCTTTATTTTCTAAGTGATAACAGTACTATTCATAACACAATGGCATTATGAAAGTAAAATTCTATTACAGTGGAATACTCTAGTATTTATTGAGTGTACACTGGTTTAAGATTATATTAATATAATGGTCATAAACCAGTGCACATTCAATAAATACTCACACTCACAGTAAATGCAGTGATGCTGCTCATAATGTGAAGTGAGAATTCCCAGGAGTAATTCAGGTAGAATCTAGATGTTCCCCTGCCTGAAATAGTGTATAAGGAATTCCAGTGTGAAGAACATAAGTCAGAGCATTCTTCCAGGATTGGAGCACTTTCTCTGGTTGTTCTCTGTTGACGGAATGTTCTGATTTATTTGCACTATAGAAGAGCTAGTATAGAGATTCTAAAATAGAAATAAGCGTGGAGAATTCTAAGAGTAGAAAGACCAATGTGACTAAAGCAGAGGAAGAACAGGCCTGATGCCCACCAGTATCCATTTCTCCTTTTCTTCTGGGTACATTCAGAGATTACATCCTCGTGTTTCTTTGTATTTAGAGATGTATGGCTTTTCTGTACATGCAAATAACAATAAAATATGTTCTTCCTCAATGGAGCAATAAAGAGCTATTTGTGGTTCTTGAGTTGCTCTCTCTTTTCCTGTAGGAGTGAATGGGATAGGTTTGATGTTCAGATGATTCATACCTCAGGTGGAAAACAGCTATCTGAGAGTCACCCATCCAAGAATGAAACTATATGAACAAGAGACCAACTTCTCTGTTAAGCTGCTGAGATGGTGGAGCTATTTTCTAAAGTAGAACAGCCTAAATTATCCTATCTAAAGCAGGGAATGATGAGTAATAGAGAATAAGGTTAGAAATGCAATCAAGACCCAGTAATACTGCATTTCATAGGCCAGGATAAAGGGAGAACTTGTGACCGATGTAATGAACAGCCCCTGGACAACAGGTGAGTCACATGACCTCTCAGCTCTTGATTCATGATGCTACCATAACTCTTAAACTTCCAAACTCCAGTCTTTCAAAATTTGCATGACCTGCTGAGATGCTAGCTCTTTACACTTCATCAGTAATGCAATGCTGTTCTTCCCCAATTATGACATGAGAAAGTCAACTGATTTTTTTCTGCATTTGACAGCAAAAAAAGAAAAAACAACGCAGACAGATGTAAGTCCTCTAAGGATGTCTTTCTATATAGTCATCTTTTTAACCCTTTTTTCTGTATTATAACCATTTTTATCTCTATTTTGTTTTCTGGCTTTTACAAATAATATTGCAAAAGGTAGTTGTCAGATAAGGAGGATTAATTTATAAATATTTGTTGTAATTTCTATATTTGCATTCCCTTTTAATGAAGAAAAAAAGGCCAAGTTTTTAGTTTAGCTAAATACACACCTGTCTAGGTCCTGGATCTGAGTTATAATTAACATTTTAAAAGGAAATAAGCCAAGTAACATATTTGGGGTCTTTTTGCCAACAATCAAACTAGATTTTATGTTGTATATAGAAGTCAGTGAATGCATGCTCACGTGTTCGATGTTAGTTTTTAAATGACATTGTTATGATGATATCATTGCCTAATCTTTACTGAGGATTTATATGATATATACTAGGTAGGCTTACAAGCAACTTATATATACTGTCTCATTTCATCCTCACAACATCATGAAGTAGATGTTATTGTTATCCCATTTTTTAAAAGAGGAAACTCAAGAGAAGTTTAATGTCATACAGCTAACGAGTGGTAGATTAAGAGACAGAATCAAGGCAAGTTAACCAAGGATGCCACACTGTTAATTATTATGAAAACTAAGTGATAACATACGAAAGCTAATGAGAACAGTATTTACTTTAAATAAAGAAGTTAATGTTACTTATGGATTGACCACTCTGTGATTTGGAAAATAATATTTTCTGTGTCAGAAGATGGAAAGCAAACTGTGGCATTAGAAACTGACCTATTATGTAGAATAATTATTGAAACCCTTGAATCTCAACTTTCTGGTCTGTAAAATAGAGATTATATGGTCTACCATTCAGATTCATGCTGAAAATTAAATGAAATGATATAATGTGTAGTGTAAAGGACAAATAGAAGACATTCAATAAATATCAATTATCTGATTGAGCAGACTCTTTACCCATCCCTCAGTGAGATCTTGGGGATTAGTGGTACCTATCTGTAAATTGTTTTATAATCCAGGGATGAAAGCTGTTGTGTACATAGAATGTGATAATTCCTTCAGAAATTGAAGAAATAAAAAGATTTTAAAATACCCTTCAAATTTATTCTGGAAAAAAAATGTCATGTACACTAATGGTAAATAATAGCAATCACTGGGAAAAATAGAAATAAAATGAAATAAATAAAAATAACAAAATGATACTAATATTTGGATCAGCTTAGTACAATAAATGATTAAGAACCTGAGTTTTGGCATCAAAGAATCTATGTTTGAACCTAGGCTTTTTTCCTTCTTACCTCTATCACTCTGAATACCTTTCTTTACCCTTCTTCGACTCAATCTTCTCAGCCACGTAAGGTGAAACTAAGACAAAATTGCTGTAATAATTAAATAAAATGATGCATATAAAGTATCTAACACAGTGCTGGACTCTTATGTGGGCAGATACTGATAATTATAATTATTACCTGGTTCCCCAACATTCCAGGTGAGATAAATCATTAACCATCACTAAATAAATAAATCCCTGCTCTACTAATCTTGAAGTATATTGCATATAGCAGTTTATTTGGGAGACAACTTGGTTGGAAATTGGCAACCATCAAATTCTATGGCCTATGTCACTCGATTTTCAATTCTTGCACTTCTGTTACAACTGCTCTAAAAGATAACTGTCTCTCTTTTTATAGTATCCCCAGCCCGACACACCTACACTCAGTGACTTGCTCATGCCGTATCCTATTCTTTGGTATTAATCTTTAATGAGAATTTATCCAGACTTTTTGAGTGCAAACAGAAACATGATGGGTAAATAGGTAATAGATACATACATACATACATATATACTGTTGTAGAGTAGTTATGAATGTATATCTATGTAGATATACCTATGTGTATATAGTACAGATAGTCATAGATATAGTATATGTAGATACAAATATAGATATATAGATACAGACATATAGACATGTAGATACAAACAAAAAGAGCTATTGAAGGGTAGGAGGTTGTGTGAATGCAATCACAGCTTCTTCTTGGCCTGGGAAAAATATTTTTTAGAAAGAATTTCTTGTGCCAGGGTAGAGATCTCAATAGCATTCATTATGCTAAACTTGAGGAATAATTTCCCAAATCAAAGAATGCAGTGCTGATAAGCTTTTAGTGAGATTTTTCTAAACTTTTAGTTTTAAAAAATTTAGCAAATATGAATAATATTGTTTACAAAACCTCAAAGTACTGGTATCTCATAGAAAATATGTGGACATGGTTGAAAGAATGAACAGCAAGCCAAAATCGAAAGCTATTAACTCCGATCATGATCTTTATGTCTCTACAGAGGTAAGTATTTGTGATCTTTTACACTCAAACTTTCAACTCTCTACCAAGTGCATAATCATTTAAAAATTCTGAAATGACTGATGACTTATTTTAATCCAAATTGCTAATATTATGACAGTGTGTTATCTGTCTTTTAAACAAAAGAATCGACAAAAGAATGAAGACTATATAAGACCATGATGAAGAATTGAGTTTCAAATCATTATCGTGGAATAAGAACTTTAAATGTTAATTCCAATATTAGCCATCACTCTTTGGAAAAACTTACAAAATGTATAACAATAATTGGTGTGCATTCTTGTCTAGTAATTAAACTTCTTTCTCATGTAGATGTAATGGTTTGAGTGTAGAAGGACATAGTAGTTTTAATAAAATATTAATTATTATATTCAGAAACATGTAGAAAAGCATGCATTTCAAAAACAATATTAGAGCTACTTTTATCTGGTCTTTTATATTTTAAGAGAGTTTGAAGAATAACCTCTTTACAAACAACAATTGTTTCATAACAAAGTACATAATCTCACTCTGGCTATGTGAAGCTGAAGGGAATTTTTTAGACTATACGGAAAGAATGAAGCTGTCTGTAGAAAACCAGAATGACAGAATCACAGGCCTGTTCTCATCCAGAAAGTCAACTGCATTGGCAACCACATTTGGGAAGACCTTCTATCACTTCCAGATTTTCTGGTCATTATGCATTCCAGGGAGGAGCATCTAATCCCTGTAGCTTGAGTCACATGCCCACCTTGATATTACCAGAAAAGGAAGAATGGGGTGCAGGGACTCTTCAGAACTCCCTTTGGCTACCCTAACACTTGCAGATAAGAGCCCACTTTCCAACAAAGGAGTAGCGTGTTTCCCCTTAAATAAAACCAGGTTGCCATTAGGGAAAGAAACAGATGCAACGCTGCCTGAAAATAAATGTTTATTTGTCTTCCCCTTAGATTCTTTCTGCATCGTCTTTTGCATAAGGCAATACACTGTTACTATCTACTGCATATGGAAATGGAGGTTCCTTGAGGTTAAGCGGACTATCCAAGTTCATGGGGCAAGTAAGAAAAACAGGCAAGACTAGAGACCATATTCTTGTGTTTTTTCTAGTAGTTTTTCTACTACACCCTTCTGAAGAGACATTAATTTACTATTTGGTTTCTTTCAACTACAAATCACCGTATTTTTCCTTTTTCCCTTAAATCATTTTAGTGGATAACAAGCTACAGAGAAAGTCTGTGTATCACTGTCAAATCACCTTTTGGACAATATCACCCTGCCATGTTTCTGTCAAAATGAATCCGCAACATTGACAGGAGAAAAAATATATAAAGGAAACGTCCTCATTGTTCATTCAGGGACGGACTCAGCTGGAGGAAACCTTGGGAGGTGGCATCACCAGTACAGACTGGATACAATTAGGAGATGCTGGGTGCCTCTCTGTGTTCCTGGGCATTTCTGCACTCTCTTGAAAGAGCAATTTCACTTTGTCTCCATCTCAGCTTTCACTCTACCCCTGCAGTTCACAGCCATGGCAAACACTGTACACAATTTCATATTTGTATGTGTGGACAGTGTCTGTGACATACTGACCTTGCATAAGATATGAAAACCTGCAACTTTTTCTTCCAAGTGTAGGGCAACAAGCCATGCTGGTGTGCACTGACATGGAATGAAAGAACTTCAGAAGCTGTTTACAGGGTTTCTTGAAAATCAGGGGAAGGAAGCTTGAGATGTTTAAAATTCTCTTTATAGCAGATTCGAATTTCCTCAGTAGAACATAGATACCAGAAAAGCCTATCTCATGACACCTTCCCACATGGCTCTTTTGTGGGTAGAAAGGAATATCTCCTTTTCCCATAACTCTGGAATGAAATTTCTGGGGCTTATGAGTTCCTAGTGTGGGAGAAGGGTGTGGACTACAGTATATGCTAATTGTTATTATGGTCATTCATCCTTCTGACAAATGATGCCTAAGCAGCATCTGACAGGAAGGTACTTACTTTCAGAAGTATATGCCCATAAGTTTTTAATCTCAGATGTACTTAGAAAATTCAGTTATTTCTGTGTCCCTGTTTGACAAACTTCCACCAGCATCCCAACAACAAGGCAAAGGAGGGGGGCTAAAGGGGGTGTTTCTTAAAATACTTTGAGCCCTCCCATTTGGTATCCAGCCATAAACAGGAGGCTCAAGGCAGGGTTCCCCAACCCCCAGGCCATGGACTGATACCAGTTTGTGGCCTATTAGGAACTAAGCCACATAGCAGGGGGTGAGTGGTGGGCAAGAAACCAAAGCTTCATCTGTATTGACAGTCACTCCTTATCACTCGCATTACCGCCTGAGCTCTGCCTCCTGTCAGTTTAGCCTCAGCATTCGATTCTCATAGGAACACAAACCCTGTTGCAAACTACACATGCCAGGGATCTCTGTTGTGTTTTCTTTATGAGAGTCTAATGCCCAACGATCTGTCACTGTCTCCCATCACCCCCAGCTGGGACCATTTAGTTGCAGGAAAACAAGCTTAGAGCTCCCACTGATTTTACCTTGTGGTGAACTATATAATTATTCCATTATATATTATAATGTAATAATAATAGAAATAAAGTGCACAAAAAAGGTAGTGCATTTGAATCATTCCAAAACCATCCTCCCAACCCCTTGGTCCAAGGAAAAATTGGTCTCCATGAAACCAGTCCTTGGTACCAAAAATGTTGGGGACCACTGCCTCAAGGGACAAGTCCTGACTTGGATAAAGACAGGAGATTGCCACAAACATAGAGGGCAGTGGAGTGAACATTTCTGAACTAGGAAAACAACAAGAACAATTCAGTGTTCACAGCCTGAGTAGATTCAGGTTGATTTGCAGAGCAAGTTGGCCTAAGATCTTTTTAAGACCTCCAGCCTAAATACTAGCTCTTTCCCCAGACTCACCTTACCCATCACTGGCCCGAAATGGGTGCGGCCTTGAAAGTTACTTAACATAGTACTTGGAACTGAGGGAATGGAAAACTGGAGCTGTGTGTCTTTCTAATAATCTGTTATTTAGCCTCTGTGACACTTTTGTTGTTGGTGGTTTTTATTTTAAGATATATAAAGTAAGATTCATTTTTTGCAGGGTACAGTTCTATGGTTTTGGCAAATGCACAGAATCATGTATCTACCACTAGAGCAAAGATACAGGAAATTCTCATCATTTCAAACTTCAAAAATTCCCCTGTGTTTCTCTTTTTTGGTGAGTTCTTTACTCCACTATCAACCCTTGGCAAACCCTATTCTGTTTTCCATCCCTTCAGTTCATCTTTTACAAGAATATTGTATAAACAGAAACATACATATGTAGCCATTTAAGTCTAGCTTCTTTCACCTAGCACACAATGCATTTAATATTCATCCAAGTTGTTGCATATATCAGTCATTTGCTTATTTTTATTACTGGAAAATATTCTGTTGCATAGAGGTACCACATTTTCTACCCATTCTGCAGTTGAGAGATAATTTTCAGATTTTAGAAATTATGAAGAAAACTAACAAACATTTCTGAATAGGTTTTTGTGTGAACATAGGTTTCTATCTCACTTTGATAAACACTTAAGATGGAAATTGCTAGATCAAAAGACAAGTGTATATTTAACACTATAAAGAAAATTTTTTTTGAAGCCAATAGCCAAAATGTTTTTCAGAGTGGATGTGGCTGTACCCTTTTATAGTTCTACTTGTGAAGAGTAAGTGTTCTAATTGCTCTGCACCTCTTTCACAGCTGAGTGTCATTCACATCTCAGAAGTGTCAGGTAGGTGGTCTTTTTTTTTTCTTTTCTTCCATTGTATTAGGTATGAAGTATATATTATATATTGTGAACTTAATTTGCATTTTTCTTATCACTAATGATGCTGAGTAGCTTTCCATGTGCTTATTTGCCATCCTTATATTTTCTTGGTGAAATCTCTGTTCAAGTATCTTGCCCGTTTCCTAACCAAATTATTTGCTTTCTCATTATTGGGTTTTGAAAGTTCTTTATACATTTTGCATAAAAGACTTCATCAGTTATGAGTTTTGTGAATATTTTCTCCTAATCCATGCCTTACCTTCTCATTCTCTTTTCTTTTGAAGAAAAATCTAGTTAATTTTGGTGAAGTCTAATTTACCCTTTTTTAAATTAGTCTATGAATCACGTCTTTGGTGTCATGCCTCATAAATCTTTGCTGAAACCTCAAGGTCACAGAGATTTTCTTTTCTTTTCTTCTTCTTCTTTTTTTTTTTTTAGGAATGCTGTGTTTCTAGGTTTCATATTCAAGTGCATGATCTAGTCTGATTTATTTTACTTTGTACTTTTAAGAGTCAATTAACCATAATTTGTGAGTCAATTTCTGGATTTTCTAATCTCTTTTATTGATCTATATGTTTATCCTTTCTCTACTATCATTTTCTATACTCTTGTTATTTAACTACAGTCTGCATTTATAGTATACTTAATTGGAAAATCAAAGGTATTTTTTCCCTAAAAATTCATCATTTTTACTGCATGCATTTTTAAAGGGTAATTTACTCTCTTTGTTAACTTTTTCCTTAATTTTTACTTTCAAAATTTGTAAGGCAATCAGTCTGAAAATATCACAACCTGTATAATTTCATTTATGTAATATTCTGCAAAAAGCAAAACAGATCAGTAGAAGATAAACACAGCAGAAGTTCTTGGGACTGAAAGGAGAAATGATAAAATTGGTGAAGCATAGTTGACTTTCTTTTTATAAGGAGGTGAAACTATTCTGTGTGATGCTATAATGCTGAATACATTATACTATGTGTTTGCCAAAAATCCATAGAACTTTATAGTACTAAGAGTCAGCACTAATTTATGCAAACTGAAAATAAAGTATTTAAGAGATCAGGGACTCTCAGGATGGAATAAGACTGTGACGAATAAATATAACTATATGGCAAATATGTAAAGCAAATTCCCTGAAGTGAGAGAAAAAGGTGCTGATCTAAGTAACCCTGGAAATGAGTAGAATCTATAAGATTAAAGGCAAAAAGAACTTCCAATAAGCTCTCTAGTTGGTAAGGATGTTTCCACAGAGGAAAGAGTTAACAGTTCTGGATCCTCTATCTATGTGTCTGGAGCTGAATGATTAAGTAAATGGATGGCAGATGGGCTTCTCATTGTTGGAGTGGGAAGTTACAGACTAGAATGTCCGTGTGGTAATAGATTAGAGTGGGAGTCATTAGTGTGAACTCATGTTTCGCCAAACAAAGATATAGATGATTACATGTAGAAATATTTATAGGCACAGATTAGTATATACACATGTATCTCCTTGCTGTATCTACTGAGAGGGCCTAGACAACAAAACCCTTGCAGCAATGAGCACATCTAGGGCCCAGAATTTGGTCTGTAATTCCATTCCCTGGTAAAAGGACTCAGGGGTTAATGGAAAAAATGGTTGATTCTAGGACTAGAACAGAGAATACACAAAATGATCCCGGAGAGCCTTGTGGTGCCATAAAGAAAAATAGACAAACAACTAAAAAACCCACATTAATGGGATAAGTCAAGGAGACATAACAGTCACCTGAAAGAGCTCTGAATGACCAAAACCAAAAAACAAGCATCAAAACAAAGTCGTACTGGATCACAATCTAAAGTATAAAGTCAATATGCATGATATATGCTGATACAAATAAATGATCAAAAAAATAAGGGAGAATAGGAAAATCTTCTATGCAGCAGAATTCTAAATAATTAGAAGGTAAAAATTTAACTCCCCATGCTTTAAGTGTGAGCTGGACATAGTGACTTCCTTCCCAAGAGTTCACTATGGAAAGGAGGAAACAAAGAAAGACTTCACAGTGAAGAAATCTGACAAACACTGCCTCAGCCTGGCAATCAAAATTAACAGCAGTAATAAGTCATGCTGATAGTACGAATCCTTGCCTGGGCATGGTGACTCACGCCTGCTAATCCCAGCACTTTGGGAGGATGAGGTGGGCAGATCACCTGAAGTCAAGAGTTTGAGACCACCCTGGCCAACATGGTGAAACCCCATCTCTACTAAAAATACAAAAATTAGCTGGGTGTGGTGGTGCTGGCCTGCAATCTCAGCTACTCAGGAGGCTGAGGGAGGAGAATCACTTGAACCTTTGAGGTGGAAGTTGCAATGAGTCAAGATCATCGCACAACTACACTCCAGCTTGGACAACAAAGCAAGACTTCATGGCAAAAAATATATATACATATATATATATAACATAAATCCTTGACATAATGTGATGAGAAGGGTGCTTCGCTTCCAGAGTCTTCTTTTCAATAAACTATAACCCCAATCCAATCATGAGTAAAGCATCACATGAATTCAATTGAGGGGATATTCATAAGAAGTATTTGACCAGTAAACATCAAAACTGCCAGAGTTTTCAAAAGCAAGGAAAGTTTGAGAAACTATCACAGCCAAGAGGAGTCTAAAGAGACATGATAACCAAATAACATGAAGAATCCTGGATGCAATCCTGGAAAAACAACAACAAAGGGACATTAGGTAAAAGCTAAGGAAATCTATATAAGGCATGGGTTTTAGTTAATAATACTAATCAATATTAATTATTTAATGTGACAAACGTCTGTACAATATGAACTGTAAGAACTGGGTGTTACAGGCATTTGGGAACTCCCTGTAAGATCTGTAAATTTTAATAAATCGAATTCTAATCTATAACAAAAAGTTTATTTTAAAAGTAAAAAATGAATCAGAAGCTTTTTTGCCTCAACTATAAATGTGAGACTCCAAAGAGGCTTCATCTTATTTTCCTTCACTAATCTAAAATTTCTGAAACCGTTCGCTTGGAAGGATTATGAGGCTAGATTCTATCTCGAGGGTAATAATGCCATATTTCCATAGGCTCAAGCACAAGGGCAATGGTATGTTGCTGTTGCAGACCTCAGTGCAGAGGGGAAAAATGACCACACGTTATTTGTCTGTTTGTTTCTTTGTTTACGTATTTAATTGATTGACCAACAGAATGTGGAAGATGTGTTAATCTGCATCTTTTGAAGACAAGACCTAACAAGCCCTGAAACTTCTCCTAGAATCCCTTTGAACATATAGTCTAAGCACATTCTCTCAAGGGATTGAAATTCCTTGCAGTAAGAAGCACCAAACCCACAGAGAAACCAGGTGTAAGTGCTCAGTTAACAGCCTCATTTGAGCTCCCCATAGCTGCAGCTCTGGACACATTTGTGAGTCATTGGGTACCTCCATCCCAATTAAGTGGTGAATCTTAGAGATGACTCCTGTTCTGGTCACCATCTAATGGCAACTGCATGGGAGAATCTGGGTGGAAACGCCCCAGCTGAGCCCAGTCCATCTAGAGAATTATGAAGATTAATAATAAATGGTTGTTATAAAGCACTGAGATTCAAGATGGTTTATTATGTGGCAGTAGGTATTCAGAACACTAAATGTTGTGGCTCCAAAGTCAATTTTCTAAGAACAATTCATGTGCAAACAACTCCAAAAAGGAAACATTTGCCGTGTGCCTCTTAATTTGTAAGACGTGGTCCAGCACCTGTAACTTGAAGCCTTAGTGCAATCACCCACAGCAAGAAAGCATTTTTCAAGTAACCATTGTGAAATTGTTCAAAAGAGCCACCGGTAGTAAAATTTATGTCTTCTTTTTGAAGATTATATCCTCTTTTATAAGACTACCCACTGCCTGTGCTCAAATATATCTGATGTATGGCTGGTTGGAATATATCAGGACACTCAGAAGAGAAAAGCATATAAAACCAGCACACCTGAACCCAAGTAAATGGAAAGCCCCTCATTATTATCATCACCAAATATTGATACTTTGCATTAATTTAGATTTAACAGACTATCACTGGCTTTGTATCCTCACCCAAATCTCATCTTGAATTTAATCCCCATGATCCTCATAATTCCCACACCTCAAGGGAGAGACCAGGTGGAGATAATTGAATCATGGGGGTGGTCTCTCCTATGCCCTTCTCGTAATAGTGAGTGAGTTCTCACGAGATCTGATGATTTTATAATGGGCTCTTCCCCCTTCACTCAACACATAGCCTTCCTGCCACCCTGTGAAAAGGGTATCTAGCTTCCCCTTTGCCTTCCTCCATGATACTGCGTTTCCTGAGGCCTCCTCAACCATGATGAACTGTGAGTCAATTACAACTTTTTCCTTTATAGAGTATCCAGTCTTAGGCAGTTTCTTTATAACAATATGAAAATGAACTAATAGAACTGATATTAAGCTTCTAAAGTAAAATGACATTTCTAAAAATTATTTTACAGAAAAGATTTGTTACAAATCTGCCAAGACACCATACTGTTCTAAATCTGAAGTCAGAGTTAAAGTCTCAACAAGTTATTGCATCTAGCCTGCATGAGTTTGTTATTATTATGTGATTCTGAAATGCAGTGAAATGGGAAGCATATTGCTTAATAAGAATGATTTTATCAATACCTGCCTTTTCTTTTAAATTGCTTTCACTTTTTTAATAAAAGAGAAATAAAATCACATGAAATGTATGCCAGTAACTCAAAGGAAGGGGTGAGATGCTCGGTGGACATAACCTTAGGAAGGAGTGGTATACCAGCAAAGAATCAAATGTCTGAACTCTGTCCCAGGTAAACTTAGAGCCAGGCATTGAGGGAAGCATGCAGGACAGTGATTAGAAATTCTTGTCACCTGGAGTGGATGTCAGGTTCTGCCACTCACCAGATTTGTGACCTAAGGGTTGTAAGCTGTCAGAGATTCATTTATGAAATAAGGTATAATAGCATTGGCCTTAGAAACCTGTTGGGGGTTAAAATGTGATTAAGCTTTTAAAGTGGTTGACATAATCTAACTGTCTACCGTGTACTAAGCAGTGGTAGACACTGGCCTCTAATTGTTAAAATGACCTTGAAACTCTGCATCAGATTCTGTGCCTGGACTTCTATTCCTTTCTCTTCAGGAAAGACACCAGTGTTTGCAGAAACAATTTCAGTTCACTGAGAATCAGAATAATTCCTCTGACCCTCTGCTTTTGAAAACCATAATCTTAGAGCAGTGACGAACAAAAACATCTGTAGGGATTTGTAATCCTGGGCAAGTTATTTAACCCATCTGTGCCTCATTTTCATCCGTAAAACAGGGATAATATAGTACCTACCAGATGAGGCAAATCCAAGGATCAAATAACGTAATACATGTATCCAGCCTAAAGCAGTGTCCGGCACATAGGAAGTGTTCACTTTGCCATTGTTATGTTTTAATTGCTTTTATTAGTGTAAAACATTCCCATTAAGTGTATCATTAGTAATCTTCTGTCCTGATATCTTTGCTACTAGTTTTTTTCCTGGCCATTCATTCTCTCATAAGGTGTACATGAGGATAATACGAGGAAACACTATAAGCAGGGTAACTGAGGGCACTGAATGCCTCTTAGAGGGAATATTGCTTTGTTTACTTGTTTATTTTTTTAAACAGAGTCTCACTCTGTTACCCAAGCTGAAAGGCAGTAGCATGATCTCAGGTCACTGCAACCTCCTGCTGCCAGGTTCAAGGGATTCTCCTGCCTCAGCCTCCAGAGTAGCTGGGACTACAGGCACACCACCACACCCAGCTAATCTTTGTATTTAGTAGGGATGGGGTTTCACCACCTTGGCCAGGCAGGCCTCAAACTCTTGACCTCAAGTGACCCATCCACATTGTGGGTACTTGCAAAGTGCTGAGATTACAGGCATCAGCCACCACACCCAGCCTATATTACTTTATTCGTAAAGTTATTTTTAAAACCATGTACCTTGTTGGTGAAATATTGAGAAACTGTCTAGTGGTTCTCAAGCAACAGGTGAGATATGCTTTGCTCAAGACATTATGGAGAATTTCCCCCAAAGCTGAAGAAAAGAGAGATCAGAAGGTCTAGAAAGGAAGGGAAATTAAAAAAAAAAAAAAGATTTTCCAATGGTGTGGGAAACTGCAGAATGGGAGCCAGTGTGGGGTGGATGAGGATTTTTGAAGCATAAGCATATTCAGTTTTAAGTTTTCTTGCTTTGTTGAAACTTCTTCTCTTCCCATCAAGTAACTCCAACCCTATCACAAAATCTATTTTACTAATGAATCTGTTGGACCTGTGGGAGTTTTTATGAATGGTCATTAAGAAAGTGAATATCCTGACTGTGGGCATGGGTTGTGGGCAAAAAAAAAAAATGACTCATATCTAGAAATTGGAATTCCAGAAGCAGGGGGTTACTCTGTCTCATTCCGTACCCAATGCAGAATGTATACAAAATGTTGAGTCTTCAACATGTCCACAAAGCATGGAATGGAATATTCAAGCCAGTGTGAACTCACCATCATGTCTCTGTGCCCAGTCTAGCAACTGGCACTTTACAAAAACAAAAGAATCATGAATGAATGAATGAATGAATGAATGAATGAATGAATGAATGCAATCACAGCCGACATCCAGGTTTCATTTATCTCAGGCTTTATATAGGTAAGCAGTATTTACTTGAAAACTATTCAGGCATCATTCAAAGTTCTCTGGCAGAACTCTTTAGCTCACTGAGATTGTGAGTGTAGTAAACTAGACTGGTTGTATGTTCATTGTGCCCAAATTGTACTCATTTAATGTACTTTATCCTAAATATTTACTATTTGCAATGCACTGTTCCAGGTAGACAATGTCTTTACCTTTGGGGATCTTTCATGTCAGGCAGATAAATAGACCATAAGCATTTGGCAAACAAAAGTTTTTCATATAGTGCTATGAAGAATGTTAACCAAGGTGTTTGGTTAGGGAGGGTCTCGGCAGAAAATTGGATAAGAAGATCTGTTAGTAAAGATGGTCAGGGAATTCTTCTCTGAAAAGACTTAGGATTGAGGTTTAAATTATGACATAGGAGATAGGATAATTTGGGGGTAAAACCTATGTAAAGAAGAACTGTGATCAGATGAGGCTGACGGAACAAGAACAAGTTAAGTGTGCTGGGTTGAACAGGAGATGATTGAATCAGATTTGCAGAGGGGTCAGTAAAAATGTGGATTTTATGTGAAGAGCAATGGGAAGCCTTTGGAGGGTTTTAAACATGAGAGTAGCATGACCCATCATAAGAGTATTTGTTTTACAATAAACAATGTCCATCTCCTCTATTACCTCATTCAACCATCACCACAAACCTGAACTCTAAGCTTTAGTACTGTATCAGGAATGCAACTGGTGCTCAGAGAGGCTATTTGCTCTATCCAAGGTCATTTGGGTAAAAGGGAAAATAGAGGATTTTGCAGGATGGCCAGCAAGCATTGGCTGCGTCTCAGCTGAAGCTCTCTTTGTTTAATAATTGATGGAAGAGAAAAGAATCCTGTGTAAAATTGCTGCTAAAATACACAATGTGGTAGAGTGATTTTTTTCAATACTCTCTGCAAACTAAGCTAAAACTCATCTTTCCAATAAGCATGAGTATAATTCCTTTCCTGATTTACCCCCAAGTCTGTTTTTTACCCATGTCTTTGTTGAGCATGCATGAGCAACATCCCTACCAGCTTTTAAGGCATTCGCTGTTGACCTGCAATTGGAAAAGGGTCAAGAGAGAGATTAGAGTGGAGGGAATGCTGAGAGCGTGTAGGAGAGAGCAGAAAGAGGTGATCCACACAACAGGTTTCAGACAGCCTGACTAAACAGCAGAGCTATGTATAAAGATTTTTGTGATGTTTGGCTTTATGTGGAATTAAGTTGTATACCCTGATGAAGCATCTACAAGTTTCTAGAGTGATGCAAGTCAATATATTTAACATTAGTTGCAATATGACTGATTTATATTTTTGGCTTATGTAGACTTCACTTCAGTGGTACTATAGAGTATGCATTTTAAATATTTCATTAAATTTTATGCTATTTTATGAAATTTTTAATGTAATCAATTTTATGTGAACTCTGTAAAAAACACTTTACCTAATTTATATACAAGATCTTCCTTGTAATTCAAGATTTGAGAATTTATTCCAAAACTTATATCAAAAGTAAACACAATAAAAACTCTGTTTTAAGGAAGGTGGCATTAACACACTAAAGATATTTTGATTTTAAAAAATTAACTAAATAGAATAGAGTATACCTAAATAATATAAGAAAAATATTGTTTCCCCTTGTTCTTACCTACTTTTCCTTCTCGGCAATATCATTCACTTCATTTTAATGAGCCAGTATTTGTCAGGTTTCTTCTAGACACTAAGAAGTATGCCAGGTGATGTGTAGACATTGGTGAGTAAAACAGACATAGAACCTATGGGGACAAAGAGTAATATAGAGACAATAAAGAAGGAGACTTAGAAGTAAATAAATGAATATACCACTACGAAATGTCAAGTGCTGACATGTAGTGGAAGAAAATGACAGTACCAAAATGAGGGGATGGAATATACTGTTGTCTTCTTTATATCCAATTTCTTTATTTTCCTTGGCAATGACACTACAGTTATTGTTGTTTGGGAGCAGTGGGTTGCTAGTGGTGACAGTGGAATTATAGCCCTCTTAAAAGAACTACATTTCCCAGAATCTCTTTCAACTAGGCATGGCATGTAGTACAGATCAGACCAATCAGATAGGAGGAGATGGAAACATTGTTTCTTCCACCCTCAGTGGTTCCTTTTTTTTTTTTAATTGCATTTTAGGTTTTGGGGTACATGGGCAGATCATGCAAGACAGTTGCATAGGTACACACATGGCAGTGTGTTTTGCTGCAGTCTTCCCCTTCATCCACATTTGGCATTTCTCCCCAGGCTATCCCTCCCCCTTCCCCCCACGACTGTCCCTCCCCTATTTCCCGCAGTAGAACCCAGTGTGTAGTACTCCCTTCCTTGTGTCCATGTGTTCTCTTTTTTTATCACCTGCCTATGAGCAAGAATATGCAGTATTTCATTTTCTGTTCTTGTGTCAGTTTGCTGAGAATGATGTTCTCCAAATTCATCCATGTCCCTACAAAGGGCACAAACTCATCCTTTTTGATTGCTGCATAATATTCCATGGTGTATATGTGCCACATTTTCCCTATCCAGTCTATTGTGGATGAGCATTTGGGTTGGTTCCAGGTCTTTGCTATTGTAAACAGTGCTGCAATGAACATTCGTGTGCATGTGTCCTTACAGTAGAATGATTTATAGTTTTTTGGATATATACCCAGTAATGGGATTGCTGGGTCAAATGGAATTTCTATTTCTAAGGCCTTGAGGAATCGCCACACTGTCTTCCACAATGGTTGAACTAATTTACACTCCCACCAACAGTGTAAAGTAAATTTGTTTGAGTTCTTTGTAAATTCTGGATATCAGCCCTTTGTCAGATGGGTGCACTGCAAAAAATTTTTCCCATTCTGTTGGTTGCCGATTCACTCTAGTGACTGTTTCTTTTGCCGTGCAGAAGCTGTGGAGTTTCATTAGGTCCCATTTGTCTATTTTGGCTTTTGCTGCCAATGCTTTTGGTGTTTTGTTCATGAAGTCCTTGCCTACTCCTATGTCTGAATGGTTTTGCCTAGATTTTCTTCTAGGGTTTTTATGGTGCCAGGTCTTATATTTAAGTCTTTAATCCATCTGGAGTTAATTTTAGTGTAAGGTGTCAGGAAGGGGTCCAGTTTCTGCTTTCTGCATATGGTTAGCCAGTTATCCCAACACCATTTATTAAACAGGGAGTCCTTTCCACATTGCTTGTTTTTGTCAGGTTTATCAAAGACTGTATGGTTGTAGATATGTTGTGTTGCCTCCAATGCCTCTGTGCTGTTCCATTGGTCTATGTCTCTGTTTTGGTACCAGTACCATGCTGTTTTGATTACTGTAGCCTTGTAGTATAGTTTGAAGTCCAGTAGCGAGATGCCTCCCGCTGTGTTCTTTTTGCTTAGAATTGACTTGGCTATGCAGGCTCTCTTTTGGTTCCATATGAAGTTCATGGTGGTTTTTTTCAGTTCTGTGAAGAAAGTCAATGGTAGCTTGATGGGGATAGCGTTGAATCTGTAAATTACTTTGGGCAGTATAGCCATTTTAATGATATTGATTCTTCCTAACCTGAACATGGAATGTTTCTCCATCTGTTTGTGTCCTCTCTTATTTCATTGAGCAGTGGTTTGTAGTTTTCCTTGAAGAGATCTCTTATGTTTCTTGTAAGTTGTATTCCTAGGTATTTTATTCTTTCTGTA
Organism: Callithrix jacchus; assembly: GCF_049354715.1. Taxonomy (NCBI): domain Eukaryota; kingdom Metazoa; phylum Chordata; class Mammalia; order Primates; family Cebidae; genus Callithrix; species Callithrix jacchus. The sequence goes on from NC_133506.1 coordinate 51,083,348, forward strand.
GCAATTGTGAATGGCAGTTCATTCTTGATTTGGCTTTCTTTAAGTCTGTTATTGGTGTAGAGGAATGCTTGTGATTTTTGCACATTGATTTTATATTCTGAGACTTTGCTGAAGTTGCTTCTCAGTTTCAGGAGTTTTTGGGCTGAGGCAATGGGGTCTTCTAGGTATACTATCATGTCGTCTGCAAATAGAGACAATTTGGCTTCCACCTTTCCTATTTGAATACCCTTTATTTCTTTTTCTTGCCTGATTGCTCTGGCTAGAACTTCCAGTACTATATTGAATAGGAGTGGTGAGAGAGGGCATCCTTGTCTAGTGCCAGATTTCAAAGGGAATGCTTCCAGTTTTTGCCCATTTATTATGATATTGGCTATTGGTTTGGCGTAAATAGCTTTTATTACTTTGAGATATGTTCCATCAATACCGAGTTTATTGAGGGTTTTAGCATAAAGGGCTGTTGAATTTTGTCAAATGCCTTCTCTGCATCAATTCAGATAATCATGTGGTTTTTGTTTTTTCTGTATATGTGGTGAATTACATTTATAGACTTCCATATGTTGAACCAGCCTTGCATCCCCAGGATAAATCCTACTTGATCATGATGGATAAGGTTTTTGATGTGCTGTTGCAATCAGCTTGCCAGTATTTTATTGAAGATTTTTGCATCTATATTGATCATGGATATTGGCCTGAAGTTTTCTTTTCTTGTTGAGTCTCTGCTGGGTTTTGGTATCAGGATGATGTTGGTCTCATAAAATGATTTGGGAAGAATTCTCTCTTTTTGGATTATTTGGAATAGTTTCAGAAGGAATGGTACTAGCTCCTCTTTGTGTGTCTGGTAGAATTCAGCTGTGAACCCATCTGGACCTGGGCTTTTTTTGTGTGGTAGGCTCTTAATTGCTGCCTCAACTTCTGACCTTGTTATTGGTCTATTCATAGTTTTGGCCTCCTCCTGGTTTGGGCTCGGGAGGACACAGGTGTCCAGGAATTTATCAGTTTCTTCCAGGTTTACTAGTTTATGTGCATAGAGTTGTTTGTAATATTTTCTGATGATGGTTTGAATTTCTGTGGAATCTATGGTGATTTCCCCTTTATCATTTTTTATTGCATCTGTTTGGTTGTTCTCTCTTCTTTCTTATCATTCTGGCTAGTGGTCTGTCTATTTTGTTGATCTTTTCAAAAAACCAGCTCTTGGATTTATTGATTTTTTTTTTTGAAGGATTTTTCATGTCTCTATCTCCTTCAGTTCTGCACTGATCTTAGTTATTTCTTGCCTTCTGCTAGGTTTTCAGTTTTTTTGATCTTGCTCCTCTAGCTCTTTCAATTTTGATGATAGGGTGTCAATTTTGGATCTCCCTACTCTTCTCATATGGGCACTTATTGCTATATATTTTCCTCTGGAGACTACTTTAAATGTGTCAGAGATTCTTGTATGTTGTTTCTTCATTCTCATTGGTTTCAAAGAACTTCTTTATTTCTGCCTTCGTTTCATTGTTTATCCATTCAACATTCAAGAGCCAGTTGTTCAGTTTCCATGAAACTGTGTGGTTCTGAGTTAGTTTCTGAATTCTTAGTTCTAACTTGATAGCACTATGGTCTGAGAGACTGTTCGTTATGATTTCAGTTGCTTTGCATTTGCTGAGGAGTTCTTTAATTCCAATTATGTGCTCAATTTTAGAGTAGGTGTGATGTGGTGCTGAGAAGTATGTATATTTTGTGGATTTGGGGTGGAGAGTTCTGTAAATGTCTATCAGATTTGCTTGTTCCAGGTCTGAGTTCAAGTCCTGGATTTCCTTGTTAATTTTCTGTCTGGTTGATCTGTCTAATATTGACAGTGGAGTGTTAAAGTCTCCCATTATTATTGTGTGGGAGTCTGTCTCTCTGTAGATTGTTAAGAACTTGCCTTATATATCTGGGTGCTCCTGTATTGGGTCCATATATATTTAGGATCGTTAGCTCTTCTTGTTGTATCGATCCTTTTACCCCTATGTAATGACCTTCTTTGTCTCTTTTGATCTTTGTTGCTTTAAAGTCTATTTTATCAGAGATGAGAATTGCAACTCCTGCTTTTTATTGCTCTCCATTTGCTTGGTAGATCTTCCTCCATTCCATTATTTTGAGCCTTTGTGTATCCTTGCATGTGAGATGGGTTTCCTGGATACAACACACCAATAGGTTTTGGCTTTTTATCCAATTTGCCAGTCTGTGTCTTTTGATTGGTGCATTTAGCCTATTTATGTTTCGGGTTAATATTGTTATGTGTGAATTTGATACTGCCATTTTCATGCTGGCTGGCTATTTTGCCTGTTAGTTAGTGCAGATTATTCTTTTATTTTTTGATGCTCTTTAGCATTTGGTATGTTTTTGGAATGGCTGGTACTAGTTGTTCCTTTCTATGTGTAGTGCTTCTTTCAGGAGCTCTTGTAAAGCAGACCTGGTGGTGACAAAATCTCTGAGTACTTGCTTGTTTGCAAAGGATTTTATTTTTCCTTTACTTCTGAAGCTCAGTTTGGCTGGATTTGAAATTCTGGGTTGAAAGTTCTTTTCTTTAAGGATGTTGAATATTGGCCCCCACTCTCTCCTGGCTTGTAGAGTTTCTCCCCGAGAGATCTGCTGTGAGTCTGATGGGCTTCCCTTTGTGCGTGACCTGACCTTTCTCTCTGGCTGCCCTTAGTATTTTATTTTCCTTTCAACCCTGGTGAATATGATGATTATGTTCCTTGGGGTTGCTCTTCTTGCATAATATCTTTGTGATGGTCTCTGTATTTCCTGGACTTTAATATTGGCCTGCCTTGCTAGGTTGGGGAAATTTTCCTGGATAATATCCTGAAGAGTATTTTCCAGCTTGGATTCATTCTCTTCATCACATTCTGGTACACCTATCAAATGTAGGTTAGGTCTTTTCACATGGTCCCACATTTCTTGGAGACTTTGTTCATTCCTTTTTGCACTTTTTTCTCTAATCTTGGTTTCTTGTTTTATTTCATTGAGTTGATCTTTGACTTCTGATATTCTTTCTTCTGCTTGGTCAATTCGGCTGTTGAAGCTTGTGCATGCTTCACGAAGTTCTCATGCTGTGTTTTTAAGCTCCTTCAATTTGTTTATATTCCTCTCTAAGTTATCCATTCTTGTTATTTCCTTGAATCTTTTTTCAAATCTTTTTTCAAGGTTCTTAGTTTCTTTGTATTGATTTAGAACATGTTCTTTTAGCTCATGGAAGTTTCTCATTATCCACCTTCTGAAGTCTGATTCCGTCATTTCATCACACTCATTCTCTGTCCAGCTTTGTTCCCTTGCTGGAGAGGAGTTTTGGTCCTTTGTAGGAGGCGAGGTGTTTTGGTTTCGGGTGTTTTCATCCTTTTTGCGCTGGTTTCTTCCCATCTTTGTGGGTTTATCCTCCTGTGGTCTGAGTAGTTGCTGACTTTTCAGTTGGTTCTCTGAGTGTACGCCCAGATTGTTGATGGTGAAGTATTTCTGTTTCTTAGTTTTCCTTCTAACAGTCTAACCCCTCTGCTGTATGACTGCTGAGGTCCACTCCAGGCCCTGCTTGTCTGGGGTACACCTGTAGCAGCGGCAGAACAGTGAGGGATGCTACCAGTTTCTTCTTCTGCTATCTTTGTCCCAGAATGATGCCCACCAAATGTCATTCTGATCATTCCTTTTTGAGGTGACTCTTTGGATATTCAGGGGTCAGGGAGCTGCTTGAGGAGACGGTTGGTACTTTATAGGAGCTTGAGTGCTGAGCTGTGAGCTCCGTTGTTCATTGAGGACTGTTTGGCAGATACTTTTAAGTCTGCTGCAGCAGAACTCATAAAACCCTTTTTTTCCCCCCTCAGATGCTCTCTCTCGGGTGTTAGGGCTTTCTTTATGAGTATCCATTGCAGTTTCCTGCCCAGCTAGGGGGCAGTCTAGTCACTATTTGCCTGCCCTGTTGGCATTGACTCCACCCTACTGTGGCAGACTCTGCTCTGTTGCCTTGGGCTTCACCCTCTTGCTGAGGGCTCCACCCTGCTGTCGTGTGCTCCACTCTGTAGCCTCTGTATTGGCAGAGTCTCTCTGTTATGGCAGGTTGCCTTGGCAACAGCAGGCTGCGACAGCAATGGGAGTATACTTCCATAGGGGCAGATTGCCTAGGCAATGGGGGACACCCCTCCCCCAGAGAGCTGCACCATCCCGGGCTCAGTTGCATCCACAGTGAAACTCTCAACCCTGGGCATATGGAATCGCTGCCCTGCTTGTCTCTGTGGGGGTGGGAACTGCCGAGCCTGGTCACCTGGCTCGCCACCTCAGGGCCCCCCTTTTTCCCTTTCCTAAGTTGAAAGGTTGACTCTCTCCCAGGTATTTCAGTCGCCTGCTGATTGGGGACCAGAATCCGTGCGATTTCCCATGCAGTGACCCACTGCGCTGGCTCAGATGTTGCCTGCCAGGAATCTCCTGGTCTGGGTCACTGTCCAAGTCCCATTCAATCAGATGGATATGCTAATCTGCCCTCCCAAATCTCAGATTGCAGGTTTAACAGGGCATCCAGACCAGTGCGCCTTGTGCGGAGTGCCACTGCGCTGCTGCGCTGGCTGCAACGGCAGTGCCGGCCAAAACAGCCATGGCGGCGCTCTGTGTCTCTCCTCCACCTGGGAATCCCCCCCATTCTGTGAGCAACAAAGATCCATCTGAAAATACGGCTTGAACTCACCCTCTGAGCCTTCACTGAGAGCCGCAACCCCAAGCTGCTCCTACCCCACCATCTTGAAGAGTGGTTCCTTTTTTTATCAGTTAGGAGCATGGTCATCTGTGACCATGAGGCAAGTAGCATAAAGCAGAGTGTAAAGGAATCTGAGCTAACTCTGGGCTTCTTGTTATGTGAGGGGGGAAAAAAATGCACAGCAAATTTACTTAAAAATATGTGTTAGTCAGATTTTTAGTTCTTCATGGGTAAATGCAATTCCTAATTAAAGGTGTGAAGTGAATGATGAAACTTGCTTAGGAGAAGAGTTGGAAGAATTGGGCGGGAATTAAGCATAGAGTTACCACCAAGTATTTGAAGTTGGTTATGTCTGTAGACAAACCAAATACTTAAACTGAAATTTTCAATACATGCACACATGCACACACATGCACAGAGAATCCTCATACTTTTAGACTTTTAGTTTAAAAAATGAGTATATATTAAAATAACTATATGTTAAGTGCCTCTGTTAACACATTCATATTCACACAATTCTTTTTGTCATCTACTTCCCATTATCTGTGCAGGCCTATACATTTAATGAGCAGAATAAAAATATCCATTCCTTAGGCTAAGTTTTCCTTTTTACATTGGACTAAAGTAGTTCCCAGCTTTGATTTGCAATATTAGAAATTCGGGGAGATTTGAAATAATACTCAGCTCCAGGCCTCATGCAAGACCAAATTAACCTTAGAGATTCTAATTCGGTAGGTCTGGATGCCTTGGGAGGGGTCAGTATTTTTTTTAAAAGCCCCTTAGGTGATTCTAGTATAAGGCCAGGTTTGAGAACCACTGATCTAAAAAGGAAACAAACCTGAGCCTGGCTATTCACATGCCTGAATCGCCTAATCAAAGGTGCCGTAGAGTGCAATAATATAGTGGCTCAGAAATTCCTCTACTTCTTCAGAAATAAAATGTCCATTCCAGCCTTAAATTCATCAGTAAATGACTTGGTGATTTTGAGCAAATTATTGGCTCTTTCTAAACCTCTCTTTCCTCACTGAAGACTAAATGAAATGAATTCTGTGCACTTACCAAGATAACATTGATACCATTTGTGAGAGTTGTGCTAGCTGAATTTTCAATGACTATTTGTAAATTAGCAGAGACTCCAAATATTTAAAAAGCATGCGGTATGGTTAAGTTCTATCTTAAGTAAGTACAATGAAATTTCTACATCCAACATAATCACAGAAACATGACTGGATTTTCAGTATTTGGAAGATACTTTGAGAAAAAATTCACTTCAATTGTAGACAAATGACAGGCAAAAATGTACTTTTTTAGTTCTGTGGAGACCCTCAGCAGAATCCAAGGCATGTGAAACTGAATACAGTTCAAAACCTTTGTATTTGCAAGAGACAAGTCATGTTTATTAAGATGCTATAAAAAATGAAAACAAAACTTAATGACCTCAAATATAAACTTCTAATTTATGGGAAAAAAAAAAAAGACCGCTGGGGCAGGCCCACCTAGTTGCAGGCTCTGATTTGCAAGAATGCTGCTCTTTACAGGACACATCTGTGTAGCTGGTGGGTCACAGCAGGAATGTTATTTACTTAACCATGGGGAATGGTTTTTCAGAGCAACCCCAAGGAAGCCAGAAAGTAAAAGTGTCTTCATTATATAATGGTATCATAGTCTTAGAGTTAGAGCAAATGCTTAATATAATCTATCCGGAGCTGTTTATTTTCAGGATTTGAAATCTATGGCCTATGTGTTAAGTGCCTCTGTTAACAGGTTCTGTGTGGTTGATGGAAGGCAATTACAAGTCCCTAAGTTGAAGTCAATTCCAGCCCTCTCTGGATTTCTGTTTGAGCTGTGCTGTCCAGTGTGTCCACAGGCCACATGGGACTTTTGATTTCTTGAATGTGGCTCCTTAGTTTTGAGATGCATTGTAAGCATAATGTACACATCAGATTTCAAAGACTTAGCATCTCGCTGGGCTGAGTGGCTTACGCCTGTAATCCCAACATTTTGGGAGGTCTAGGCAGGCAGATTACTTAAGGCCAGGAGTTTGAGATCAGCCTGGTCAACATGACAAAACCCTATGTCTACTAAATATGGAAACATTAGCCAGGCGTTGTGGCATGCTCCTGTAGTTCCAGCTACTTGGGATGCTGAAGCAGGAGAATCGCTTGAACCCCGGAGGTGGAGGTTGCAGTGAACAGAGATCATGCCTCACTGCAACCAGCCTAGGTGACAGTGACACTTCGTCTCAAAAAAAAAAAAAAAAGACTTAGTATCAAAGAAAAGCATAATATCATTAATTAATTTTCAGAATATATAATAGAATGACAATATTTGGGATATATTAGGTTAAATAAAATATATTGTTAATGTTAGTTTCTTCATTTTACTTTTTTAAAATATGCAACTACTAGAAAATTTAAATGACATCTGTGGCTCATGTTTTTATTGGACACTGTTAACTTAGATTTTCTATGACAAGGTGAGTAAAGGTAACCAGAAACAAAAAGATTCATGATCAAGTAAAAGTTACAAAGACGTGGTCAGATATAAAGAGAGAGGGGTAATGGAATAAAGGGGTGTGAATTGGTGTAGTCAGGTATGAAGTTCTAGATATGTTCTCCAAAAGGCTACCAGTTCATCTCTTAGAAACATGGAAAATTCACTGAAGTGAGAGAGAGAATGGAAGCATCTCAGTGTTTTCAGGGGCAATACATCAACATTTAGAGGCTACCAGCTGTTCTCCTTTCAATGTGTCTTTCTTATTCTATAGGGAAAAAAAATCTATTGCATATATGTTATAAGCCCTGAATTGTATGCTTCTTGTCATTGACAAATAGGTTCCTCTATAGCTTAAGGATATAGGCAAAATTTTAGTAAAGGTAAGTTATTTTTACCTGAGACATGCCTAACAAGACATATATTTTTTCTTTCTAATTTATTTTTTAAATCATCATAGAGTAAAACAACTTTTTGTATAGCCCCTAATACACACATTTATAGGAAATCGTAGATTTGGTAAATATGATACTGTAGATTAGGTCACTCACTGCTCAGTACAGAGTCTCTTATGTATGCTTTTATCTGACTGGTTTTCATTTTTATGGAGATTTATTTCTGTCTGGTTTATGCATGGAGGTAGGGTGGGGGCAGTTAGGGACAAGGTCTTACTTTGTTGCCCAGATTGGAGAATAGTGTTGTGATTGTAGCTCACTGCAACCTCAAAGTCCCGGGCTCAAGCAATCTTCCTATCTCAGCCTCCCAAGTAGCAAGGGCTACAGGCACGAGCCACCAAACCTTGCTACTTTATTTATTTTGGTAGAGATAGGGTCTCTCTATGTTGCCCAGGTTGATCTTCACTCCTAGTCTTAAGCAATGCTCTTGCATTAGTCTCCAAAATATTTCTATCAGGTTTAAAATGGAAATGGAATTGTCTACCATTATTCATTTTGCATTGCAATAAATAACCTTCATTACCAGTGGAAGCTTATTAATTTCTTTGTGGAAATACATTCCTTGCTGATTAATTCCACCTTTCCTTCATTTTTAAACTGCAAAAGATTTGTTTCAAAACCCAAAGATTAGGTATATTTCATTCTTTATTGAGCAAGTAACAAAAGAAAATCCATTCACATTATTCAGGAAGCAATCATGAAGATACTTTATACCTCATTTGTATCAATATCACACTAATTCAATGACAAATCAAACATTGTGCCCTTTAATCATAGAAAACTGTGAGGCATTTCAGCTGAATAAATTAAGGGTAATTAACTAAAAAATGAGCTACATACATGAAGCTCATTATTTTTAGGTTGAGGGATCCTTTCAATTTACTGGGATTATTTTCTTTGATGTGCCAGATGCCTGTTTTGCCCAACAAAAATCAAAACACTCCAACGCATAAAAGTATGTATACCATGTGTTACATAAAGTTGGCTTGATAACTGACATTGGACATTAACATTTGCATTATTATTCTTTGGTGAAAAATAAATATTACTTGTCCAAAGGAAAGAAAGAAATATTCAAAATAGTAAAATAAACACAAATCGGATTCAATTGTATAATTCATGCTGGAAAATTAGTTAAGGTTAGGAAGAAAGAGAATAAACACTGGCCACAAGTTTTCTGTTAAAAAGGCAGAGAAATGGCATGCTGCTAGTCTTTCCTCAATATGTATCAGACAAAGAGAAATAATGTTTCACACATATGCCTGTTTTGAGCAGATATCTTTTCTGAAACCATTCAGGACATAGGCATAGGCAAGGACTTCATGACTAAAACACCAGAAGCATTGGCAACAAAAGCCAAAATAGACAAATGGGACCTAATTAAACTCCAGAGCTTCTGTACAGCAAAATAAACAATCATTAGAGTGAAGCAGCAACCAACAGAATGGGAAAAAATGTTTGCAATCTACCCATCTGACAAAGGGCTGATATCTAGAATCTACAAATAACTAAAACAGATTTACAAGAAAAAACTAAACCCGTCCAAAAGTGGGAGAAGGATATGAACAGACACTTTTCAAAAGACATATATGAGGCCAATAAACATGAAAAAATGCTCATCATCACTGATTATTAGAGAAATATAAATCAAAACCACATTGAGATACCACCTCATGCCAGTTAGAATGGCAATCATTAAAAAATCTGGAGACAACAGATGCTGGAGAGGATGTGGAGAAATAGGAACACTTTTACACTGTTGATGGGAATATAAACTACTTCAACCATTGTGGAAGATAGTGTGGCGCTTCCTCAAGGACCTAGAAATAGAAATTCCATTTGAGCCAGCAATACAATTACTGGGTATATACTTAAAGGATTATAAACCATTCTGTTATAAAGACACATGCATATGTATGTTCATTGAGGCACTGTTTACAATAGCAAAGACCTGGAACCAACCCAAATGCCCATGGACAATAGACTAGACAAAGAAAATGTGGCACATACACAGCATGGAATACTATGCAGCCATAAAAAATGATGATTTTGTGTCCTTTGTAGGGATTTGGATGAATCTGGAAACCATCATTCTCAGCAAACTGACATAAGAACAGAAAATCAAACACCGCATGTTCTCATTCATAGGCCAGTGATGAACAATGAGAACAGATGGACACAGTGAGGGAAGCATCACACACTGGGGTCTGTTGAGGGGGCAAGGAAGGGACAGTAGAGGGCAAGGGGAGGTGGGGAGGGATAATTTGCCCCACCTTCATGGGGCAAAATGCCAGATGTAGGTGACGGGGGGATGGAGGCAGCAAACCACATTGCCATGTGTGTACCTATGCAACAATCCTGCATGATCTGCACATGTACCCCAGAACCTAAAGTACAATTAAAAAATCTTTTCTGAACATGTATAATTTTTCTAAAATTTTTTATAAAATATGTAAACAGTAACACTGCCTCAGTGTTCCAATGGTTATACCAATGATACTTTTAATGCTGGCTTTTAATGCACCTATTAAAGAAAATTTAGATAATTACTATTTTTCTTTTGCCAATGAATGAAATCAATAGCATGGATAATGCAAAATAGTAGGTGAATTTAAAAATTGGATTCCATGATGCACCATGCTCTCGGCCATGTTTATACACATGGTTTAGTGCTATGTGTATCTGTGTTGAAGTTAAACATCTTGTATGTCCACATTGAAGTGTCTGCATTTCCTGAGAATGTACAGTCCTTGTAAGGACAGAAATCTCAGAAACATGTTGGGTAACTGACATGAATTTGCCATTTATTCAGATTTTTCAAAAATATTCTTGTAGCATCTTTCATCATTCTAGACAATTAGGATGTAGTCATGATTAAAATAGTCTGCCTCCATTACATCCAGAAGGTAGAGCAGATAAAGTTATGAATAAACATCATGACAGTGTTGTGTAAGGTTCTTAGAGTACATGGAGCAGCAATGGCATTATGTCCCAACATAAGCCCTAGCTGGGACGGCTTCTCCTAGGAAGTGATTTTGTTTCTTAACTGCTTATTTTGAAAACTTGTCAAATCTACAGAAAAGTTGCAAAAATGGTATAATGGACTCCCATATTTCTTACGCTTTACTTAGCCAATTGCTAACACTTTGCCCTTTTCTGTATGTTTCTATCTCAATGTTGTTGTGAAACAATTGAGAGTTACAGTTATCTTGACCCTTCTGTTCTAGATCCTTCAGTGTGTATTTGCTAAGAATGGTGCCATGTGGAGCATCACCAGTACATAATATCATATTTAAGACATTTAACATTAATACAAAACTATAATCTCAAAGCAATCCATATTCTAAATTTGCCAATTGACTCAGAACTGTCCTTTTTAACCTGAGGAAGTGAATTTAACTAATAACCAAACGTTGAGCCTGATGCAGCCTCATAAAAGGGATTTATGGGAATTAAGAAGGAACAAAATCCAAAGGCATCTACATAATATTTGTATACATTTATTTTTAAAAGCATAGCTCTAGCCAATACTCTTGAGATAATATTAACAAGTAAAATGTTGCTTAAAATAGGCTAATTAAAAATGCTTATTGTAAAATTCTATGTAATAAACAACCTTGTAAAAATTGATACACATATTCTATTTGGTTTTCCTCTTTTTTATCTATGTATTCTTTATTTGCTCCTTGATAAAGTCAATTGAAGCAATATGCCATGTAGCTCCATTTGTGAGATTTAGGAAAATTGTTGCCTGCAGAATTTCTAATGTGGATATGAGGCATTTGGAAGCAATTTCTGATAAGAGAGTACCATAAATTGCTACCCTAAGGTACATTGGTCATATTATCCAACCAAATGTTTTTATTTAAACAAGATTCAGAGGGAGGAGGGATGTATTAGCCCCAAAACTTAATGGACTACAGTGCCGTTACTTATTAAATAGACCTATTTATATGAAAAAATGAATATTGAATGTATACATGTAGATAATGTAATCCCCTTTATCTTATCTATATACACAGAAGATTCTTATTGTCATTAATCTGGTGGTCCCTTTTTGCTCATTCCATTTGCTTGAGAACTGTGTCTGGATTAATAAAGAGCATATTTCCCAAAATGAGCATAGGCAGAAGGCAAACTCGCTCTCTACCAAGGACAAAGATAATCTCTCTAGGACTTGCGGAGGGACCGAAGGTCAGTTGGCCCTCATTGGGACCATGGAAAATTTATAACATCCTTCATGTCCAGCAGAGGAACAGCCTGAATGTCTGATTCTTTCTAACCTTTTAAAATGATAAAATAAATCCAAAGTATTACAGGCCATCTGGTACCTACAATGCAATGTCTCCAAATAAGTCTGAGCAAAGGGCAAACATGCTATCCCACTTGGGAGAGCATTTTGGTATAAGTCATTCTGTTTCTCTTGCCTGATCATAACCAAAGATACTACAAAAAACCTCCTCCTCTGATGCAATCCCTTTTCTTCACTCTTGAATTCATCATCATTCCTGATTATTGTTTCAATTTTATATTTTTTTAAAGTTTCAAAATTAAAGGTGATGATAACCCTAAAAAAAGGACATGTCACATACATATTTTAAATCTTATTGACCTTTATTGCAGCATTGTATAAATGTACAAACTGCCCCAAAGTCAAGAATAGAATTAGTAAATAATAAATATTAGCGAGATGAGCCATATTAAAGAGGAACACAGATGATACACACCTATTCCAAAAGAGGGCCATGATTTATGAAGTGAGGGGGAAAGAACACAACAAAACAAAAACCAGATAGCCAACTGCAAAATTAACATAGTCCTTTATTTAAAATAGCAAGCACTGTGTGTGTTTATATTTTTGTGCGTGCCAGTGCATGTTTGTTTATGCATGTATGTATAGGTCTGTACCTGTCTGTGTGTGTATAAATAAAGTCTGGACAGATACTAGCTAAGTCATTCACAGTATTTCTCTTTGAGAGGTGACAGATATTAAGATCTGACAGTGATGGGAGAGAGTTGCCCTTTTATATTTATGCTCATTGTTTTGTTTAATAGGGAAACTGAATATGTCATTTAAGAATATAAAAAGGGGTATTCTGTTCTCACACTGCTATAAAGAACTGCCCAAGACTGGGTAATTTATTTATTTATTTATTTATTTTTTAAAAAAAGAGGTGTAATTGACTCACAGTTCCACATGGCTTGGAGGCCTCAGGAAACTTAGAGTTGTGGTGGATGACACCTCTTCACAGCACAACAAGGGAATGAGTGCTGAGCAAAGGGAGGAAAGCCCCTTCTAAAACTGTAAGATCTCATGAGAACTTCCTATCACAAGAACAGTATGAGGGTAACTGCTCCCATGATTTAGTTACCTCCCATCAGGTCCCTATCCTATCACGTGGGGATTATGCAAACAATTCAAGATGAGATTTGGGTGGAGACACAGCCAAACCATATTATTCCACCCTGGCCCCTCCCAAATCTCATCACATTTCAAAACAGTCATGCCTTTCTAACAGTGCCCCAAAGTCTTAGCTCATTTCAGCATTAACCCAAAAGTCCAAGTCCAAAGATTCCTCTGAGACAAGGCAAGTCCCTTTCACCTATGGGCCTATAAAATTGAAAGCAAGTTAGTTACTTCCTAGAAACAACTGGGGTATAGGCATTGGGTAAATGCACCCATTTCTCTCCAAATGGGAGAAATTAGCCAAACAAAGGTTCTACAGGCCCCATGCAAGTCCAAAATCCAGTGGGACAGTCAAATCTTAAAGCTCCAAAATGAGCTCCTTTGACTCCATGTATCATATCCAGGTCATGCTGATGCAGCTTAAGCCATCAGAACACAGGGCACCATGTTTCAAGGCTGCATAGAGCAGTGGGGGTGGGGGGCCTAGGCCTGACACATAAAACTATTTTTCCCTCCTACACCTCCAGGCCTGTGATGGGAGATGCTGAAGGTCTCTGACATGTCCTGGAGACATTTTCCTCATTATCTTGGTGACTAACATTTGGCTTCTCATTACTTATGCAAATTTCTGTAGTGGGCTTAATTTCTCCCCAGAAAATGAGCTTTTCCTTTCTATCCATCATCTGGCTGCACATTTTTTAAACTTTTATGCTCTGCTTTTTTTTTTTTTTTAACCCCTTGCCACTTAGATATTTCATCTGCCAGATACCTTACATCTCAAGTTCAAAGTTCCACAGATCTCTAGGACAGGGGCAAAATGTCTCTGGTCTCTTTGTTAAAGCATAGCGAGAGTCACCTTATTCCAGTTCCCAACAAGTTCTTCATCTCCATCTCAGACCACCTCAGTCGGATGTCATTGTTGATATCAGTATCAGCATTTTGGTCAAAACCATTCAACAAGTCTGTAGAAAGTTCCAAACTTGCCCACATTTTGCTGTCTTTTTCTGAGTCCTCCAAATTGTTCCAACCCCTGCTTGTTACCCACTTCCAAAGTCTTGTGGAACTGACTTTCCACAAGAATGTGGAAGTGACTTTGGAACTGGGTTACATCACTCCTGGTACCAATTTACTGTATGAGTCAGTTGTCATGCTGCTATAAAGAACTGCCTAAGACTGGGTAATTAATAAGAAAAGAGGTTTAATTGACTCACAGTTCTGCATGGTTGGGGAGACCTCAGAAAACTTACAATTATGGCATAAGGCACCTCTTCATAGGGTGGCAGGAGAGAGAATGAATGCCAAGCAAAGGACAAAAAGCTCTTAATAAAACAATCAGATGACAAAGGAACTTGCTATCACAAGAACAACATGGAAATCACTGCCCCATGATTCAATTACCTCCCACCAAATCCCTCCCATGATGTGGGGATTATGGGAACTATAATTCAAGATGGGATTTGGGTGGAGACACAGTCAAACCATATCACAAGTATATAATCAGGTGGTGATATGGTTCGACTCTGTGTCTGCACCTAAATCTCATGTTCAATTGTAATCCCCAATGATGGAGGCGGGGCCTGGTGGAAGGCGATTGGATTGTGGGGGAAATTTCTAATGGTTTAGCGCCATCTGTGTACTGCTATGTAATGAGATTACATTACATACATCTCATGATATAGTTCTCAGAAGCTCTGGTTGTTTAAAAGTGTGTGGCACTGTTCCCCTCTCTTTCTCCTGTTCTAGTCATGTGAGATGTACCTGCTTCCCATTTGCCTTCTGTCATGATTGTAAGTTTCCTGAGGCTTCTCAAGCCCTTCTTTCTGTACAGCCTATGGTACCATGAGCCAGTTAAACTTCTTTTCTTTATAAATTACCCAGTCTTGGGTATCTCTTTGTAGCAGTGCAAGAATGGTCTAGCACAGGTAGTATAAAGTGGCAGCTCAGCAAGTACCCAGTCTAGCCCATGTTCTTTGAAAGTGTTCCTTATTTAACAGGAAGTGAAAACGATCTAGACTAAGTTCCCCAAGTCTTTTAAGAAATGGTAATTTGTCCAATTATTTAATTTAAATAAAACAAAAACAGCACAGTCCTGCCAAACTACTCTCCTCTTCAACATTTGGATATTTTAGCAGAGAAAATCTGAGATGATGGAAATGCTTCCCTTGGATATTGTTGACAACTTAAGATGAGATTACGTTCATTGAAATACGAAGCTTAAGTTACTCTAGGCCAGTTTTTACAGATTTTCATCAATGGGAATGTAAGGAAAGGTTCAAAACGTCTTAAAAGCTAGATTTTCATGAAACGAATTTTGAGTTTGGAAGCTGGAGTATAATCTCATCACAGGGTGACTGGAAAGTAGAGCAAAGAGTTATAAAGACATGAGCTCGTTGTAACTATCGTTCCTTTTTGTAGCTTTTTCCTGTGGAAAGTTGTGCACCTAAATATGACTTCTAAGGTTGCCTCCTGCTGCCTTTTGGTTCTTTTCCAAAGCTTAGAACAGGACAAGAGGCGTTTTTATGACAAGCTGTGCAGGGTTTGCCAAAACATCGTGACCCTGGAGGTTCTGCCAGAAGTAGTTCATTCCTCACTACTCGTTGTTTAAGAGTCCAGCTGCATGAAGGGCCAGTAAATCGGTCTATCGGAGGGAGAACAGTAGTTGTGCTATATGTTTTATAACTATTCCACAATGGGAAAATAAAATAAGGTGCATCTTTTTTTTTTTTTTTTTTTTACCTTCAGCCAACTGAGATAAAGATTTTCTTAAAAGTACCATTTTGGGAACTAGACCTATGCCCTCCTCGAGTTTGGGGAACATAGGAGTTGGTGTCTGAGGTTCAGTGGAAGAAATCTAAAGAGGAAGGAGAGGGTAAAATAGCACTGAGTGCAAGCTGCATTGCAAGCTCACTGTCCCTTCATTAAGTGCAGAGTGAGAGTGTGTGCTTCCCGTGGACCACACATTGCCTGCTATGCCTGAAAGGAGATGTTCCAGGACTCTCTTACAAGAGACCCAGACAAGAGGACCAGGGCTCTTGTGATGTCATCAGAGAGGAAAAAGTCCAGTTGCTGAGAGAGAAGGCATTGTTCTTGTCAAGTGAACGAGTTTGGACACTCCAGAAGGACGCCCCCTAAGAGACTTAAGAATACTCTAGACATTGGCCCTCCACTTGGTAGAGATGGTCCAAAGCCAATTACATTAGTTGCATTCTGGTAAGATCTCTGGTTTCCTTATTGCTCCTCTCTTCTCCATGTACCCAACCCTATAGGAACCATACGTAGAGTAGCAGCTGGTAAGGAGGAAGGGACACTAAAAAGAAAAAAGGAAAACCCAGTTTACAAGTCGAGAGAGAGAAAGAGAGAGAGGGGAATTAAGATTGCTGAAGGACTGGTGGTTTAGTATAGCATGAATGGAACTTTTTATTTACCAAAATTACTCTTCTTCTAACTGAGGGAACAGAAAAAGTTATGTTTTGCAAGATACTGAATTCAGGATAGAAAAGGGGATAGCACAGAAAAGGAGTTTGAAGGAGCAGAAGATAAAAAGAATAAAATTTTCTTTTCACACTCTGCTAAGTCCAGTTTGTTCAATCTGTAGATTATAGTTTTAAATAAGTTTCTACCACTTACTTAATTTTTTATTCTATCTCATACATTTATAAACACTCTGAGGAAAGAGTTCATATTTTTTTAAGTATTGTGAAATCTTTCAGAAAGATATCTTCTGCACTCTTTATGAACAAAAACACAACGTCAATGAAGGAATCTCTTCTACAGGGAAAAGTCATGTTAAAAAAAAGGGACTGCATGAGCAGAGATTCGGTGCACTATTAAACCTGTAATTCCTATTTATATGAATAGGAATTATATGTGAACATCAAAAGCAAAACGAGGTCTGCCTGACATGCTCTTGTTTGTTATTGAGAGATTTTGGATTTTAATCATGAACCTTGAAAGGGAGCCATCACACCACTCACAAAGAGGAACCTTGGTCTGGACCATTCAAAAAACAGTTAGAAATGACATCTGTGTACTGCTCGAAAGAATAAAACCAAAGAGCCTTCAATTAGCAAGCATTTCATTTTTCATTTTAGTATATGTATCTGTGGCCATGTGTATTTCCCCAAAAGCAAGTCATATACATAAATGTCAGAATTTGCAAACTCATAGCCCCAGGGATCACTGTTTACCAGAATGCTGTTTCGTTTTTTTTCTCATGCTGTTTTACAACATTTTTTATTGAGGTGTAATTAACATTCAATGCCAGACATAAAAGCATAACTTGATAGAATTTTGTGTATGTGTATGCTTGCAAAATCATCACCACAATCGGGATAGTGAACATATCCATCACCTCTAAATATATCCTCATGTGTCTATTACCTCTCTCTTGCCTCTCTATGCTCTACTGCCATCTGTAAGCAACACCCAATGTATTTCCTATTACTGTATGTTAGTTCTCTTTAAAGGTTTATAAAAATTGCATCATATCGAATGTATAATTTTTTTGTTTTCTTTCACAGAATGTAATTATGTTGTGATCCACCATGTTTCAGCAGGTATTAATTGTTCATTTCTGTTTATTACTGAGTAGCATATCATTGCATGGATATACCACAATTTGTTTACCATACCTATTGATGGATATTTGGGTTATTTCTTTTACTTGACTACTGCAAATTGTTTCTCTGAATATTTGTGTACAAATGTTTGTGTGCACATATACTTTCTTCTCTCTTAAGTAAATACTTAGGAACAGAATGGCTAGATCATATGGTAGGTGTATTTAGGCTTTTAAGACACTGCTAAACTGTGTTTCCAAAGTGCTCCCAACCTTTTAATCTCTAATCATTTTATTAGTGTTCTAATTCCTTCACATACTTATTATTGTTTGGTATTGTCAATTTTTAAATTTCAACTATTGTAATAGTGGTGGTACTCATTGGGGTTTTAGTTTGCATTTCTCTGATGACTAATAATACTGAATATTATTCGATGTGCTAATTTGCCATTCGTATATCTTCTCTGATGAAGTCTGTTCAAATCTTTTGTCTATTTTTATTGGATTATTTCTTTTCTTACTGAGTTTGGAGAGTTCTTTATATATTTTGAACACATGTACTTTATCAGATAGGTGCCAGTCTTTTGATTCTCTTCATGTAGTCTTTTGAAAAACAGAAGTTTTAATTTTGAAGTCAAATGTATTACTTTTTCTTTCATGGATTTTCTCCTATGTTCCTGCTTTTCAGAAATCACTATTTTTCATTAAGTATTCCTAATGTTTTATAAAACATTGTATTAAGTATTGTATCTGTCTGGGTTTTTTGTTATTGTTTCAAGGGGTATGATAAATCCAGTTTCTATTACATTTTAGCCAGATGCAGAAGGTTGGTGTGTTACTTTAAATGTATTTTCTGACCAATCTTTAACAATACTCAGACATTCCATATATATCTACATAATTAGATTCCCTTGAAAATTATCTGGTCATGCAGTGGTCACATCCCTGCACAAAACAACAGGCTGGAGCAGTGTGACCTTCAGTTTGGTTACCTATTTGCCCCATTAAACTTAATGAGTCTATTGGTAGAAAATGATGCTAATGACTACCTGGTTACTCAGCTTCCCTATGTACCCAAATATAGCCATTTATCTAGGTAAATTGCATGGGCAAAGAGTTTTAGTCATTCATTAAATAATCACTCTTTACTATTAAATGGAAAAAAAGGCACATCTGATTAGAAATGGTGCAAAACTATTACCTTTAATAGTTTTGCAAAGAAAGGAAGAATGGACATTTTTAGTGCCTATATACCACGTATTTTACACAGAATGTTCAGTAAAACGAATGCATTCAAGTCCTAAAGCAATGCTATGATTAATTCATTAAAATACATATTTATTAGAACATAATGCACAAGAGAAACTTTCTGATGACTGAGGTGGACATATAGAGTGTTAGGATACAATTATCATCTCACAGGTGCAGCCCCCTGGCAATTCTGGAAGACTTGCAGCCGGTTCTTGCAAGCCCTGTTCTTCCAAGCTTGGAGGCTGGTTAACTTATGAAAAGTATAATTATTCTTTTCAATGAAAATTGCCTGAGGGTGATACAGATTGGACATATCAGGCTTCATTCTAATTTCGTAGTTTTGCGAATATTATCCGATTGCTTCTGAGACGGGTCAAGATATCTCCTCTGGATGTATATATAGAAATACCTTGTCAATTTACTTCCTGTGGGGTGGTTTTGTAACTATTCCCAATTATTGTCCAGGTTGGTTACTGTGCCATGACTGTTTAGAGGTGTAAAATAATAAATAAAATTGACCCTTATAGCCTGGCACAGAATTAAGTCATAGTAAACTAGAGTGAAGCTGAAGCTTTGTGAGATTTTAGGACTGAACAGGCATTTTTTTTAAGAGGCACAGAATTATGTATGACAGGGAATTCATTTAGCATCAGAAATAGGTCTTTGCTTTCAATCTATGCCTTGCATATATGGTCAGTAGTCTCTTCCTCATCCTGCCAGTGTCTTTGAACACAAGGGCAGCTCATACTGGGCCTTCTAAGCAGGTGATAGATTGAACTTTATCCTTAAGTAGTAGAAAGCCATGGATAGTGGTGCCTGCATGGGGCTTGGTCAGATTGTGTCTTGAAAACATCCTCTGACTCTCAGACTCAGTTTTTGCATGAGTGAAAAAAAAAATCAATCATAGCACAGGTGTAGTTAGAAGCACTAAATAAGATAATTCATGTAAAAATCCTAGCATATTGCCTATTTGTAATCTAGATCCACAGCGAATCTCAATTGTAAATATTTAAGCACTGTATCTTTGCATTTTTGATTACTCACTCTTTCACTAAACTGCAGTTCCATGAGAACAGAAAACACACCTAACTTAGCTGAGTATAAAATCCAAGTACCTAGCACAGAGAAGGAAATTAGTAAACACTGCCTAAATGAATGAAGGATAAATGGATGTATGTGAACATCCAGAAATATACTAGAAAACTCTCTTTCATTGAATTTATCACAGATTGTGATTTTATGTGCATGTGAATATTTGATTAATATCTGAATCCTGCACTTGACTATAGATCAATAGAGGAAAATATTGTGTCTTTCCTGCTCACTCATTGCTGCTTTCTCAGCATCTAGGGGTGTCTGGTACATAGCTTTTGATTATAAGTATTTGTAGAATAAATTAATATGTAAGTGCCCCTGTTTTACCGGGAGGTGCACAGTCTTTTAAGAGGTAATCTTGATATCCATCTACCTCCTCCCCTAGTGCATGAATTCATTTAGGGTAGGATCCACTTATTTTTATTGCCCCTCCAGTGCCCAACAGAGAACCTGTAGCATAGAAAATATCTAATACATATTATGGACTGGATAACATAATTCCCAAATGAAAGATAAGTAACACGCTCAATTAATTTCATATTCAGGAAAAGTTTTGGAAAGAACTCATGTTCCATTGACAATTTTATTTTATTTTTGGAGCAAAATGTTGAAAAACCTGGAGGTGAAAAACATTTTATTCTTTAAAAATTAACACTTTGAGAAACCTCAAGAGGCTCTTCCTTCCCCTTGGTATTAAACAAGGCCAATGATATTACTAAGCTAAGCTAAACTGGCATGAATTATTCAGAGCAGCAGGAAAAGCAGCTGCTCATCCTCTCTGTCCCTAATTTTGAAAGATGGAGAATTGGAGGGCAGCACTGACAACACCGGGGGGTGGGGGGGGGAAGAAAAGATAAATTGTTGCCCTAAACCTCATAAGCTACAACATCTGCAGCACGATGTTTAATTTAGAGCCAGAGTCCACAGTGCCTGTCACAGGTAACAAGGACAAAAAATGGTGGAAAGCTTATGAACGTGTGCTTGGAGAGCAGGAGAAAGACAGAGAGACACTGAGAGGAAAAGCAGGAGGGAAGGGGAGAGAGGGAGGAGGAAGAGACAAGGCGGGAGAGAGTAATCCACCCTAGAAGGCAGGAGGAAAAATTTGAGTTGAGGAACTCAAAGGAAATATAAAATTTAGAGATAGGTACAAAGAAAAATATTTTCAAATTGTGCTATAACATCAAAAGGAAAAGATCTGGCTTTAAGACTGGTTGCGGTGGCTCATGACTGTAATCCAAGCAATTTGGGAGGCCAAGGTAAGAGGATCACTTGAGATCAGGAGTTCAAGACCAGCCTGACCAACATGACAAAATCCCAACTCTACTAAAAATACAACAATTCGCCAGGCATGATGGCATGCACCTGTAGTCCCAGCTACTCAGGAGGCTGAGGCAGGAGATTTACTTGAACCTGGGAGGCAGAGGTTGCAAGTGGGGATCATGACATTGCACTCCAGCCTGGGCCACAGAGCCAGAATCTGTCTCAAGAAAAGAAAAAACTCTGGCTTTGAATTGAAGAAATTCCCTGCCTTCTAGATCATTTCTGCCTCTTTGACACAGAGGATATTTTTGAGTATTTTAGGTTTCTTGGGGTCCAGCAAAGTGGGAGACAGGAAGGTGCTACAGGAGAGAGCAAGGGTTAGGGAACCTGTGGTTATGACTATAAATACTGGGAATTTTAGAACTAGGATGCACTTCAGAGGTCCTACCATATGGTGTTGGGTTGTAGAATTTGAGATATGTCCAGTTTTCTTCTTGATTAAAATGACTTCTAGATGATGGATATATTGAGGCATATAAAACAATCTGGGACCTACAAAGTTTTATTTAAATCACCTTGGAAACTTTCTGACCCCATCAGCTGCTGCCCTGTGTTGAAATTCAAGAGCATATTGTCAGTCAGTAATGGGAATAGAGCTGAACATGAAATATGGTGCTCTTTGGTGGAGAAAGGGCATGTGATCAGTGTCCCTGCAGAGACAGCACCATGAGGTTAAGAAACTAAGTAAGGCCCACGCAGCCTTTCATAAAAGAAAATGTGAAATAAAAAGAGGATTTACAAGGCATGAATCCTATTACATTTGTTGAAGATAATTTAAAAAAACAAAATTGAAGATGGTGCAGTAAGAACAACTCAGGATCACAGCTCTCAGTGAACGCTCAGAGGGTGAGTCAAAGCCACATTTCCAGACGGATCTTTGTTGCCCACAGAACGGGAAATTCCCAGGTGTAGGACAGACATGGGACGCAAGCGCAGCAGTCTTGGCTGTTGCAGCTGCTTCGGCTGGCGCCGCAATGCAGTGGCACTCCACAACAATCCACACAAAACACACTGGCCTGGGTGCCCTGCTGAACCAGCAATCTGAGATTTGGGAGGGCAGATTAGCATATCCATCTGATTAAACGGGACTTGGACAGTGAGCCAGACCAGGAGATTCCTGGGAAGTGGCATTTGAGACAGCGCAGTGACTCGCTGCAGGGGAAATCACACAGATCCTGGTGCCCTAACAGCAGGCGACTGAAACACCTGGGAGAGAGCCATCCGTTAAACTTAAAAAAAAAAAAAAAAAAAAAAGGCGATCTGAGGCAGGGAGCCAGGTGAGAAGGCTCGGTGGGTTTCACCCCCACAGGGACAAACAAAACGGCCACTCAAAATGCTCTGGGTGGAGAGTTTCACTCCGGGCATACATGAACCCAGGACGTTGCAGCTCAGTGGGGGAGGGGCGTCCGCCATTACCGAGGCAATCCACCCCTACTGAGGTACACTCCCATTGCTAACACAGCCTGCCATTGCCGAGGCAACCCACCATAACAGAGAGACTACGCTGCAGGGTGGAGCCTGTGGCAGCAGGGCGGAGCCCACAACTGAAGGGCAGAGCCCGCAGCAACAGGGCGGACTCCACATCAGCAGGGCAGAGCCTCGGCAGGCAAATAGTGACTAGACTGCCTCCTAATTGGGCAGGATAGTGCAACGGTCACTCATAAAGAAAGCCCCAACTCCCCGAGACAGAGCATCTAGAAAAAAAGGGGTTTTAAGAGTTCTGCTGCAGCAGACATAAACGTAGCAGCCTAACAGCCCTGAATGAACAACAGAGCTCACAGCTAAGCACTTGAGCTCCTATAAAGTACAGACTGTCTCCTCAAGCAGCTCCCTGATGCCTGTATATACAGAGTCACCTCAAAAAGGACTGATCAGACTAATAGTAGGCAGGCTTCATTCTGGGACAAAGATAGCAGAAGAAGAAACTGGTAGCATCCCTCATTGTTCTGTAGCTGCTACAGGTGTACCCCAGACAAGCAGGGCCTGGAGTGGACCTCAGCAGTCATACAGCAGAGGGGCTGGACTGGAACAAGAAAAACCAAATAACAGAAATACCTCATCATCAACAATCTGGGCATCCACTCAGAGACCCAATCAAAATGTCAGCAACTACTCAGACGACAGGTGGATAAATCCACATAGATGGGAAGAAACCAGTGCAAAAAGAGGAAAACACCTGAAACCAGGACACCTGGCCTCCTACAAAGGACCAAAACTCCTCACCAGCAAGGGAACAAAGCTGGACGGAGAATGACTGTGACGAAATGATGGAATCAGACTTCAGAAGGTGGGTAATGAGAAACTTCTGTGAGGTAAAAGAACATGTTCTAAATCAATGCAAAAAAACTAACAACCTTGAAAAAAGATTGAAAAAATGATAACAAGAATGAATAACTTAGAGAGGAATATGAATGAATTAAAGGAGCTGAAAAACACAACACGAGAACTTCATGAAGCATGCACAAGTTTCAACAGCTAAATTGGCCAAGCAGAAGAAAGAATATCAGAAGTTGAAGATCAACTCAATGAAATCAAATGAGAAACCAAGATTAGAGAAAAAAGCGCAAAAAGGAATGAACAAAGTCTCCAAGAAATGTGGGACTATGTGAAGAGACCTAACCTACATTTGATAGGTGTACCAGAAGGGGATGAAGAGAACGAATTCAAGCTGGAAAGTACTCTTCAAGATATTATCCAGGAAAATTTCCCCAACCTAGCAAGGCAGGCCAACACTCAAATCCAGGAAATACAGAGAACACCACAAAGATATTCCACAAGAAGAGCAACCCCAAGGCACACAATCGTCAAATTCACTAGGGTTGAAATGAAGGAGGAAATACTAAGGGCAGCCAGAGAGAAAGGTCGGGTCACCCACAAAGGAAAGCCCATCAGACTCACAGCAGATCTCTTGGAAGAAACTCTACAAGCCAGAAGAGAGTGGGGGCCAATATTCAACATCCTTAAAGAAAAGAACTTTCAACCGAGAATTACATATCCAGACAAACTGAGCTTCATAACTGAAGGAAAAATAAAATCCTTTGCGAACAAGCAAGTACTCAGAGATTTTGTCACCACCAGGCCTGCTTTACAAGAGCTCCTGAAAGAGGCACTACACATAGAAAGGAACAACCAGTACCAGCCATTCCAAAAACATACCAAATGCTAAAGAGCATCAAAAAAAAAGAATAATCTGCACCAACTAACGGGCAAAACAGCCAGCTAGCATCAAAATGGCAGTATCAAATTCACACATAACAATATTAACCCGAAATGTAAATGGGCTAAATGCACCATTCAAAAGACATAGACTGGCAAATTGGGAAAAAAATCAAAACCCATCAGTGTGCTCTTTCCAGGAAACCCATCTCACATGCAAGGATACACAAAGGCTCGAAATAATGGGATGGAGGAAGATTTACCAAGCAAATGGAGAGCAATAAAAAGCAGGAGTTGCAATTCTCATCTCTTATAAAATAGACTTTAAAGCAACAAAGATCAAAAGAGACAAAGAAGGTCATTACATAATGGTAAAAGGATCAATACAACAAGAAGAGCTAACGATCCTAAATATATATGGACCCAATACAGGAGCACCCAGATATATAAGGTAAGTTCTTAATGACTTACAAAGAGACTTAGACTCCCACACAATAATAGTGGGAGACTTTAACACTCCACTGTCAATATTAGACAGATCAACCAGACAGAAAATCAACAAGGATATCCAGGGCTTGAACTCAGACCTGGAAAAAGCAAACCGGATAGACATTTACAGAACTCTCCATCCCAAATCCACAGAATATACATTCTCAGCACCACATCACACCTACTCTAAAATTGGCCACATAATTGGAAGTAAATCACTCCTCAGCAAATGCAAAACAACTGAAATCATAACAAACAGTCTCTCAGACCATAGTGCAATCAAGTTAGAACTCAGAATTCAGAAACTAACCCAGAATTGCACAACTTCATGGAAACTAAACAACTGGCTCTTGAATGTTGACTGGATAAACATGAAATGAAGTCAGAAATAAAGAAGTTCCTTGAAACCAACGAGAATGAAGAAACAACATACCAGAATCTCTGGGACACATTTAAAGCAGTCTCTAGAGGAAAATACAGCAATAAGTGCCCATGTGAGAAGAGTGGAGAGATCCAAAATTGACACCCTATCATCAAAATTGAAAGAGCTAGAGGAGAAAGATAAAAAAAAAACTCAAAACCAAGCAGAAGACAAGAAATAACAAAGATCAGAGGAGAAGTAAAGGAGATAGAGACAGGAAAAACCCTTCGAAAAATCAATAAATCCAAGAGCTGATTTTCTGAGAAGATCAACAAAATAAACAGACCACTAGCCAGACTGATAAAAAAAAAAGAGAACAACCAAATAGATGCAATAAAAACCAATAAAAAGGAAATCACCACAGATTCCACAGCAATTTAAACCATCATCAGAGAATATTACAAACAACTCTATGCACATAAACTAGTAAACCTGGAAGAAATGGATAAATTCCTGGACACCTGTGTCCTCCCAAGCCTAAACCAGGAGGAAGCCAAAACTATGAATAGACCAATAACAAGGTCTGAAGTCGAGGCAGCAATTAAAAGCCTACCACACAAAAAAAGCCCAGGTCCAGACAGGTTCACAGCCGAATTCTACCAGACACACAAAGAGGAGCTGGTACCATTCCTTCTGAAACTATTCCAAATAATCCAAAAAGAAGGAATCCCTCCCAAATCATTTTATGAGACCAACATCATCCTGTTACCAAAACCGGGCAGAGACCCAACAAGAAAAGAAAACTTCAGGCCAATATTCATGATGAACATAGATGCAAAAATCTTCAATAAAATACTGGCAAGCCGATTGCAACAGAACATCAAAAAACTTATCCATCATAATCAAGTACGATTCATCCCGGGGATGCAAGGCTGGTTCAACATACGCAAGTCTATCAACGTAATTCACCACATCATAAACAGAACCAAAAACAAAAACCACATGATTATCTCCATTGATGCAGAGAAGGCATTTGACAAAATTCAACAGCCCTTTATGCTAAAAACCCTCAATAAACTCGGTATTGACGGAACGTATCTCAAAGTAATAAAAGCTATTTACAAAAAACCAACAGCCAATATCATACTGAATGGGCAAAAACTGGAAGCATTCCCTTTGAAATCTGGCACTAGACAAGGATGCCCTCTCTCACCACTCCTATTCAATATAGTACTGGAAGTTCTAGCCAGAGCAATCAGGCAAGAAAAAGAAATAAAGGGCATTCAAATAGGAAAGGTGGAAGCCAAATTGTCTCTATTTGCAGACGACATGATAGTATACCTAGAAGACCCCATCGCCTCAGCCCAAAAACTCCTGAAACTGATAACCAACTTCAGCAAAGTCTCAGAATATAAAATCAATGTGCAAAAATCACAAGCATTCCTCTACACCAATAACAGACTTAAAGAGAGCCAAATCAAGAATGAACTGCCATTCACAATTGCTACAAAAAGAATAAAATACCTAGGAATACAACTCACAAGGAACGTAAGGGACCTCTTCAAGGAAAACTACAAACCACTGCTCAACGAAATCAGAGAGGACACAAACAGATGGAGAAACATTCCATGTTCATGGTTAGGAAGAATTAATATCATGAAAATGGCTATACTGCCCAAAGTAATTTACAGAATCAATGCTATTGAAAAAATGCTCATCGTCACTGGTCATTAGAGAGATGCAAATCAAAACCACATTGAGATACCATCTCACGCCAGTTAGAATGGCGATCATTAAAAAATCTGGAGACAACAGATGCTGGAGAGGATGTGGAGAAAAAGGAACACTTTTACACTGTTGGTGGGAGTGTAAATTAGTTCAACCATTGTGGAAGACAGTGTGGCGATTCCTCAAGGCCTTAGAAATAGAAATTCCAATTGTCCCAGCAATCCCATTACTGGGTATATATCCAAAGGACTATAAATTGTTCTACTATAAGGACACATGCACACGAATGTTCATTGCAGCAGTGTTTACATTAGCAAAGACCTGGAACCAACCCAAATGCCCATCGATGATAGACTGGATTGGGAAAATGTGGCACATGTACACCATGGAATATTAGGCAGCAATCAAAAATGATGATTTTGTGTTGTTTGTAGGGACATGGATGAATCTGGAGAACATCATTCTCAGCAAACTGACACAAGAACAGAAAATGAAATACCGCATATTCTCACTCATAGGCAGGTGATGAACAATGAGAACACATGGACACAGGGAGGGGAGCACTACACACTGGGGTCTATTGGGGGGAAGAGGGGAGGGACAGTGCGGGGGGGCCGGAGCTGGGGAGGGATAGCCTGGGGAGAAATGCCAAATGTGGGTGAAGCGGAGGAAGGCAGCAAAACACACTGCCATGTGTGTACCTATGCAAATGTCTTGCATGTTCTGCACATGTACCCCAAAACCTAAAATGCAATTTAAAAAAATTTAATTAAAATAAATAAAAAGACAAAATTAGAAATCACCTTTTTTTGACAACCCATAAACACACATACTTACACACATGCAAACATGTATATATACACATTAAAATTGCTGGAATTTCTCTTTTTAAAGCAGTGGCTTTCAATCAGGAATGATTTTCCCCTCAAGGAACATTTGACAGTGTCTGAACACATTTTTGGTTGTCACAAATGAGTAGGAAGAGGCGTTACTGGTGTTGGTTGGGAGAGGCTAAGGATACTGTCCACATCCCTTAGTGCACAGGACAACAAAGGATGTTCTGGCCCCCAGTGTCAGTGGGAGAAGTTGAGAAACAAGAGGAATAACAGAGAAATTATCTTAGTAAAATAGCAGAAACTGTCATTATTGTGCCCATTGGAGTCTTTATGACCTGCATGACTAATTCTCAAAACATTCCTTAAAAGGTCACTGTTAGCATTTGCTCAAAGGGAAAGGAGATTTTGGGAGAGGTTAATTATCCAAAACCACTTGGCTCTAAGGTAGGAAATTCAGAATAGCCAGTGAGGTTTGTTGCATTCATGTAGGTGGCCTCAAATCTCTCATAAGGAAGGTACTACCTTTGCAAAGAAAACTCCTTTGAACCACTTTGATAAAAGAGGTGAATTTTAATGAATAGGCCTCAGGTAAAGATAGAAAAGAATCCATAGGCAAAAAAAAAAAAAAAGAAGATATGAGCTGCCGAAGAAAATAAGTAATACTTTTCTCTCTATAAAAATACAGTAAAATGGGCTTTTTCTCTCCTCCAGTTTGGCTGAGGCAATGAGACAATATGGAAAGTACTTTTCTATTCCAAAGTGATATTCCAAAATCCAAACTTACAAAGCAGGTAGTTGGGAATCGCTTTTGTGTATCCTGATCCAGTTTTAACTAAAGGTTGAGGGGCTGAGACAGAAGAGTTGGAGAGGAGAGGAGGATTTTGGGAGAGCCATAGGTATGCTGTGAGCCCTTTCACCCCAGCTAGGAAGGCATGGAGTACTTTTCCCTCACCTTAATCCTAGTGAAAGAGGTGGAGACTTCTTGTGTTTTGGATCTTGTGGGACAAAGGAGGCAGTTGTTGCAACTAGGCCTGAGAAATGTGAAAGGATCCTGTCTATGCAGTTAGCCACTTGGCCTTACAGTTGCTGTGAAGGAATGGCCTTTGATCCCTGGGTTTGCCACAACAAAAGTGCATGAATGCTCAATACACAACACGAGTGGCATCCCAGTGAAAGAGAAGGACCGTGGGTTGTCTTGCATCCTAACCAGGAGTGTTACCTAGATAGATGGCTCACACTCAATGGAAAGGCTGAATAACCAGAGGCATCCTGAGCTGAGTATTATCTGAGACTATTGGAGCTAGAGATGATGTAATGTCTGGGAAGTGACCAAAAGAGGAAGCAGAACCCTCCTGCTCACCTCACGTGTTGGGTGGTTCTCATCACATCCACTATGTTCCAATCTAATGCGTCTGAGACATTGCTGACATCAGGATTCATTAACCACAATAAACATTAATTGGCAATCAAGATTTGTTTATTTAAAAAGTGTGGGCCCCACCCTCAAGGACTGAAATTTAATAAGAAGGAAAAAAATCTGATCACCAACAATTTGACTAAGGAAAATGGCCTAACATTCAAAAATTAAAATTCTGACTTTAAATTGTTATATTTACAGCTTTACTGAGGTATAAGAGACATTTAAAAACTGCATGCGTGTGATGTATAAAATTTGATGAGTTTGGACGTATGCATACACCTATGATACCAGCATCATAAAATAATAAACCATCCATTACCTTCTAATTTTTTATGTGTTCCTTTATATTTTTTTGTGGTAAGAACATTTAGCATGAAATCTACTATACTCTCTTAAATGTTTTTACCTCTTTTTAGTCTTAATTTTATGAGTACAGTGTGTTTTTGGGAAGGGGGGGAACGGAATATCAATCTGTCACCAGGTTGGAATGCAGTGGTGCTATCTCAGATCACTGCAACCTCCTCCTCCCAGGTTCAAGCGATTCTCCTGCCTCAACCTCCGGAGTAGCTAGGAATATAAGCATATGCCACCACGCTCAGCTAATTTTTGGATTTTTAGTAGAGATGGGATTTCACCATGTCAGCCAGGATGGTCTCGATCTCTTGGCCTCATGATCCACCTGCCTTTGCCTCCCAAACGCTGGGATTATAGGTGTGAGCCACCACACCCAGTCATGGTTTTTTAAGTGTACAATACTACATTGTTAATTGCAGACACTGTGTTCAGCGGATCTTTAGAACTTTCTTTGTATGGTTTTAACTTGATACTATTTAACTATTTCCTATTTCTCCCTCTCCCTCATTTTCTGGAAACCACCATTCTATTTTCTGCTTCTGTAAGTTCAACTATTTAATACAGTTTATGCAAATAAAATCATGAAGTAATTTTTCCTCTGGGACAGGCATTTCACTTAGCATAATGTCTTCCGGGTTCATCCATGTTCTTGCAAATGGTAAGATTTCTTGGTTTTGTTTTAAGGCTAAATAATATTCATTGTATGTGCACATCAAGTTTTCTTTTTCTCTTTATTCATTTATCTGTAGAGAGGCATTTAGGTTGCTTCCATGTCTTGGTGATTGGGAATAGTGCTGCAATAAACACGAGAGCCCAGGTTCTACTTTGCGACTCTAACTTCAGGTCCTTCGGATACATAACCAGAGGTGAGGTGACTGGCTCATATGGTAGTTCTGTTTTTAATTTTTTTGAGGAGCCTCAATACTGTTTTCCTGTGGCAGCTATACCATTTTACATTCCTACCAACACTGTACAAGGGCTTTAATTTTTTTCCACAACCTTGCCAACTCTTCTTATTTTTTTATATAGTGGTCATCCTCACAGGTCTGAGGTGGTACCGTATGAGAAGGGAACACTTACAAACTCATTTTATAAGGCCAGTAATGCCCTAATACCAAAGCTACACAAAAACAGTACAAGTAAATTAAAGGCTAATTAATATCCCTGATAAGCATAGAATGTAAAAAGCTTCAACAAAATCCTAGCAAACCAAATTCAACAGTTCAATGAAAGAATTATATACCGTTACCAAGTGGGATTTGTCCCTAAAATGGTTTAACATATGCAAAGTGATAAATGTGACACACCACTTTAACAAATAAAGTGTAAAAGTCACATGATCATCACAATAAATGCAAAGGAAGCATTTGACTAAATTAAACATCCTTTTAATATAATGCTCAGCACAGTAGGTATAAAAGGACTCTATATCAACATAATAAAGGCCATACATGAAAATCCCACAGCTAACATCATTCTCACTGTAGAGAAAACAAAATGTTTTTTCTCTAAGATCAGAAGCAAAACAAGGATGTTCACGCTCATCATTTCTATTCAACATAGCACTGGAAGTTCCAGCAGAGCAATTAGACAAGAAAAAGCATCAAAATCAGGAGAGAAAGAAAATAATCACTGTTGGTAGATAAATGTAGAGAACCCTAAACATGTCACAAAAAACTCTCAGAACTAATAAGTGAATTCAGGACTTTCGGGATACAAAATCAACACACAAAAATCAATTGCACTTCTATATGCTAATAGTAAAATATCAAAAAAAAAAAGCACAATGCCATTTATAATAGCATCACAAAGAATAAGATACATAGGAATACACATAATGAAGGAGGTAAAAAACATACTTTCATTGATGAAAAAATTTAACAAAACATGAATAAATTGAATGTCATGTTCATGGATTGAAATAATTGATATTGTGAAAATATCCACTCTTCCCAAAGCACCCTACAGATTCAATGCTATTTCCTTCATGATGCTAATGGCATTTTTAACGAACTAGACAAAAACAATTCTAAAAACAATATGGAACTATAAAAGACAAAATAGCTAAAACAATCTTGAGAGAAGAGCAAAGCTGAAATCATACTTACTGGCTTTTATTTAGAAATTACACATCTATCCTAATTAAAATAGTATAGTACTAGCATAAAAGCAGACAAATAGACCAGTGGAATAGAAGAGAGTTCAGAGGCACACATACATGTACACAGTCACTGATTTTAAACAAGAGTGGCATGTATATGGGGAAAGGATAATCTTTTCTACAAATGGTGTTGGAAAACAGGAAATACACACACACACACACACACGCAATTGAAATTTTATTTTATGCTATACACAAAAAAATCAATTCAAAATTGATTAAAACCTGAGACCATAAATCTCCTAGAAGAAAACATAGGATGAAAGCTTCATGACGTTGGTCTTGGCTATTAATTGATGGATATGACAGTAAAAGCACAGGCAATGAAAGCAAATACAGACAAATGGGACCACATCACACTTAAAAGGTTTCTATACAGCAAAGAAAATAATCAATAGAGTAAAAAAGCAGTCTACAGAACGGGAGAAAATATTTTCAACTTATATATGTGCAAAGGGGTTAATTTCTAAAATGTTTAAGGAACTTGTACAATTTGATAGCAACAGCCACCAGCCTGATTGAAAAAGGAAGGACTTGAACAGACATTTCTTCAAATGGCCAATAGGTTTAGGAAACAGTGGCCAATATCACATTATTGAAGAAATGCAATTTGAAGTTGCCCTTCTTTTAAGAATGCCTGACTCAATAGATATCCTACACATGAGATTGTGGCAATTTAAAAATGACGAGAACGATCAGCTTGCTATTATCTTGGTCTACACAACAGCAAATTGCTGGCTTCAGTTTGTTGTGCTTTATTTTTGTTTTGTTTGTTTTGTCCTTGTTTAAGCAAAATCAACCAGATGTCTTAACCTTTCACAAACACAGGCTGAATAATAGGGATGACTTAGAAATCTTAATGCAAGAAAAGTGATTAAGGGCAGGGATACAATCTATTGTGATTCCAGTGTTTAGGGCATAATGATTTTCCAATAAGCTAAAAGTCAGCCATAAATCAGAGTGAATATTTTTATTGCCTGCAAAATGTTCGCCAAAAATAACAAATTTCATAAACAATTACATATTTTTAGGTTTTCAGTTGGCCAAATTGTTGCTTTAAAATATTTGGTTCAAAATTAACTTTTAAGTGTATTAATAATTTTATAATTACAGTGTTAATAAGAATTAGCAGAATAAAAATTGGATCATAAAAGATAAACAGAAACTCAAATCAATAAATCCTGGTATCTTTTCTATGGCTACACTTGCTTAGATTTTTATTGAACTCTGCAAAGTTTTTCTAATTGTTAGTGACACTTTAAAAATTTTTGGAACAAATCAGAATACCTGGTATGTGTCAGCACAGGAACTATTTTTTAATAAAATACATATGGAAATATAGTGATTAAGTATTTAAAACATGTAATCATGAGTAGTTATTAGGTAACTAATTTTGATAATTATTAGATAACTGATTCTCAAACCTTATTTGCATCACAAGTATTACTTGGAGGGCTTATTAAAACACATATTTCTGGACCCCACCCCCAGCATTTCTGATTCATTAGATCTAGCATGAGGCTTGAAAATTTTCACTTTCCTAGGTGGTGCTGATACTGCTAATGCAGGGACCTCTTTTGGGGAATCACATATTAGATGATGTTTTTGTCTATATTCTGAGGTTGTATGATTTCAAGAGGCGATTGTACTCTATTTTAATAAAACATGTGGTCTTTTCTTTTTCTTATTAAAAAATGGACAAAACCCAACATAGCTTATAAAATGGTCTATTTTTGTTTTTGGAAGGAAATGCTTTCTCTAAAACAAGTAGCTGAATTCTTGTGATTAGTGGCTAGATGAAACATCACAGTTTTTTTTTCTTCATGCAAAAGGCTATATAACCAGAAGTCCTTGAAAAAATACATAGTTCAATCTCAATATGGGAACTTGCTAAAATCCTCAATGCATTACATGTTAGAATCAAGGAGGCAAATAGTTATTTTCTTGTGTTTGGTGGTTTTGTGGATAATTCTTACCAGTCATTATATGAGCTTGCCTTTGAACAGGGTTGGTGAACATTTTAAGCACTGGATAGTAAATAGTTTAGCCCTGCAGTCCATGATGTTGTAGCACGAAAGCAGAAATAGGCCATATTTACATGAATGAACATGGCTATCTTCTAATAAAGTTTATTTACCAAAACAGCCGGTGGGCCAGATTTGACCCATTAGTTGGAGTTGCAGAACTCTACCTTAGAGTAAGATACTCTTCTCTCAAACACCTAGTACTAAATCCCAGTACCCATACCCAAGGCTCATGCCCAGAATTGAGGTTTAGTTTGTTTGAGTGAGAGCTGAGTGTCTCTGTGTATCCCAGGCTTCCTGAATTAGGAACCTAGATGGTGGTTAATGTCTCAGGGTCAGAGGAAGAGGTACAAAAATTCACTTGGTGCTAACCAAAGGCTTGTCTATCAGGAAGTGCTATATATATATTTTTTCTTTTATTATACTTTAAGTTCTAGGGTACACGTGCAGAACTTGCAGGTTTGTTACATAGGTATACACATGCCGTGGTGGTTTGCTGCACCCATCAACGTTCCTCTATATTAGGGGTTTCTCCTAATTCTATCTCTCTCCTAGACCCCCAGCCCCTGACATGTCCAGTGTGCAATATTCCCTTCCCTGTGTCCATGTGTTCTCATTGTTCAACTCCCACTTATGAATGAGAACATTTAGTGTTTGGTTTTCTGTTCTTGGGTTAGTCTGCTAAGAATAATGGTTTCCAGCTTCATCTATGTCCCTGAAAATGCAGACATAAAAAAGGATGAGCTTATGTCATAGTATTCCATGGTGTATATGTGCCATATTTTCTTTATCCAGTTTATCATTTATGGACATTTGGGTTGATTCCAAGTCTTTGTTATTGTAAACAGTGCTGCAATAAATATATGTGTACATGTGTTTTTATAGTAAAATGATTTACAGTCCTTTGGGTATCTACCCAGTTATGGAATTGCTGGGTCAAATGGTATTTCTGGTTCTAGATGCTTGAGGAATATCTACATTGTCTTCTGCAATGTTTGAACTAATTTACACTCCCACCAACAGTGTAAAAGCATTCCTATTTTGCCACATCCTCTCCAGCATCTATTTTCTCCTGACGTTTTAATGATCAGCATTCTAACTGGCATGAGATGGTACCTCATTGAGGTTTTGATTTGCATTTCTCTAATGACCAGTGATGAGCTTTTTTTTCGTATGTTTGTTGGCTGCATGAATGTCTTCTTAGATAAGCGTCTGTTCATATCCTTTGCCCACTCTTTCATAGGTTTGTTTTTTTTCTTATAAATTTGTTTAGCTTCTTTATAGATTCTGGATATCAGCCCTTTGTCAGATGGATGGATTTCAAAAATTTTCTCCCATTCTATAGGTTACCTGTTCACTCTGATGATAGTTGTTTTTGCTGTGCAGAAGCTCTTTAGTTGAATTAGATCTCACTGATCAATTTTGGCATTTGTTGCAATTGCTTTTGATGTTTTAGTCATGAAGTCGTTGCCCATGCCTATGTCTTGAATGGTATGGCCTATGTTTTCTTCTAGGGCTTTTATGGTTTTAGGTCTTACATTTAAGTCTTGAATCCATCTTGACTTAATTTTTTTTATCAGGTGTAAGGAAGGGGTCCAGTTTAAGTTTTCTGCATATGGCTAGCCAGTTTTCCCAACACCATTAATTAAATAGGGAATCCTTTCCCCATTGCTTGTTTTTGTCAGGTTTGTCAAAGATCAGATGGTTGTAGATGTGTGGTGTTACTTCTGAGGCCTCTGTTGTGTTCCATTGGTCTATATATCTGTTTTCGTACCAGTACCATGCTGTTGAGGTTACTATAGTCTTGTAGTAAGTATAGTTTGAAGTCAGGTAGAGTGATGCCTCCAGCTTTGTTCCATTTGCTTAGGATTGTCTTGGTTGTGCAGGCTCTTTTATGGTTCCATATGAAATTTAAAGTATTTTCGTTCTGATTCTGTGAAGACTGTCAATGGTAGTTTAATGGGAATAGCATTCAATATGTACATTACTTTGGGCACTATGGCCATTTTACAATATTGATTGTTCCTGTCCATGAGCATGGAATGCTTTTTCATTGGTTTGTGTCCCCTCTTATTTCCTTGAGCAGTGGTTTGTAGTTACACTTGAAGAGGTCCTTCATATTCCGTGTAAGTTGTATTCCTAGATATTTTATTCTCTTTGTAGCAATTGTGAATTCCAGGAGTTCACTCATGATTTGGCTGTTTGTCTGGTTTTGGTGTATAGGAATGCTTGTCATTTTTGCACATTGATTTTGTATCCTGAGACTTTGCTGAAGTTGCTTCTCAGCTTAAGGAGATCTCGGGCTGAGACAATGGGGTTTTCTAAATATACAATCATGTCATTTGCAAATAGAGACAATTTGACTTCCTCTCATCCTGTTTGAACACCCTTTCTTTCTTTTTTTGGCTGATTTCCCTGGCCAGAACCTCCAATAGTATGTTGAATAGGAGTGGTGAGAGAGGGCATCCTCGTTTCATGCCAGTTTTCAAAGGGAATGCTTACAATTTTTGTCCATTCAGTATGATATTGGCTATGAGTTTGTTTGTCATAAATAGCTCTTATTATTTTGAGACACCTTCCATCAGTACCTAGTTTATTGAGAGTTTTTTAGCATGAATGAGTGTTGAATTTTATCAAAAGCCTTTTCTGCATCTATTGTGATAATCATGTGGATTTTGTCATTGGTTCTCTATGTGATGGATTATATTTATTGATTTCCATATGTCCAACCAGGCTTGCATCCCAGGGATGAAGCTGATTTGATCATGGTGGATAAGCTTTTTGATGTGCTACTGGATTTGGTTTGCTATATTTTATACAAATTAACTTCCTCTTGATTGCTAGAGAGATTTATTCACCTTTGGTCTCCCTCTCCTCCTAGCACACACTGCACATAATGACACCCATAAGAGAAGCAGCTCAACAGCAAATGAAAAAGTCTAACCAGGGTCCCCGACCTCAAAATTTTCAACTAGGGGCTTATGTTTAAAACCACTATTAAGGTGCCCAGTGCACCTTGTATATAGTAACTATTCCCCTATAGGAATCACAGGGGCTCTTGGTGTTAGGCTTCTCAAAATGTATTAGGAACACAGATTGCCCAGGGATCAGGCTGAAATGCAGGTTCTGATTCAGTAGTTTTGAGTAGAGCTCACCATTTTGTATTTCTAACTAGGGGCTACGTATGGCTGATGCATCTACTTTGTAGATCGTGCTTCAAGAGGTGAAATCTTAGTAGACCATGGCTGAATTTGCTCTGAAGAATGACTGTTAGAACCTTGAGATGCCTCCTACCCCACATCCCACAAAATATATTTTGTGAGCATGCCACACCCTCTATCTAAGTCAGCATGTCACAAATATGCCTGTCAAATGTGGTAAACATTATCCACAACGTTTTTATTCTTTTTTTGTGTTGAGGTAGTTAACAAGCAGACAAGCAAAACGATTTTATTTATGTAAAGCATTTCACAATAATTTGTAAACAGTCAACAATGATGAATGAGGTTGTGTGGGATAAAATGGCTTTTTTCCATATCATATTATATTGCTCAAGCCCACATGCATCTCTTTTTTTTTGCTGAACATTCACAATCAGTGGATATTTTTGCCAATATGACATGATGAGACTGTCCTTCCTTGTTTCCTAGGTGGGAGGTTTGAGTCCTTAACAAGGCTGTATATGCCTCTTTGGTAAAGTCTGTATGGATTCTGTAGAAAAAAATATTTGCTTTGTAGCCATTAGTCTTCAATGCTGTATTACAAATTACCATAAAATGAATGGCTTAAAATAACACATACTTGTTATCTCCCAGTACTGTGCCTCAGGACCCTTAAATGGAACACAAGAAAATCTAAAGTTTCTATAGCATACTTTTTACAATGTCAAGTATAAAATATTATTCAATATTTCAAGAAACAAGAAAATATGAGTTACCCTCAATGGAAAAGGCAATAAATGGAGACTAATCCCAAATTGATCTAGTATTGGAATTAGCAGATAGAGATTTTTTAATAACTCTGAAAACTAATCTGAAAAACTTAAAAATATTCTTGCAATAGAAGGAATGAAAATCTTAGCAGATAGACACTATTAAAATAAAAATTCTAAAATTTTAAAACATGACACCTAAAATAATAAATTCACTGTATGAGCTTAATGACATAAAGAAGGAAGCAAAAAAAAAAAAAAAAAAAAAAAAGAACCAGCAATGATTGGGTGCAGTGGCCCCCTATAATCCCAGCAATTTGGGAGGCCAAGGCAGGCAGAACATTTGAGGTCAGAAGTTTGAGACCAGCCTGACCACCATGGTGAAACCTCATCTCTACTGAAAATAGAAAAATTAGCCAGGCATG
Source organism: Callithrix jacchus (assembly GCF_049354715.1). Classification (NCBI taxonomy): domain Eukaryota; kingdom Metazoa; phylum Chordata; class Mammalia; order Primates; family Cebidae; genus Callithrix; species Callithrix jacchus. Next base: position 51,121,511 of record NC_133506.1, read on the forward strand.
ATGGTGGGCACCTGTAATCCCAACTACTTGGGAGGCTGAGACAGGAGAATAACTTGAACCCACAAGGCGGAGATTGCAGTGAGCCAAGATCGTGCCACTGCTCTCCCACCTGGGCAACAGAGTGAGACTCCGTCTCAAAGAAATAAAAAAATAAAAATAAAAAATAGCAAATGTGAAGATACATCTATAGAATTATTCAATCTGAATAACACAGAAAAAAAGTTAAATAATAAATGATAAGAGTTTCAGAGACCTGTGGGAAAATAGGAAGAGGTCTAATTTGTATATAATTAGAGTTTTAGAAAATGAAGAAGTAGAGAGATAATAGAACAAAAACAAAAGGAAGAAGTGAGGGAGTAAGAAAAGAAAGAATAAAGAAGAGGTCAAGTATTTCCCGAATTTGGTGAGATAAGTCAATTTATAGACAGGAAACTCAACAAACACAAAGGAAGACTGATACAAATAAAACAACATATAGACACATCGTAGTTAAACTGATGACAAAAAAAGAGAACCTTGAAAGCAGCCAGAGAAAAGTGATACATTGCATACAGGGAAACAATGATTTATGTATCCACACATTTATTTTCAGAAATAATGGAGGCCAGGAGACAGTGGAGCAACAGCTTTAACGTTCTGACAACGTGGGTTACAGAGTCAGACAACGTGATTTAAACTGTGGCCACTACTTAGTATCTGTGTATCCTTGAACAAGCTATGTGATAGTTCCAAATCTCAATAAATTACCTTTCTAACTAATAATGTTAAAAGCGATCTATCTCATTCCGTTGTTGAGGAGATTAAATGAGTTACTAATACATGAAGGTACTTAGTACTTGATGAATAATATAAGCAAATTCAATACTTGCTATTATCAGATTTTAATATTTATGGTCAATTTGAGTGCTTTAAATTTTCAGAAATAATTTCACATGTATGAAGACAAATATCTTTTTTTAAAAGATCCAAAAAATAATAGTAGTTAATTCAAATTACCAAAAACAGCACGAGTTTGCCAGAGAAAGAATGATTTCCAAAGGGGCTCTTATTCAATCATCCTTCTTGTACCCTCTGCAGCAGCAGTTAAACTATTTCACAGCAACAGAAACCCAGATCTTCCCCAGCTGTAGTTGAGTCCAACAAAACCCTCCACTTTCTCACCCCAGGCTTTTGTCTGTACTTATTCCCCAGTGCAGATAATTAGCAATCAAATTCTTAATTACTCAATTAGTCCAACTGAAAATGCTATCTGAATAAATCAATTAACGTAGCTCCCACAGAAGAGTTCAGGTTTACAACATAACACTTATAATATTGTCCCAGTTAATCAGTGCTGAACCACGCAAACTCTGATTTTGATAATGATTGCCTGGGTCCACTGTGGCATCTACTTTGCACATGACAGAAACAGAAGTAGAACTCTAAATACCCAGCAAATTTCTCATTTTTTCATCCTCAGACACCATACAAGGAGGTGAGACTCAAAAGACTGAATGGCTTCAAGTCACTCAAATTCATTTACTGATCAATTTTTAAAATTTATCCCTGTTTTCTTTTAAACCAATGTACCCTCATGTTTTGTGCCTGGTTCTTTGCTAGACCTAATAGAAGCCTCTTCCTGCGTAACTCAGTTAGCTTCATTTTCCACAAAGCACCTGAGGTGCTTCTCAAACTTTAGTGTATAAATGATTCACACAGGGTTCTTGTTAAAGTGTAGTTTCTGACTCCATAGATCTGGCGTAAGCCCAGAAGCTTGGCATTCCTCACTAATTCCCAGGTGATGCTGATGCTACAATTGTAGGAAGCTGACTCTGAGCAGCAAGGGTGTAGAATAAAGGTGACTATAGTGCTCATTTCACAGGATTGTTGAGGCGGTTGTGAGATCTATGTGAAACAATGAGGATGACAAACTTAGCAAGCTCTAGAGTGTGAAGTTCATTGCTAGAGATACACCTATAAGGACCGGAGTCTTACAGAAAAGAGGAAATACATGAGAGGATGAAGATTTACACAAGAGGGAAACATTGGAAATATCAGTGGACTGGGGTTCCAAACTGGCTTTACTACTAATACCCTAACATTTTGATGAATTTATCACTTAAAACCTTGGACACATGTTCTTCATGCATTAAAATAAGCCACTGGTGCACCACTTTTGAAATTTTTGTCATTTTTATATGCTAAATTGCCTTTGATTATAGATTATTTTTAAATTGAATCAGTTTTGAAATTTACCCTTATCCCAAGCAATAATTGTCAGAAGCCACAGGTGAGTAATATATTAATAGATACTTTTAACAGATTAAAATAAATACTATAATTCAAACAATCCCTCTATGTATTCCCTAGGGCATCATTTCATGTATTACAAATTATATGCATTCTTTGAAAAACAGTGCATTAATTCTGCAATTTCTTCAAGAATTAAGCAATAATTGGTTTATATTTCCAGATTATCTGAATCCTAGGCAGAAGAGGAAGGATTTCTGAGAAGAGGTACCCTGTAAGCTGACCCTTGAAGAACAAGTAGGCTTTACATTTAGACAATCTGAAACAGGACTTCTGTTAATGTTGGGATAGGGAGGAGAGAGTTACTGTTCAAAGAGAGAAAGAAGAAAGAGTATTCAGGATACAGGGAGTATCAAGAATGTGAGCAGAGGTGAGAGCTGGTGACTAATTTCTAACCTGCCCAAGAGAAAATAATGGGTGGTGTTCTAGGACTTGAGGGATAGTGTGAACTGAAACTCCAAGGCTACAGAGGACACTTATACCTGAACCAGACAGAGTTTAGAATTTGTCCAGTTCTCTTAATAGTCTGCACCGTCCCAAGAAAAATGCACACAGCACACACAGAGCGCATATGCACGTGTGCACACACACATACGCGTTTATATTTTACCCACAATATCAGCATGTGTATTTCTCTCTAGGGCCAATAAGTGAAAAATCTAGAGATCTATAGATCAAACATCTGATTGTGACAGCTTTTGGAAAATGCAACTTTAAAGATTTAAAATTCTGCCCAGTGTCTCAGCATCATGGGGCTTCTTCTGATTCGTACAGCTTCTTTATGATATTGGGACAGTGACAGAAAATACAACCCAAACTGGCTTAAGCAAGAGAAAACATAAAACTAATGGGTAGAAGGAGGTTTAGTTTTCAGACAAAGCTCCAAGTCCTCTCTCAGAAATCAGCCTGTCACTGGGCTCTGCTGCCCTGCTTCACGTTAGCCTCAATTCCCAAGTTCCACATGATGGTGCCTATAAATTCGAAACCTGGATTCCCTCAGATTCAAGTCACTCCAAGGAAATCATCCTAAATTTTGTTTAACATCCATCCATCCTCCACCAGATTTATATAGTTTCCATGAAGCTGATTCTACTCCTGGTCCCAAACGTGTCATGTCCCTTTGGCCTGGTCAATCATGAGACTAATTTCAATGGTGATATTAATTGGTTTTGAGATGAATCTGTCACTGTGTCAAGATTGTTGAGATGCCCAAGAATTTCCTGAGGCGTCCAAGACAGAGCAGATACTCTTGACCTCTGGACCAGAACAGGAGGGGATTTAAAGGCTGGAGCTGCTGCAGTTGCTTTGCAACCTTGACCAAGGAATCCAACTGAGATTGCAGTCAACACGTGGGAATGCGAGTGAGAGAAACAGAAAGAGTGAGTGTAAGCAAGAGAGACTGTGCTAGTGACATAAGCCTAACCACTAACTATGCTGTGCTGGAAATTCGGTAGCTACGGTCTTTTTAGTTCCATGACCTACTAAACCTCTCTTGGATCTGTGAAAAAGATTGTTAGCAAGTGTTCAAAAGCCCCCTCGAGCTCCATACTTTTTGTAACACATGTGGCAAGCTATGTAAAGTTCATAGGTGTCCCAAGGATTAGGCTCCTGTTTCATAGCTAATACCACGTTCCTCCAAGTCTACATAATTTACTGTATCAGAAAGTGACTGAGACCGTTAGGAGCCTCATCTCTGTTTTGTTCATCTAATTGCTGATTCTGATTCACTTTGAAGATTAAAAATATCTGCAAACCACTGTTCACTTTTATTGTGGATTTGATTGCAGACCACTGCAGTAAGGCAAACATTGAAACAAAAGGAGTCAGACGATTTTTTTGTTTCCCAGTACATATAAAAGTTGCATTTACATTATACTATAGTCGATTAGGTGTTCAATAGACTACTGTATATATACATTATGTCTAGGGAAATAAGGTACATAGTTTAAAAATATTTTATTGCTTAAAAATTCTAATGATCATCTCAGTCCCTAGCAACTCATGATCTTTTTGCTGACAAAGGGTCTTGCCTCATTGTTGATGGCTGCTGATGGATCAGAGTGGTGGTTGCTAAGGGTTAGGGTGGCTGTGGCAATTTCTTAAAATAACAACAATGAAGTTTACCACGTAAATTGACTCTTCCTTTCATAAAATATTTCTCTGCGGCAGGTAATGCCATTTGATAGCATTTTACCCACAGTAGAACTTCTTTCAAAACTAGAGTCAACCCTCACAAAGCCTGCCACTGCTTTATCAGCTTTTATGTAAGATTCTAGCTGCTTCGTTGTTATTTCAGCAATGTTCATAGTATCTTCACTAGAAGTAGATGCCTTCTCAAGAAACCATTTTCTCTGCTCATTCATAAAGATCAACTCCTCATTCAATCAACTTTTAATTTAATGGGTTTTTAATTCTATTTTGTTGTTGTTGTTGTTGTTGTTGTTGTTTTGCTATTTCCAACACATCTTCAGTTGTTTCCTCCACTGAAGTCTTAAGCCCCTCGAAGTCATTCATGAGGGCTGGAATCAACTTCTTCCAAATTTCTGTTAATGTTGATAGGTTGACCTCCTCTTATGAATCATAAATGTTCTTCATGGCAGCTAGATTAGTGAATCCCTTCCAAAAGGTTTTCAGTTTATTTTGCCCAGATTCATCAGAGAAATCACTGTCTGTGGAAGCTATAGCCTTATGAAATGTATGTCTTAAATAATAAGACTTAGAGTTAAAATTAGTCCTTGATCCATGGTTTACAAAATGGATGTTGTCTTAGCTGGCATGAAAACAACATTAATCTCCTTACATATCTCCATCAGGGCTCCTGAATGAAAAGGCACTTTATCAATGAAAAGTAACATTTTGAAAATAATCTGTTTTTCTGAGCAAAAATAGGTGCCCTGATTATAGGAAAGATGGCCAAATAGACACAGGAGGAACATCTGCCAAAGAGGGACCAGAACACCAGGAAGAGTGGCACACTCCAAGCAGATCTTTGCGGAGAAGGCATTGAGAGGGAACAGAGGGAGGACAGACATTACGCTGAAGAGGGAGGAAGCTGCGGATCCAGCACAGGGCTACTGTGCATCAGGACTCACTCCTGGTTCCCAGAGACTCCTGAGGAAACAATTACTTGAACAGGCAGGGAGTGGCCCACTCTTGCTATGGACCTCTGGAGTCCTGGCAACAAGAGACCCCATGCCCTCAGTGGACACTTGAGCTGGCAGGAAGAGCTGCTTAGAGAGATGCTAGAGGAAGGATTCCAGCCTGTGCAGAGCCCAGCAGGTTTGGTGCAGGAATATCTGCAGTGAAACATGGCCAGGAACCCATAGGAAATTTTAGCCTGAAGGGAACTGTCTGACCTGAAAAGATGAAAAACCCTCCAAGACTACTATGAACACCTTTATGCACACAAGATAGAAAACTTAGAAGAGATGGATAAATTCTTGCAAACATACAACCTCTAAAGAATGACTCAGGAAGAAATTGAATTCCTGAGCAGACCAATAATGAATTTCAAATTGAATCGATAATAACAATCCTATCAACCAGAAAAAAACACAGGACCAGATGAATTGAGAGCTGACTCTAATAGATATGCAAAGAAGAGCTGGCACCACTCCTCCTGAAACAATTTAAAAAATTGAGGATGAAAGGCTCCTCTCAACTAATTCTATGAGGCCTGCATCACCCTGATTAAAAAAAACCTGGCAAAGACACAACAACAATGATAAAAAACTTCAGATCAACATCCTTGATGAACATAGATGAAAAAAAATCTCAATAAAATACTGGCAAAGTGAATCCAACAGCACATCAAAAGCTAAACCACCTTAACCAAGCAGGCTTTATTCCTGGGATGCAAGGTTGGTTCAACATGCACATATCAATAAATGCAATTCATCACATAAACAGAACTAAACCCAAACCACGTGAACATCTCAATAGTGGCAGAAAAGGCTTCTAGTAAAATTCAGCATCCCTCATGTTAAAAATCCTCAACAAACTATACAATAAAGATATTCAAAAACAACAAAAGCCATCTATAAAATACCCACAGTAAACATCATACTGAATGGGCAGAAGCTAGAATACTTCCCCTTGAAAACTGGAACAAGACAAGGATGGCCTCTCTCACCACTTCTGTTCAATACAGTAGTTGAAGTCCTAGCCCAAACAATCAGGCAAGAGAAAGAAATAAGTCATCCAGAATGAAAGAGAGGAAGTCAACCTATCCCAGTCTGCAGACAATATGATTCTATACCTAGATAACCCTTAGTCCCTATCCAAAAGCTCATTGACCTGATAAACACTCTCAGCAAGGTTTGAGAATACAAAAATAAATGTACAAAAATCAGTAGCATTTCTATACAACAGCATCCAAACTAAGAGCCAAATCAAGAACATAATTCCATTTACGAGACACACAGACACACAGACACACACACACACACACACACACACACACACACACCCTAGGAATACAGCTAAGCAGGGAGAAAAAAGATGTCTTACAACAAGAATTAAAAAACACTGCTGAAAGAAATAAAAGTGACACAGACAAATGAAAAAATATTCTATGCTCATGGAGAAGAATCAATATTGTTAAAATGACCATACTACTCAAAACAATATTTACAGATTCAATGCTATTCCTATCAAACTACCAATGATATTTTTCACAGAAATAAAAAAGCTATTTAAAAAATTTATATAGAACCACAAAAGTGCCTGGATAGCCAAGGTAATCCTAAGGTAAAATAACAAATCTAGAGGCATCGTATTACCTGGCTTCAAATTATACTATAATGCTACAGTAATGAAAACCGCATGGCACCGATACAAAAGCAGACATACAGACCAATGAAACAGAACAGAGTCCAGAAATAATGTCACACACCTACAACTGTATGATCTTTGACAATGTCAAGAAAAAACAAGCAATGGACAAAGAAAACTCTTCCTGTTTAACAAATGGTGCTGGGATAACTAGCCATATGCGGAAGATTGAAACTGGATGCTTCCCTTCCTTATACAAAAATCAACTCAAGATGGATTAAATACTTAAATGTGAAACCTAAAACTACAACAACCCTGGAAGATAACCTAGGCAATACCATTCTGGACATAGGCCCTGGCAACGATTTCATGAGAAAAACTCCAAAAGCAATTGCAACAAAACAAAAATGGACAAACTGGACCTAATTAAAGAGCTTCTGTGCTCGATAGTGGCCTTAATCCATGTTCAGTAAGCCATACTGTCATAAACACATGTGATGTCATCCAGGCTTTTTCATTCCATTTAGAGAGCACAAACAAAGTAGATTTAGCATAATTCCTAAGGGACCTAGGATTTTTACAATGGTACGTATGCATTGGCTTCAACTTAAAGTCACCAGCTGCATCAACCCCTAACGAGAGAGACAGCCTGTCTTTTGAGGCTTTGAGGCCAGGCATTAACTTCTCTTCAACTATGTACGTTCTAGACATTTTCTTCTGATACAAAGTTTCATCTACATTGGAAAATCTGTTGTCTTACTGTGGCCCCTTTCATCAATGATCTTAGCTAAAGTTTTTTGGTAATTTGCTGAAACTTCTATACCAGCACTTGCAGCTTTGCCTCACACTTTTATATCATGAAAACAGCTTCTTTCCATAAACCTCATGAACCAACTTCTGCTAGCTTGGAACTTTTCTTCTGCAGCTTCCTGACTTCTCTCAGCCTTCATAGAATTGCAGAGAGCTCAGACTTTGCTCTAGATTAGGCTTTGGCTTAAGAAAATATTGTGGCTGATTTTGATCCTCTATACAAACCATTAAAATGATCTCCATGTCTATGGTAATACTGCTTTTCTTTCTTATTTATCCTGTGTTCACTGTAGTACTATGCCTAATTTCCTTCAAGAATGTTTCCTTTGCACTCACAACTTTGATAACTGGCAAACAAGGCCTAGTTTTTGACTTACCTTAGCTTTCAATATGACCCCCTCACTAAGCATAATCATGTTTAGCTTTTGATTTAAAGTGAGAGACATGCAACTCTTTCACTTGAACATGCAGAGGCCGTTGCAGGATTATTAATTGGCCTGATCTCAGTATTGTTGAGATTCAGGGAACAGGGAAACACCAGGAAAGGGGGCGGTGAAGTCAGTCAGTGGAGTCAGAACACACATACACATTTATCAATTAGGATTGCTGTCTTCTGTGGCCATGCTTTCTGGCAGCCCAAAACAATTAAAATAGTATTATCAAAGATCACTGGTCACAGTTCTCATAACAAATATAATAATGAACATAAAGCTTAAAATACTGTAAGAATTACCAAAATGTGACACAAAAGGAGCGTATGCTGTCAGAGTGTTGGAATGGCCCTGACAGACTTTCTCAGTGCAGAGTTGTTACAAACGTTCAATTTGTAAAAAAAAAAAAAAAAAAGAAACAACAACAAAACAAAAAACGGTAACTACAAAGTGCAAGCACAATGAAACAAGCTTTTCCTGTATAGTAATTGGGAGTAAGCTGAAAAGCATCCAAGTTCATAGACCCTGAAACCACAGAGTGAAATTGGAATCAATTAGTGACTTGGCAGTGCATTACCTGGGGAAGAGTGGCGCCAGGTGAGGCCTCGGGAGTTCCAAAATTAGTTTGTGGTCCGGAATCCACAGGAAGTTCCTTAAGCAGTTAGGTTCACAGTGGGATTTGGCCTAATTTCTTTGACAAGTGAGTAATTTCCAGGTAAATAAAGCAGGGTGAACAGTACTTAGACCTTTTTGCCACCCCACCTTTCACTCACATCAACAGCTCTCCAGTAAATAATTACCTTTTTTCATCTGACCTATGGCACTTAGCAATTTTTCTCCATCAATTTTAAGTGTCTTAATCTTATCAGATTGGTTTTCTGTAGAAGACTCTTTCTTTGCTTTTCTTTTTACCTTCCTTGATTTTAGTCATTTAAAAACTGAGGATGTAAACCATATGCCCTTAGGCTGAGCCTGTTTTCTAGGCATGATATATTTCAAGAGTGATAAATCTTTTATTTACTTTGGTCTGGCCCCAGATCACTGTGCTTCTTGTCACTAGAGCAGAAGGGAGGTGATATTCAGAAGTGAAAAACTGACTAGACTTCAATCAAGAGACCCAGGAAGCAGCCCCTACCTTTTCTATCAGCTGGTGATACCTTTTCTACCCCACAGGGTCTCAGCTTCCTTTTCCATATAGGAGACACTATTGGAGTCAAGCATACCTACCCCAGGGGAATAATGAAAGAAGGAAAGCTGGACATGCTATAGTGCATTGCAGTCCTTTAAACCTCCTGATGGGTGTATCAGCTGACAGTAATCACATACCTGGAGAAAATATGTGAGTTGTAGGAGAGAGAGAGTTCCAATCCAGTCCCTCCTGTACTTCCACTGTTTCTAATACAACGCAGGGTGGGAAGAAGAATGGCTGCAAATTATTCATTCTGAGAATCTTGTACAATAACATACTTAATACTTTTTTTTTTTTTTTTTTTTGAGATGGAGTTTTACTCTTGTTGCCCAGACCGGAGTGCAATGATGTGACTTCGGCTCACAGCAACCTCCACCTCACTGGGTTCAAGCGATTCTCCTGCCTTAGCCTCCTGAGTAGCTGGGATTACAGGCATGTGCCACCACACCTGGCCAATTTTGTATTTTTAGCAGAGAGGGGGTTTCTCCATGTTAGTCAGGCTAGTCCTGAACTTCTGACCTCAGGTGACCCATCTGCCTTGGCCTCCCAAAGTGCTGGGATTAGAGGCATGAGCCACCATGCCCAGCCTCCTCATACATGTTTTTAACTAAATTTTTAAGTAAAACAGGCTTTGCCTGTATAGTAATTTGGACCAAGCTAAAAAGCATCCAAGTTTATAGACCCTGAAAACCACAAGGTTTGCCACAAATGTCAGGGACATTTTTTTCTCCTTGCTACATTCCATAATTCTCATTTGATTCTATACAAAGCCTAGAAGGCTTCAATCAAATCAAATAACCAAGTTAAAATTAGTGGACATGGAAGCATCTAGAATGGAGTATTTTCTTCCCCCTTGGTCTGTGTTCTCTTAATCATGTTGCCTTCCAGGGAGGGATGTCAGGAAAGATTGCTTCTTCCATAATGCATGGTGTCTTTTTCTTATCAATACCATTCAATATCGCTTTCTTCAGGAAGTTCCCTGATTCACTGTCCTCACAGAGGTGAGCAGCTTCATTTAATTTGATCCTGGGGACATAGGCTGTGAAAGGAAACAATTTACAAAGAAGAAAGAGTGTTGAGGGCTACGCATAGATTTATTGGTGTAAAAAACAAAGCAAGTCCAGATGTGACTCATTTTTGAGGCATGTCGTAAATATACCTGACCTGTTTCATTTATAACAGAGGAAGATGCCCTGGCTTGCAGCTGAGTTCTTTCTTTGTGTGTTACTCAACTTTTCTCTTTTTTTTCCATGGGAGAACTAAAACTAGAGTTTAGGGAGTGATTGATGGGGATTTGAGGGTTGTAGTTTTTTCAATGCTCCCGTTGGCTTTCTAAATTACTGCCTCTTCACAAGCTAATCATTTATCACCCTCACCTCCTACAGTGTTTTACATGTTGGTAACTATTTCCTGCCTTTGCATTTTAAAGCTAATATTTAAAAATAAGGAGTTGACGATTTTTGTAATACCACTTCGTGATATTAATTAAAATGTTGAAAGCAGCGCATCAAAACAAAAACCAACTGCTTCTGCTACATCGAAGAAGAATTTTACTGACCACCTGGGATTCCCAACGCCTTCTAAAACTCATATTTATATGCGTGTGAATAAGGTGTGTAAAGTTTTGGCTCTCTGCCACTCAAAATGTGGACTGTGGGCCAATAGTATTGGCTTCACCTGCATCTCATCAGGAATACAGGCTCAAGCCTACTCCAAAACGCAGAACCTGCATTGTAAGCACTCCACATGATTTGTATGTGCAAAGAGTGTGAGGAGTGATGCCTGAGATGTTTTATTAAGTTCATTTAGATAAAGAAATTAAAGCCTTAAGAACGAAGAAATACTCATATACCACATAGTAATATTGACCCTGGGTGTTCCACTTCGTCTTTCATTCCCATTGTAATGTTATCTAGAGAAAGATTTGCTAAATGCTTCATAATGCATTTAGTCACTCTTTCTTGTTATGCTGTCATTTTTTTAATGTATAATTTCAACTTGTATTCTAGACTCATGGATTACATGTTCGGGTTTGTTACATGGACGGTATAGCTCATGATGCTAAGGTTTAGGGCATGATTTATTCCATCACTCAAGTACTGAACATAGTACCAAATAGTTTTTCAACACTTGCTCCCCTCTCTCCTGGCCTCCTCTGGTAGTCTCCAGTATCTACTGGTGCCATTGTTATACCCATGAGTAGCCGATGTTTAGCTCCATCTCATGAATGAGAACATGCTGTATTTGGTTTTCTATTCTTGTGTTAATTGATAATGGACTCCAGCTACATCCATATTGCTGCAAAGAACATGATTTTATTTTTTATAGCTGCATACTATTCCACGGTGTACATATACCACGTTTTCTTTATCCTCTCCACTGGGGATGTGCACCCAGGTTTATTCCATGTCTTTGCTATTGTGAATAGTGTTGAAATGAACATGTGAGTACATACATCTTTTTGGTAGAATGATTTGTTTTCTTTTGGATACATACCCAGTATTGGGATCACTAGGTTGAAAAGTAATTCTAAGTTCTGTTGAGAAATTGCCAAACTATTTCCTTTTAAAAAAATTATTTTAATTTCTGGGATACATGTGCAGGACGTGTAGTTTGTTACGTAGATAAACATATGCCATGGTGGTTTGCTGCACCTGTTAACCCATCACCTAAGTATTAAGCTTGACATGCATTAGCTATTTTTCTTGATGCTCTCCCACCACTTGCCCCCAGACAGGCCCCAGTGTGTGTGTTGTTCCTCTCCCTGTGTCCATGTATTCTCATTGTTCAGGTCCCACTTATGAGTGAGAATATGTGGTGTTTGGTTTTCTGTTCCTGTGTTAGTTTGCTAAGGATAATGGCTTCCAGCTTCATCCATGTCCCTGCAAAGGGTATGATTTCATTTCTTTTTATGGCTGCATACACCCTTGGGAGGGTGTATATGTCCAGGAATTTATCCATTTCTTCTAAATTTTCTAGTTTATTTGCATAGAGGTTTTTATATTGGGTTGGTGGAAAAGTAATTACAGTTTTTGCATAACTTTTAATGGCAAAAACCACAATTAGTTTACACCAACCTAGTAGTATACTCTGATGGTTGTTTGCATTTATGTGGGGTCAGTGGTGATATCCCCTATGCCATTTTTTATTGTGTTTGATTCTTCTCTCTTTTCTTTATTAGTCTAGCTGGCAGTCTATCTAATTATTTTTTTCAAATACTATACATGTGTGTATCTTTATAATGGAATGATTTCTATTCCTTTGAGTAAATATCTGGCAATGGGATTGTTGGGTTAAATGGTATTTCTGCTTATAGGTCTTTGAAGAATGGTCACACTGTCTTCCACAATGGTTGAACTAATTTACACTCCTACCAATAGTGTAAAAGCATTCCTATTTCTCCAGTCTCACCAGCATCTGTTGTTTCTTGATTTTTTTAATAATCACCATTCTGAGTAGCATGAGTAGTATCTCATTGTGGTTTTGATTTGAATTTCTCTAATGATCAGTGATGTTGAGTTTTTTATATACATTTTTTGGCTGCATAAATGTTTCCTTTTGAGAAATGTCTTTTCATATCCTTTTTCCAATTTTCGATGGAGTTGTTTGTTTTTTTTCTTGTAAATTTGTTAAAATTCCTTGTAGATTCAGATATTAGGTCTCTGTCAAATGGGTAGATAGCAAAAACTTTCTCCCATTCTATAGATTGCCTATTGACTCTGATGATAGTTTCTTTTGCTCTAAAGAAGTGATTTAGTTTGATTAGATCCCATTAATCAATTTGGCTTCTGTTGCAATTGCTTTTGGCATTGTCATCATGAAATCTTTGCTTTTGCCTGTGTTTTTATTTGTATTGCCTAGATTTTCTTCAAGAGTTTTTACAGTTTTTTTTACATTTAAGTCTTTAATCCATCTTGAGTTAATTTTTGTATAAGGTATAAGGAAGGAATCCAGTTTCAGTTTTCTGCATACGGCTAGCCAGTTTTCCCAGCACCATTTATTAAATAGGAAATCCTTTCCCCATTGCTTGTTTTTGTCAGGTTTGTCAAAGATCAGATGGTTGAAGATGTGTGGTTTTATTTCTGAGGCCTCTATTCTGACACATTGGTCTATGTGTCTGTTTTTATACCAGTACCATGCTGTTTTGATTACTGTAGCCTTGTAGAGTAGTTTAAAGTCAGATAGTGTGTTGTCTCCAAATTTGTTCTTTTTGCTTAGGATGACCTTGGCTATACGGGCTCTTCTGTGGTTCCATGTAAATTGTAATGTAGTTTTTTTCTATTTCTGTGAAAAATGTCAATGGTAGTTTAACAGGAATAGTTATCAGTCTGTTCATTACTTTGGATAGTATGGCCATTTTCACAATATTGACTCTTCCTATCCATGAGCATGGAATATTTTTCTATTTGTTTGTGTCCTCTCTGATTTCCTTGAGCAGTGGTTTTTATTTCTCCTTTAAGAGGTCCTTCACTTTAATCATTAGCTGTATTCCTAGGTATTTTATTCCCTTTGTAGCATCTGTGAATTGGAGTCCATTCATAATTTGGCTCTATGCTTACCTATTGTTGGCATATAGGAATTCCTGTGCTTTTTGCACATTGATTTTGTGTCCTGAGATTTCAGAAGTTGCTTATCAGTTTAAGAATCTTTTGAGCTGAGACAACTGGGTTTTCTAGATATAGGATTATGTCAACAGCAAACAGAGACAGTTTAACTTCCTCTCTTTCTATTTGAATACCCTTTATTTCTTTCTCTTGACTGATTGCCCTAGCCAGAACTTTTAATACTGTGTTGAATAGGAATGCTGAGAGAGGGCATCCTTGTCTTGGGCCAGTTTTCAAAGAGAATGCCTCCAGCTTTTGCTTATTCATTATGATATTTGCTGTGTTTGTCATAAATGGCTCATTATTTTGAGGTATGCTTCATCAATACCTAATTTATTGAGAGTTTTTAACATAAAGAAATGTTGAATTTTATCAAAGGCCTTTTCTGTATCTATAGATATAATCGTGTGGTTTTCTTAGTTGTTTATGTGATGAATTTATGTTTATTGATTTGCATCTGTTGTACCAGCCTTGCATCCTACAGATAAAGCCAGCTTGATCGTGGTGGATAAGCTTTTGGATGTGCTGCTGGATTCAATTTGCCAGTATTTTTTTTTTCATCAATGGTACATCAGAGATATTGGCCTGAAGTTTTCTTTTGTTGTTGTGTCTCTGCCAGGTTTTGGTATCGGGATGATGCTGGCCCCATAAAATGAGTTAAAGAGAAGTCTCTCCTTTTCAGTTGTTTGGAATAGTTTCAGAAAAAACTGTTACCAGCTCCTCTTTGTACTGCTGGTATAATTCAGCTGTAAATCCATATGTTCCTGGGCTTTTTTTAGTTAGTAGGCTTTTTATTACTGCTTCGATTTCAGAACTCATTCTTGGTCTATTCAGGGATTTAACTTCTTCCCAGTTCAGCCTTGGGAGGGTGACTATGTCCAGGAATTTATCCATTTCTAGATTTTCTAGTTTATTTTCATATAGGTTTTTATATTAGGTTGATGGAAAAGTAATTACAGTTATTGCATAACTTTTAATGGCAAAAACCACAATTAGCTTACATTAACCTAGAAGTATACTCTGATGGTTGTTTGCATTTATGTAGGGCCAGTGGTGATATCCCTTTGTCATTTTTTATTTTGTCTGTTTGATTCTTCCTTCTTTTCTTCTTTATTAGTCTAGCTAGCAGTCTATTTCATTATTATTATTTTTTTTTTCAAAAAACCAGCTTCTTGATTTGTTAATTTTTTTAAAGGGTTTTTAATGTCTCTGTCTTCTTCAGTTTCACTCTCGCCTAGGTTATTTCTTGTCTTTTGCTAGCTTTAGGTTTGCTCCTGTTTGTCTAGTTCTTTTAATTGTGATGTTAGGGTGTCAATTTGACACCTTTTTAACTTTTTGATGTGGACATTTACTGCTATTAATTTCCCTCTTAACATTGCTTTAGCTGCATCCCAAAGATTTTGGTATGTTGACTCTTCGTTATCATTAATTTCCAAGAACTTCTTGATTTCTTCCTTAATTTCATTATTTACTCAGGAGTCATTTAGGAGCAGGTTGTCTAATTTCCATGTAGTTTTGTGGTTTTGAATGAGTTTCTTAATCCTGAGTTCTGGTTTAAAGTCTGCTTTGCGCTTTGTCAGAAAGTAGAATTGCAACCCCTGATTTTTTTTTTTTAATTTTGCTTTCCATTTGCTTGGTAAATTTTCTCCATTTAGTTATCTTGAGCCTATGTGTTTCTTTGCATGTAAGATGAGTGTTCTGAATACAGCACAACAACTGATCTTAATTCATTAACCAGCTTGCCATTCTGTGTCTTTTAATTAGGGACATTTAGCCCACTTACTATTAAGACTGATATTGTTATGTGTGAATTTAATCCTGCCATCATGATGCTAGTTAGTTATTTTGCAGACTTGTTGATATAGTTGTTTGACAGCATATTAGTCTTTGTACTTCAGTCTGTTTTTGCAGTGGCTGCTAACAATTTGCCCTCTCCATATTTAGTGCTGCCTTCAAGAGCTCTTGCAAGGCAGGCCTGGTGGTGATAAATTCCTCATGATTTTCTTATCTGAAAGATTTTATTTCTCTTTTGCTTATGAAGCTCAGTTTCACTGGATATAACATTTTGGGTTGGAAATTCTTTTCTTTAAGAATGTTGAATATTGGCCTCCAATCTCTTCTGGCTCATAGGGTTTCTGCTGAGAGGCCTGCTGTTAGTCTGATGGACTTCCTTTTGTGGGTGGCCTGGCCCTTCTACTTGACTGTCTTTAATGTTTTTTTCATTTCACCCTTGGAGAATCTGATGATTATGTGTCTTGAGGTTGATTTTCTAATGGAGTATCTTACTGGGGTTCTCTGGTTTTCTTTAACTTGAATGTTGGCCTGCCTTGTTCTGTTGAGGAAGTTCTCCTTGTTGATATCCTGAAGTATGTTTTCCAACATAGTTTCATTCTCCCTATCTCTTTCAGGTACCTCAATCATTCATAGGTTTGGTCTTTTTACATAACGCCATAGTTCTCAGAGGTTTTGTTTCTTTCGTTTCATTCTTTTTTTGCTCTAATCTTGTCTGCCTGTCTTATTTCAGAAAGAGTCTTCAAGCTCTGAAATTCTTTCATCTGCTTGGTCTATGCAGTTATTGATTCTTTTGGTTGCATTGTGAAGTTCTTGTGTTGTATATTTCAAATCCTTCAGGTTATTTATGTTTCTCTCTAAACTGGTTATTTTGCTTAACAGATCCTGTAATGTTTTATCATGGTTCTTAGCTTCTTTGCATTAGGTTAAAACATGCTCCTTTAGCTCAGCAAAGTTGGTTATTACATACTTTCTGAAGCCTACTTTTGTCAATTCTACATATCAGCCTCTCCTTAGTTATGTGTCCTTGCTGGGATGGTGTGATCATTTGGAGAAAAAGAGGCACTCTTGACCTTTGAGTTTTCAGAATTTTTTTGTTGATTCTTTCTCATTTTTGTGAGTTTCCTCTACCTTTGATCTTTGAGGCTGCTGACCTTTGGGGTTTCTGTGGGGACTATTTTGTTGATAATCTTGTTGTTACTGTTTTTCTTTTTAAACAGTCAGACACCTTTTCTGTAGGGCTGCTACAATTTGCTGTGAGTTCACTCCAGACCCTATTCACCTGGGTCCCTCCTGCACCTGGAGGAGTCACCAGTGGAAGCTGTGGAACAGCAAAGATGGCTTCCTACTCCTTCCTCTGGGATCTCTGTCCCAGTGGTGCACTGACCTGATTCCAGTGGGAATGCTCCTGTATAAGGTGTTTGGTGACTCCTGTTGGTGGCATCTCACCCAGTCAGAAGGAAGGCACAGGGTCCAGGACCTATTTAACAAATCACTCTGGCTGCCCCTTGGCAGTGAGGAGGCATTGTGCTGGGGAGAACCCCACTGGTCTAGACTGCCTGGATTCATTAGAGCCAGCAAGGGGAAAGACTAAGTCTAATGATACATGGAGAATATGTCCACTCCTCCACAAAGGGGCTCAGTCCAAGGGAGATCAGAACTGTGTCCCTAAACACCTGGTTGGAGTTGCTGGCATACTGGCAGGAAGGCTCTGCTTAGTGAGGAAGGATGGGTCAGAGTCTGCCCAGAGAGGCAGTTAGGACACAATCTGCCACAGCTACTATGCTACACTGTTGGAAATTCTTCCTGGGCCCTAACCATTCAGTCTCACCAGCACTGGCAGGGGAAAAACAGCAGACTGGAGCCACAGTGATGGTGGCTGCCCCTTTCTTGGGGCTCAGTTGTTTTAGGCAGCAGGCAGCCACAGTGATTCTGGCCACCCCTGCCCCTGGGAACTAGTCTTAGACATTCTCCAGCCAAGTGGCTGCTGAGAATCTGCACAGCTCTCTGCTTGGGACACATGGCCCTGGTGGCGTGGGCTCACAAGGGATAAAGTGCCAAGATGGCTGACTAGAAACAGCTGTGGTTGAAGACTCCAACCGAGAATTAGGAAAATGGTGAGTGAATTCTATACCAGCAACTGAAGTATCCAGGTTCTCTCATTGGGACTGACTAGGTGGTTGGCATGACCCATGGAGAGCAAGGAAAAGCACAGTGGTGCAGTTGGCTATCTGGGAGCCATATGGGGAAAGAGGCGCTCCTACCCACAGCCAAGGAGGCTGTGAGTGCTGTGCTGTCTGGCCTGGGAAACCATGCTTTTTACATAGATCTGTGCAACCCACAGATCAAACTGCTTTCTATAGTGGTTAAACTAATTTACATTCCCACTGACATTGTATAAGCAATCCCTTTTCACCACAGCCTGTCCACCATTTGTGTTTGTTTTTGTTTTGTTTTTACTTCTTAAAAAAAAAATCAATTCCGACTGGTATGATACCTCATTGTGGTTTTGATTTGCATTTTCTGATGATTAGTAATATGGAACATTTTTTTCACATATTTATTGGCCTTGTGTATGTCTTATTTTGGGAAATAACTGATTTTTCCCCACTTTTTAATGATGTTATTTGTCTTTTGCTTTTTGAATTATGTTCCTTACAGATTCTGAATATTAGATTTTTATCCATTTCATAGTTTGTGAATATTTTCTCCAATTCTATAGGTTATCTGCTTACTCTGTGAATAGCTTCTTTTGCCATGTGGAAGCTCTTTAGTTAATTAGGTGTCACTTGTAAATTTTTGTTTTTGTTGCAATTGCTTTTGAGGATGTAGCCATAAATTCTTTCCAGAATAGTATATCTTAAATTTTCTTTTGGGATTCTTATAGTTTGGGGTCTTCTATTTAAATCTTTAACCTATGGTGTGTTAATTTGTATTCACGGTTAAATATAATGGTTCACTTTTATTCTTCTGCATATGGCTAGCCAGTTATTCCAGCACCATTTGTTGAATAAGAAGTCATTTTCCCATTGCTTATTTTTGTCAACTTTGTTAAGGATCAGATTGCTGTAGGTGTGCAGCTTTATTTCTGGGTACTCTATTCTGTTCCATTTGTCTATGTGTCTGTTTTTGTACCAGTACTATGCTGTTCTGGTTACTATAGCCTTATAGCATAATTCAAAGTCAGGTAACCTGATGTCTTCAGCTTTGTTTTTTTGTTGTTGTTGTTTTGTGGTGTTTTTTTTTCTTAGTATTGCCTGGGCTACTCAAACTCATTTACATTTCATAAGAATTGTAGAATAGTTTTTCTAACTCTGTGAAAAATGACATTGGTAGTTTGATAAAAATGGATTGCAATCTGTACATTGCTTTGGGCAGTATGGCCATTTCAACAATATTAATTATTTCAATTCATAAGCATAAGAATATTCTCCATTTGCTTGTGTTATGAATTCTATTAGCAGTAATTTGTAGTTATCCTTGTAAAGATCTTTCCCCTCCTTGGTTAGATGTCTTACATATTTTATTCATTTTGTGGCTATCATAAATGAGATTGTGTTCTTGATATTTACTCCCAGCTTGAACTTTATTAGTGTATAGAAATCTTACTGATTTTTGTACATTGGTTTTGTATTCTGAGACTTTGCTGAAGTGTGCTTATCAGTTCCAGGAGCCTATGGAGGTAGCTTTAGGGTTTTCTAGGTATAGATATATCAACCATGAACATAGATAGTTGGACTTATTTTTTATGTATTTAGATATCTTTTGTTTTTTTCTGTTACTTGAATCCTCTGGCTTCTACTTCCAGTGTTATATAGAAGAAGAGTGGTGAGAGCAGCATCCTTGTTTTGTTCCAGATCTCAAGGGGAATGCTTCCAGCGTTTTCACATTCAGTAAGATGTTAAACATAGATAACTCTTGTTATTTTGAGATATGTTTCTTTCACACCTAGTTCGTTGGAGGCGTTGGAGGTTTTTTATCATGAGAGAATATTGCATTTTATTGAAAGCTTTGTCACAGTCTATTGAGAGGATCATAGAAATTCTGTGTTTTTTGGTTAATAATGTTTATTTATTTGCAGATGTTGAACCAACCTTGCATCCCAGAATGAAACCTACTTGACCATCGTGAATTACTGCTAGATGCAGTTTCCTACTATTTTGTTGAGAATCTTTGCATCTACATTCATCAAGGAGATTAGCCTGTAGTTTCCTTTTTCTCACTGTGTCTTTGCTAGGTTTTTGTATCCAGGCAATAATAGCTTTGTAGAATGGTTAGGGAAGAGTTCCTCCTGGATTTTTTAATATTTTCCATAGAATT
The DNA here is from genome assembly GCF_049354715.1 of Callithrix jacchus. Taxonomy (NCBI): domain Eukaryota; kingdom Metazoa; phylum Chordata; class Mammalia; order Primates; family Cebidae; genus Callithrix; species Callithrix jacchus. The sequence continues at coordinate 51,141,718 of NC_133506.1, forward strand.
GGTACCAGCTCATCTTTGTCCACATGACAGAATCTGGCTGTGAATCCATTTGGTCTGGGGCTTTTTTAGATGGTAGATTATTATTATTTTTTTTTATTGCTGATTCAATTTCAGAACTGATACTGATCTGTTCAGGTTTCAGTTCCTTACTGGTTCAATGTTGGAAGATTGTGTGTTTCCAGGAATGTATCCATTTTCTCTAGATTTTCTAGTTTGTGTGCAAAGAGGTATTCATAATAGACTCTGAGGATATTTTGCATTTCAGTGGGATTGTTTGTAATGTAACCTTTGTCATTTCTATTGTGTTTATTTGGATCTTCTCTTTTCTTCTTTGTTAATCTAGCTAGTGATCTATCACCCTTGTTTATCCTTTTGAAAAAACAGCTTTTGGTGTCACTGATTCTTTGTGTGGAGTTTTTGGTCTCAGTTTCATTCAGTTCAGCTCTGACTTTCTAACTTTTTGAGGTGGGCATTTAGCACTATAAACTTGCCACCAACACTGCTTTTACTGTATCCCAGATATTTAAGTATTTTTTGTCTGTTTTTGTTTATTTCAAAGAATTGTTTCATTTATACCTTAATTTTATTGTTTACTCAAAAGTCAGGAACAAATTATTTATTTTTTATGTAATTGTCTTCATTCTTTTTAAGCTGTCAGTGGGGATATATCATACAGAGCATGACATACTGTCTCCAATTAGCTGATGAAAAATGGCATCTGTGCCATTGTGTCTGGACTGCAAATGACAGCTGTGTACTCTGGCCTTATTCCTTAGTTTTTCTGCATAAGCAGAGCACAATCTTGTGAACTTGGTGTGTGGACTTGCTTCCAACTAGTAATCAATATTTCACTATATACCTACCATCATTAGTTAACATTTTTTTCCAGATATAAACTGCTTGATTTCAATGCATTCGATTTCTGAAAATCAGGCAAAAAAGTAGAATCTGAAAAATATGTGTGCCTCCAAACCAAAGGGGTTTTTTGTTGGTGGTGGTGGTTGGTGTTTTGTGTATGTTGCATTTTAACCAAGTCAGCATTCTTGATTCAGTTGGGTATGGCCTTTCAACATATGCATCTCAAAGAACAGTAAAAGCTGCATCACTCTAAAACTGGAAAACAATTTGCAACTCTCATGTGCCATAAATTCCTCAAATATAAGTTGCCACTTAGATGGCATCAAATTTAGCAGAGGCAACAGCATTTTCATTAAATAGCTGTGAAGAGATAATAAATGAATGAGACTGGCATTGCCACCAAAAAAATGATAATTATCAAACAGAGAATCCATTGCCAGGCTCTGAGAGAAAGTTAACCACAGGGACATTTAGGTACATGTAATAGGATGGGTAGGTGGTGATATGGTTTGACTGTGTCCCCACCCAAATCTCATCTTGAATTGTAATTCCTATAATCCCCCTGTGTTGTGGGAGGGACCCAGTGGGAAGTAACTGAAACATGGTGGCTGTTACTCCCAGGCTGCTGTTCTCATGATAGAGAGAGTTCTTAAGAGATCTGATGGTTTTATAAAGGGCTTCCCCCTTTGCTCATTCTCATTCTCTCTCCTGCTGCCATGTGAAGAAAAATGTGTTCATTTCCCCTTCTGCCATGATTATAAGTTTTCTGAGGATTCCCCAGCCATGTGGAACTGTGAGTCAATTAAACATCTTTTCTTTATAAATTACCCAGAAGTAGGTATACCTTTATTAGCAGTGAGAAGGAACTAATTCAGGTGGGTACTAGGCAGTCTTTTCCTTGCATTTAAGTTTTGGGACGTGGGTTCAGTTGCAGAAAAGCAGAATTTGAGGCAATTTTATAGCCTCTCCCTTTCTATTTTTGTTTAGATATAGTAGCTCATAAGAGCCAATAGAGCAGAGAGAATGAGCATGTTGTCTGTGTTTTGGGGTGGGTCTGTCAGAAGTGCCAGTGCTCTGACTATGTTAATAACAGGAAGCTTTTTAGACACAGTGTGCTAGATGTAATAGCTTTTTTTCTTTAAGAACTTATTTAAGAATTAATTATTTAATTATTTAAGAATTATTCATTCAGATAATCAGAGATTTAAGCACTGGAATGAGAGGAAGTTTTCATATTTAAGGATAATAATATTTTCCATTCCTCTATTTATAAAGGATTCCTGATCTCTTACTTGTCCATTTCCTCTTACTCATGGAAAAAAGGCCGATAACATAGTTGATGTGTGGAAATCAGTAGGTTCTGTTCTTGGTTGGTTGGAGCTCATCTAACAAGGCCATGAGTGTAGGGATGCAATCTCATTCTCTGTCCTCTTTACTCAGAAAGCTAGAAGTTGACAGAAGAGAAGTTGGCATGTACTATCGATTCAAGTTTCAACTTGAGAATGGAGTATCAGCAAACTCCATTTTAGATTTCAGGAAAAGCTACATCAGCCAGCCAGGATGTCTTCAATAACAAAAGTTGGGTTTTGTTCTCCACCTGCTGACTCTTGTCTGATTTCTCAGTTGGTTCAGAACTTGAACAGGAAAGCAAGATGATATTCTGTGTGTTTCAAAGAGTACAAGACATAGTAAAAGAATGAATACTAAAAATGTATGCAGTGGGTTAAAGGCTATGTTCATTAATGTATCTCAAACTGTGTATTTGAAAAAGAAAACTCACCAAAGATCTATCACTGAAGAATGTGAGAAAGAGTATTTCTGTAAACCTTAAACAGAATCTCTTATTCATATATTTTTTAAATGAGGTTATACAGCTACTTTTATGTATATGTATATTAAAGAACAGTAATTAATTATATTTAAACCTTCTAAATATGCCACAATTGTAATACTGTGTGTAATAATTTTTTTGTTATTTTTAAATATATAAGATGCCTGAAAAATGGAAATGATCTGGGTCTCTCTTGACCTCTGAAATAGCCTAATGGGGATATTCTGAAGTGGCTGAAGAGCTGGGTCAAAGACCAGCCCCAGCTCACTTCTGAGAGGTCTCGGTTCATTCAAGTGAAAATAGAGAAGAAAGCTAACTGAGTGTGGCAGGAAAAGGAATCTGCATAAACTCTAAAAAGGGAAAATGACCTTGAAATATATAAACCCTAGATCTTCAGAAATTATTTGTGCACGTACCAGCATAAATTCACATGAATGTGTTTATTGTCCTCAACAAAATGCAAAAAGGCATTCTCTGAAATGGAAGCAGGAAGTCCTAAGATCAAAGGGTTGTTGAGCAGTTCATTTATATTAGAAGGGATGGGCAAGATTAAGAATGATTTGAGGTAATTAAAAATGGAAATTCATAACTGTGATCCAAATTGGAGACAGTGAGAAGGAAAATCCCATCTGCAGGTAAAATGCATCTTTGCTGCAAAGGACAGATGTAAAATGTTTTCTAAGAATTTAGACAAGGGAAAGGTGATTAACATGAAATACACAGAATGAAGATGAAGGAGATCTGTGATCAGGGTTCCAAATGAAGAGACTGGAGCAGAACTAATAAAAAGCACAGAAAACTATTATATCTACTTATAATGACAACAACAATAATCTTCCTCAGTTTAGCAAAATATAGAAAGGATAACTGAAAAGTACACTGCTTGCTCAGCAAAATCAGAAAGGAAAACTACAAGGATGTACATATGGTCATAATTTTTAAATTATATGACAGAGGTAAAAATTTCCTTCCATAATATTTGAAGGAAATGAGAAAAAGAAAAAGTGACTTAAAGCAAAATAAAACAGACTGACTTCAGAATTATCACTACAACACTTAAAGCTACACAACAAGAAGCCAATAAGGGCTCAGGAAATGTAGCATTTTAGTAAAAAAAAAAATAATGATAGGTGAATATGCACCTCACTTACTAAGACAGCAAAATTAAAAGCTTGAGATCAGAGAGATGATGGCATAAAAATATGAAAGGCAAACACTGAAATCAGTCAAGCATGGCATTGATAACATAATTTTATAAAGCTAGACACAAGAATAGAGGCATGTTTTAAGAATTACTTTTGTTTGAGGCCGAGGCGGGTGGATCACCAAGTCAAGAGATCAAGACCATCCTGGTCAACATGGTGAAACCCCATCTCTACTAAAAATACAAAAAAAATTTAGCTGGGCATGGCGGCGTGTGCCTGTAATCCCAGCTACTCAGGAGGCGGAGGCAGGAGAATGGTCTGAACCCAGGAGGTGGAGGTTGCGGTGAACCGAGATCGCGCCATTGCACTCCAGCCTGGGTAACGAGCAAAACTCAGTCTCAAAAAAAAAAATTACTTTTGAATGAGAAAGTTTAGGATGGCAAAAACTAAATGATGATAATCTGTGCTAAGGAAGGTATGCAACAGAAGAAAATAAACTCCCGAATAAAATAGTTGGTCTAAATCTAGGATATCACAGTATTATTACTAATGATGAAATAAAGGTTGAAATGCAAGATGTGTATAGTTGTAAGTGTATGTAAATGTTTATGATGCTGTTGATAGAATTTAGTAAGTCTATTGTAAATAACACCAAAAACTCAGACATGAAGTTGAAGGAATGGCAATAGTCAGAAAATGTAAAACTAGATGACCAAGTCAGACCAAATTTATGTACTATAATAAGAAAGTAGTAATATTTTTATTAAAAAAATATCTACACTACAAAATATTTATAAGAAACATGAAATGATTCCAAAAGGTTTTAAGCAAAATGATAGGCAAAGAAATGCCAGTTTATTGTACAAGTAAAGAAAGCAGAAGTTTCAATATTATTGTGGGATAAAGTGGAATTAAAGCAGAAACACAATAAATGGTGGACAAAATCATTGGTTTGTTGGCAGCAGATAATATTCTTAATGTAAATGAGCAAATATAAAACTTTTAAAGCACAAATACTCACTTTGTTTTAGAAAGACGAAGGAAAAATTAGATATAGCTCCCAAACTCAGAAATAAACAGTTGGGGGTGGGGCAAGGAAACATTGAAACAAATAATTGTAATGCAAAATGCCTGATGCATCTCTTCACTCAACAAAAACTTGTTGAGATTGCTTCTGTGTGATGTAACTCAAGCGTTGAGAATGCAATGGGGAATAAGCACATGTACTTCCCAACTTCAGCATGTTTGCAGTCTATTACGAATAAAAGAGAGGAATAATGCAAAGAAGAGAACAATAAAAAACCACAGAAACAAAGTGAAGGAAGGTTTTGGTGATGAAAATCTGCAGAGATTTCATTCATTTCACATCGGGTTGGTAGAAGCTGCTTTTATCAAATGCATCCTGCTATATTAGATACACGAAGAAAATATACAAAAAGGCACACAAAATTAGTGTCAATTACTGCGAAAAAAAATAATTTCTCACAAGAAGATTAACTTTTTTTTTGAAAGAGCATGGTCCAAGCACTGCTTTCTTCCAGACCATGAGCCCACAAATTTCCACAGGCTTCCCTGATAATCTCCCCTAACCAAGTCCACAGAAAGAGTAAAATTGTTCCCAGAGAGGGTATTAAAAGCACAGGCAAGATCATGTGCATCATTTGCTGCCAACAGACACAAAAGAGATGGCTTGTGTGTTCTCCAGGCTCATTAATTGCAGACCTACCAGTGGCTCATTTGGTCCCTTCCTTGGTGTCTGGCACCCTATCCTCACTTACTGAAAATATTTAATAAAAGAGAAATTTCTTGCATTTAGCTGAAATAAAATTAGTTTAAAGTAACAAATTGTTACTTTGGATAACTGGACATACTAACAGAGTGAGATCTGTAGCAATATATTTCCTGTTACGGGATTTTTATCTAGCAGCATAGGATGTCTACAAATAGCATCTTTTCTGAAATACAGACCAGTTCTATGTTTCATGTGTGTTGCTTTTACTTCTGATTTTCTCTGCAGAATCTTTTAGAGGTTGAATATGACTCTTTTGTTTATTTCCCTTTGGGCCTTCCTTAGATATTTAAGCATTTTCAAATAATAATTTAGCATGATAACAGGCACTTGGAGTTAGGAGAAGCCCCTTTAAGCCTTCAGCAGAAACTATATGAGGTGTGCTCCTCATGCAGTCAGCAGCAATGTATTGTATACGTATATCTGTTTTGTGATATCACTGATGGTCCAGAGACATTGAATTGTGTATTGCTCTCTTCTTCCAAGCTGTGAATTGTTCTAGTTTCTGAGTCTGGATTTTATTTTACTTTAAAAAAGAAATTTTTGAAAAGAGTTCTCTTTGTTCTGTTACAATAATTTTCAGTACTCTCTTCATCTCTTATTAAGTCATTCTGTGCCTTCTCTCAGAGCACAATGCGACTGAAGCATTAATTAGCCTTCAGAGATCCTCAGACATGCTTCTTTCAGCAAAGATCTGACATTTGGGGACTGTCAGTCACTTGGAGTTATACTGAATAAAAAGTTCACATTAAACATTTCAACAAGGAGTTTATATACACTGGCAGAGGGAGAGGGAAGATTGGTAGAGTAGAAGGCAGTCCATTTAACTTATTTCATATATTAGACAACACAGGATAAATGACACTTGGAATTAATGAAGCATATAATCATAATTACATGGCTGGTTCATCATCCTATCTTCCAAACTGTACCTGAAATCGGCCAATGGCATAATACATGTACGATTCCTTGTCCAGAGCCTATCATGTTGGCATGAGTATTCAATAGCTTAGCCAACATTGTCAATAAGGAGCTGCTCCTCTAGCAGAGAAATATATTAAGCTCTAACCAATGAGGTAGCTGCAGCAGGCTTACAAAAATACAGCTTGCATTTTCTGTTCTTGTCTTCTTTTCTCTTTCACCAGACTTCACAGATTTGAGAAGGTGGGATGACATGGAGAAAAGCTGATGTTATGGAAACAGCATAGAGTTCTCCCACAGTCTCCTCCTTGCTCAAATTAGCAATGGAAAATGCAAATGAAGCAAGGAAACTGGTGTTTATTAAATGGCTACTCTATGCCATGGGTGTTGCCTGTATCAATACATAGAGAAGTGTATTTCATACAGAATAGATGCTAAATAAATGTTAAAATTAGTAAATAGATATGATTTATATGTGTATATATTATACATTATACACATATATATGCGCATGTACACTATACATGTACGATACATGTATAAATATACTTGTGTTATATGTATAATGTATATACATATATATGATGGATAATGTATAATACATGCATTCTATGTAATACATAATGTGTATATGTTACATGTATAATGTATAATATACATCTATGTATAATTATATGTAATATATAATACATGTATAATACATTATGATATATGTATGTAACATGTACACATGTATAATCTAATGTTTACTATACATTATACATGTAACACTTGGATCATATGTATATAACACATGTATAATATGTGTACTTAATACACAGTATGTATTATGCATTATATATGTAACACACTATGCATATATTATACATTACATATTTAACACAGACATCTATATTACGCATTATATGTGTAACGCATGTATATATTATATATACATATTTGTGTGTATATAGTCATATATAATGTGTCTAAAGGTAGAAAGTGGTGGTAAAGACCATGGACTTTTGTATTTCCTAGACTTGGGCCCATGCTGAGACAGTACATCATTAAGCAAATGGAACAATAATGATCACTGTCACAACTTTTTTTTCCATGTCATTACTGTTAACATATCCCTTACCATCCCATAACTTTTACTTTAATAAGTCTCAGGGAAGAACTTATCATCTCCCTGAAAAAAGCCATGTCTGAGCATGAGCCCCCAGATTCAGATTCAGATCCTTACGGAATCACTGTGCATTTCAATAGTTTGTCTAAATCCCTTATGAGGTTGGTGGTTTATTTTCTCAGCCTGTGGAGGGAAGCCCTGGCAGAAATACTGCAGCGGAACAGTCAAGATGACCTATGGGATACCGTCCAGGGCCCTGCTTCCATGATGGGAAGTCCAACCATGAATTGCTAACAATGAACTGCTGTGTGGCCCATTCTCATTCACTGCAAGGATAGACAGCTGTTCACTGCCCATATCCATTTACACCCCTGATTTACTGTGACATTTGGGGTTTGAATACCTCAGTTTGCCACATCCTAGCCCTGTTAACACTTTGTATGTGATCTGACATAACAGAATGTATAACCTAACCTTTCACCCACCTCTGTATTTGATTCTAAAAAGCAAGTCCTGGTATTTTCTTTTTACCATAATTAAAACAACAACAAAAGAATAATTTGCATTGCTACTTAGACTCCTCACAGGAAACGATGGAGTGCTCAACACGTTTAAAGAACCAGTAGGCGTTCATGACACTCTGGGACTAATGACAGTGGATGACTGGATATGAATGTGGGGGAGAAAAGGAAGAAGATTCCTGGAACCTGGGAAGAACTGGAATGATGGAAGAGGCAGTGCAAGGCAAGAAGTGTAGCCATAGACAGATGCAACCACTGCTCAAACCATACAGGCAGGGAGAGAACAGTGGGGCATCAATACCCTGACCTCTTTCTTCTTTGGATCTTTGAATTTTGTTTGACTTCACCTACTGGTTGGTCACTATGGAACATCAAAGGAGAGGCTGGCTGGAGCAAGGCTGCAGGAGACAGCTATCTGGACAGAGAGTGGCAGAGAAGGCACAGTAGAACTCAGATAGGGTCAAACAGAGCAGAATCAGCACCATTTTGTCTTTTCCAGCCCTGCTCCCCTTTCAGCAGCTGCCCTCTCTCCTTTCAGCTTTACAAACTTCAAAAAGCTTGATGCTCTAGGAGCTCACCTCCTATTGCACATTGACACTGGGAAATCCAGCATTTCTTTCCACCTCTGCTCTAAAGCCCTCTTCGAGCAAGTCACACTGGTGTCCTTATGGCTAAATCCTACAACTGTTCTTCAGTTCTCTCATGGCAAAACCTGTTCCCACATCGACCATCTTTCTTCTCTTTTCCCTTCTTTGGCAGTCACTGTAAAGATCATAAAACATCATGTTAATGACAAAACAAAACAAACCAACAACAGAATCCAAGATAAGCAATACCATCCTATATTTAATTTCATATTTACTTCTTTCTTTTTTCTTTTTTTTTCTTGAGACAGGGTCTCGCTCTGTTGCCTAGGCTGGAGTTCGGTGGTGCAATTTTGGCTGACTACAACCTCCACCTCCCAGGTTCAAGCAATTCTCATGCCTCCACCTCATGAGTAATTGGGACTAAAGGCACATCCCACCACACCCAGCTAACTCTCTGTGTGTGTGTGTGTGTGTGTGTAGTTTTAGTGCAGATGGGGTTTCACCATGTTGGCCAGGCTGGTCTTGAACTCCTGATCTCAAGTGATCCACTTGTCTCGACCTCCCAAAGTGTGGGATTACAGGTGTGAGTCACCACCGGCCTAATTTCAGATTTTTGTTTTTCAGATTTTTAGTCTATATGGTATTTCACTTAGCACACAGAGCATAGTGCATCATTTTGCCAGTTTCTTTCTTGTATTCCCCTCCTTCCCTTTCCTTTCCTACCTCTTCCAAACTTAAACCATGTGAAGAGCCTTGCATGTGTGCTCTTCCATATCTTTCTCCATGACCCATACAAGCATATGTGAAAACATATATGTACATGTAAGGTGACTTTAATGTGCTTTTTTTTTCTAATTTATCACACATAAAATAACACCGCATATCTTTCTCTTCGACTCCACTCTCAGCATAATGTAAATTATCCTAGGTGGATTTGGCTAGAATTTATTTTGTCTTATAATCCTTTACCTTGTGGCTTTCTAGATGAGCATCAGGCTTAACACAGCTGAGTCAACTGGCTAGGTAGGTGTCCATTCTTTCTTCAGTTCAAGGTGAACTCTTTTTTCAACAAAAAAAGAAAACCTCTGAAGGAGCCACCAAGTTCCTTCTTGAAATGTCCTGTGCCCATGGTTTCTGATATCCCTCTGCCCTGGTTTTCTTCCTCTGCTTATCTCCCCACCTATATGTGTGAAATCCTTTCTCTGTTTCCTTTCTTTATGCTTATCTATGAGTCAACATTTTCTGTGATAACAATGAATAACAACTTTATAATTTTAGTGGCTTACAATCACAAACATTTATCTGAAAGGGTTGATTTTACATCTCTCGTGAATTTCTGATAAGTAATTTCCCCTGGAGTCATGTTTTACCTGTGTTTTTGGATGCCAGTTTATTTCCTACAAATTCCTTTTTCATATTTTAATTTGCCTGAAGCCTTTCTCCAAGCCTATCTATGCCAAAAAATAAATAATAAGGTAAATCACAAAGTTTTTCTTGTAAATCGGTGCAAGGTGCCATGATGAATAACAAACCGAAATTAACTCCATGTTTCCTAAGCCATCATGAGGGACTCGGGTCCGGGTAAGCCCACTCTCAGTCTTGTTACTACAGGGCCAAATAGCTTGTTATATCTTCATTATTTATTTCAAGACTTCAAGGAATAAAAACACTGGTTTTTCTGACCTTGACTTTTATTATGTGAAAATTGATCTATATCATTATATCTCAGGAGTGCCTACAAAAGGGACCAAAGATATCAATGTCTAAAAACAATACATAGAATACAGAAGTGAATTTATATCCTCCCGGTCAGGGAGATTTAAATGTAGGACTTTCCAATTATTGTCCTCTCCATAGAAATTCAAGAAGTGAGTGTGCCACACTCCTTCATGAAAAACTAGGGTTGGCCAAGCTTCAGGGGCAGAAAGAAGGGTTTTGTAGGCTTTAGCTATACAGTGGAAACTATGTGCCTTAGAAAATAAAAAGCGATAAAATGGTGAAAAAAATAAAGCAAGAAAGCAAAGGAGAACCAAGATCCTGAGTCCAAGGAAAGCCCATAAAATCCCAAAGTCGTCTCGGAGCCAGAACAGGGGATTAAGACGTAAGTTACGAAGCTTAGGATTGAGCACTCTGCACAGATGAAAGTCAGGGAGGTGAGCAAAAGTCCTGTTTTCTAGAAACGTTTTCAAATATCAGGGCATCTTAGAGTGATAAAAGCCTAAGCTATTTCCATCTTTTGACTATTTCATTTTTTTTAAACATCACAATAAATTCTCAATCAGAAGTATAAAAATTGTGATACAGTTTAATGCTTACTTTTAATGAATTAATGTTTTTCACAAAGGCTTCACAATGCAATGTAAGTGTGCCATACACAAAGCAATGATCAGACTTTGAATTAAAAAACAAAACATATATGATCGTAATACCTATTGTTTTGGTTAACTTTGGGAAACCAAGTTTGACGTTAAATGGTGTCTTCTTTCAATTTTGTCAGTATTTCTCTGTAATTAAGTCTATAATTTTTTACATCAGCAATGTAAGGTCTTTAACGAATGTGAGGCTTGTCTCAAGTCTCTTTTTGCCTCGTCATCTCTGTCCCTCCCAGGATAAATCTTGTAAATCTCAGCTGGTCACTTACCTTTATTATTGTGATGAGTTTGGCTGACCTCAGGGTTAGCATCAACACTGTATGAATTTATATAGCCATGAAAAACTGATTTAACATTTCTGGGGCATCCCTGATAGGTAAATTACCTTAAAGACATGTTTTATTTATGTTTTTATTTGTTGACTTCTTTCACTCTTTTGCATGCAAATCTTTGTGTTTTAATTTTCCTGGACTTGTAATTCTCATGACCACAGCAAGACTAAAAGGAAAACTTTGGAAAATACTTCTTTAATTTAATAGATACGGACAGGTAATATGAATAAATTCTGCTAACGTATATTAATTATCCAATGTGGTAGTCCACACTAATCAATTTCACCAGAAGGTTCCCTGTGTTCTATGTTATTTTCTGCATAGAAGTCACAGTCAAAATCATTATTATGACTTATATAACAGAGAACATTAGGGAGACCCCAAATAGCAAAATAATTAATGTACCATTTACAGAACCTCTTTACTTACGCAGTTGTGCTTATATTAACAGCCCACTGTTTTTTAAAGAGTAACCTAAGTAACTGCACATAGGAGGAAAAGAACTTGATTGTAGTAAACTAAAGGAAAAATGATTCTCCATTACAGAATGTAGTGCCTGGAAACTCCATAATATATAGCCTAGCTCCTTACTTTTTTTTTTTTTTTTTGAAAAGTGTATGTATTTAAAGCATTCCCTTAATATCTTTGAAGATAGATTTTTTGAAATCAACTTTTAATTTTTAAAATAACTACACGTGCTTCAAATCTGATGGGTCAAGAAAATTAATCTCCATAATGACATAATTCTTACAGCTGTAAATGACAAAATTCCACTGATTTAATCAAATAAGGAATGTACTGAGTCATGAGTCGTATGGTATTCCAGTTGGAATACCTTAGAATAAGTCAGGTAGGGTTAGATCCAGGGGCTTAGATCAGAAAAAATATTATTATTTTCTCTCTCTTTCAGATCTGCTTTCATCAACCTTAACCTCATTTCTCTCTCTCTCTCTCTCTCGCTCGCGCGCTCTCTCTCTCTCTCTCTGTCTCTCTCTCTCTCTCTCTCTCTATATATATATATATATACACACACATAGTGAAAGAATTATCAACCCATTCCTAACATTAAAGGGGCAGGCACATATTTTTTATAAGAAAGGTCAAGTGTGGAATGTCTTTAAATATATATAATATATATAAATATATATTAAAATATATATAATATATATAAATATATATTAAAATATATATAATATATATAAAAAACAGGAAGGTCATTTATTACTCCAAGCTTACATTCTGTCAGCTTATCAACAAAAGACATAGTACCTCTTTTCTAATATTTTCAGCAAACCTCTCAGGTATGTTGCCCATTGTTTCAACTCTAGTCTCACAGGCTTCTCAATAGGCAGATCCTGTGGCTGAGGAATGAGGGGCTCTTCATGCCTCTACTGGAAACACGTAGAGTGAGAATGGAACAAAGGTGCCTTCCAAGGAGAACACCTAGCAGCAAGAGAGATGAAATTTGGGCGGGCAAAGACAACTTGTTCTTTACAGAGCAGGTTATGCCTGCTTTTCATCCAGCCCATACTGCACTCCTCACTCTTTCTTTGCAGCATCTACCGGTTCCAATACACATAGTAAGCAGGAATACATGTTGAATAAATGAATGCATGAGTTTTCATTTCAGAGAGGGAAATTGATGGGCTGTGAAATCAGAGAGAACTGCTTTCTAATTGTGGGTCTATAGCATACTAACTGAGAGATCTTGGGGAAAATTACTATGTGTGCTTTCATTTTCTCTTATGTAAGTTAGGGGTAATAATATAGGGATTTTTAAGAGAAAAAGATGTGAAAATATGTAAATTACATAGTCCAGGCCTTTTGTTTAAAAAATTAAGAGTGCACCCTCCATTAAAATAATTCCATTACTACTAGAATTATCATTTAAATTTAACTTATTTAAAATTTAATATTTTATTGTTAAAACCTAATTGATTTTTTTCATAGAATTAAATCATGTAATTTAATATCCATTGATTTGGGTTCAGACATATTAGATAACTTTTAATGCAACATCTTTGTGTGGTTTTTATAAAATAAGATTGAAGCACATTATTTAAAGACATTCCACACTTGATCTACTTTCTTATAAAAAATATGTGCCTGCCCCTTTAATGTTAGGAACGGGTTGATAATTCTTTCACTATGTGTAGGTATATAAAAGAGGGAGAAAAAGAATGACGTTTCACAGCCTGAAACAAATAATATTTTACTCTTTCCATTTCTATTTGCCTCAGCCTCAGGAGGACTTAGAGGCAATATTGTGGAAGAGTTATCTTTTATATACGTAATAGGCCAAAGAATAAATATTAAATCTGCTGCTTCTCTTCTCCTCTGTGTCTCCCCAATGTCCCAAGTGGGGTCAGTATTGATATCTTTTGCTATGACAACAGTCCCAGAAAGGAATAAGGGACTGGCACTCTAACCTAACAAAACTACCTGTTGACAATATTTTTGTTGTGATTTAAGAGAGAATAAGGCTGACGACAAATACACTTCTTCAGTGCTTGATTACAGTAAATTTTATCATGCATACTCCTTGTTTGGGATTACAGTGGCAAAAAATAAGATGCCAAAGTGCCATTCAGCTAATGAAACACTGAAAAAAAGTTCTACAGCAGACTATCAAAAATAGTTCAGGCAGGTGCTCAATAAATAGAGACTATTGTAGATGTATGGCTAGACAACACCAAATCCTATTCCTGTGCACATTTTGGAGGAACCAGGGACTAAGGAAAAAAGCCCCAAGTTATTTTGGAAAAGGCTAAAGTATTATGCTTCCCTGGAAGAAGCAACATGTGTTAAGTAAAATGTTTACACAGTAAGCAATTCACCATATTGCTGTTACGTCCACTGGGATGTCATCATAGACGTGACCCTGGACAATGTCATAAGAAAAAGTCCACTGACTGTGTAATCAGTTCAATCCCTCGTGATTTTCTTCCTAAACATAGTCTAGATTCATCTATTCCTATACTTCGTAAACATTTTCACTAACAAGCCTCTAAAAATAAAGAAGAACAAACTCCTATTCGCCAAGTATGTGGAGATTAGCCCAAAGTCATGACAGATCCTTTAAGGTTTGTGTTTTACCTTAAAAAGTAATTTGTGTCTCAGCTTCTATATAATAAAATAAGTGTGCTTGCTTTCATGAAATGTTTAACGTAAAAATAGTCATCTGAGTTTATTCCCGTTGAACTGACTTCACCACCAGATCTTTAAGTAAAAATGTATGAAGCAGTTAGATTTGTGTGACTGTAGCTTTAATGTTTATTTCACAACGCCATTCTATAAGCCCCAAGAGAAATGGAACTGTGACTCATTTCTTCATAGCTGTACCCCCAGGGCCTAGTTAGTACCTGGTAAAGAGTAAATACTTGATAGATGTTTGTTGATTGGATGAAAGAATTAAGTAATTAACACACTGTGCGTATTCTTAGCCTTCCCATTTTCTCAACACACACCCCGAGAGGATATGTACTTCCATTTAAAAGCACTGCTTGATAGGATGCAAATTGGAGCCAGGAATCAGAATTCACAGAGACAAATTAATGGAACAATTTTCTTTTCACTTCTGTGATTTTATTAGCTGAATTATGGGCGCAGCTTATTTCATGGATCAAATGACCGAGTCTTCTAAGTCTGTGGACTCAGTACTCAGCAGTTATCCAGTTAATATGATTAATGTAGACAGTAAAAATGAGCATCAGTTGGGTCACAGGGGTCTCATGTTTCTGAGGCTTGGAAACCACATCGAATCTGTGGAAGAAATGTTCTTTTGAAGGAATTAAGCTCCAGAGGATACCTCGTTCCTCTTCACTGCCTCCATGTGTCTTCTGCCCTCTCATTCGTCCTCCTCCCTCTCAGATCACTCAGTGTTTTTGCAGATCCTTGTTTCTGGCCATGCCTCATGGATGTATGTTGTCGGTCTGAATTACTTCTGATTTCTCAAGCATTGGAAAGCCAATGCTATTAAAATGTGGTGACAAAGCCCTGTCCAAGCAGTGGGTAGGATGGCACTTGGGTCTTATGGGGGAGTAAAAGAATAGCTGATTTAAAATATTATTTTACCTCACAAATGCTCACTTTTTAAGTAAAAAGTTGTCTTAAAGAAATTCACCAAAAATAAAAAATCAGCTAAGGGTGTTTAGGCTACCTTTTGTTGAGCACATCGTAGATGCTAAGTACTTGAAAACATGAACCTATTCACCTCTCTGTACCAACCTGAGGAGGAGGGTCCTGTTGTCCTCTAGTGAAGACAGGGCAAGGAGACTTGAAACAGTGAAACCTCTTGCTCAGTCATAGGTGAGCCTTGACAGAACAAGGATCCAGTGCTGATCTAACCTAAGGAAACTACCTTTGACAATATTTTCTGTTCTATTTAAGAAAGAATAGGCCTATCAACAAAACATACTTCTTCAGTAGTCGATGAAATTACATTTCACCAAGCATAGTCCTTGTTTTGATTAACTGGCAAAATATAAGATCCCAGAGTGCCATTCAGCTTATGGAATGCTGAAAAAAAGAGTTGAACAGCGTTACTTTCATATGTTCCCCCATCAAAAATAGGTCAGGTAGGTGTTAAGCAAATAAAAACTATTGTAGACAACACCGAGTCCAATCCCTGTGTATGTTGGCTCATCAAAGCAAGGGTGTAAAGGATTCAGCAGAAGTCATGGATACAATCAGACACACAGTAGAGAATTCATCACAACTAAGAATAATTTTAACTTAAAAGCTCTCTCTGCCTGGCAAATCTGAATTCTTAACCATTGTGTCACTTTTGTTTTGGCTCTGTAGCAAACACCTAGAACTATCAGTTGAGTACGATCTAATGCAAGACTTTTTAAGTCCACCATGCACACACACATGCACACATACACACACAAAGAATAAGCATATTCCAGCAAATGTGCCCAGGTAAAAATTACAATGAATTATTCTTTTTGTTTGTTTTTGAGATGGAGTTTCACTCTTGTCACCCAAGCTGGAGTGCAGTGGTGCAATCTCAGGTCACTACAACCTCCATCTCTTGGGTTCTAGCAATTCTCCTGCCTCAGCCTCCTGAGTAGCTGAAATTACAAGTGTGTGCCACTACGCCTGGCTAATTTTTTGTATTTTTAGTAGAAGTGAAGTTTCACCATGTTAGCCAGGCCGGTCTTAAACTCCTGGCCTCAGGTGATCTGCTCCCCAGGGCCTCTTAAAGTGCTGGCATTACAGGCATGAGCCACTGCACCTGGTTGATAATAAATTATTCTTGCAACCAAATTCAATGGTCTCAATAGAACAAAGTGAAATATTGTCACCTTACATCACTTGATTGTGTTTTAATATCTCCTAACACCACAGCTAGTCTTCAGGATACTAGAATAGCTTGTTAGTGAAATAATATAATTTGAAGGCTTCAGCTAGAAACCTTCCATTTGAAATTTGGCCATCAACATATTGCTCTGTCACCTGGAATGAAATTTCACCAGTGAGTTGAGACTCACATTTATTTCAAATTTCTCTTTACAATGCAAAATCTTCTCATGACAGACAGCACATAATTGCTTAATTGCCGTAAATTCCATTTTGAACCGATGTTTTGTAGTGATGGCTATGTAAGAGTTCTGATTTATTAACGCAACAACCTCAAGCAGGCTTTTACCATCTCCATTTGCAGAAAGGTAAGGGATTTCCCCACGGCCACACACACCGGATATGACGGAGCTTGGATATTGGACACAATAGCTTTTCCCATTGTGAACTTTCAAATTCTGTAAGGAAGTTTACAAATGCGTACCCTAACAGAGCCTTAAGAAAATGGAACACTGAATAGTGAGTTTTGATAAGACTTATCAGCGGAGGACGGGAACAAAAACATGCTCAAGGCAAGGGCGCATGTTTCAGCTGCAGTCACAGCAACAATATGAAGATTCCCAAGGCCTAAAGTTAAAGACTCATCCTAATCAGTTCTCAGATTTGCCAAAGAAAGCCCATCTATAAGGTTTGCTGACAGTGAATATGATTAATGGAGACAGAACACTACATTTCATAAAGTGTTTTGTCAGCAAAGGTATTTTCCATGTTGAGTCATTTAACTTCAAGAAGTTAACATTCTGTTCAGGAGGGGATGCTTAAAATACGTCACCTAAAAAAAAAAGAAGGATTACATAAAACATTTACGTAGAAAATGTATAGTATGTGTACGTGTGGTGTAAAGAGCTGTTAACGGTGTTACTGTAAGAAGGCCCTCAGTGTGAGTCCTCCAGGTTCTCAACCCGTTGAACAAAGAATGGAACAAAATGCACACAGCAACAAAGGAATCAAACAGTGAATGTAGGGATTTATTGAAGTGAGAAAATACTCCACAGGGTAGAAGCGGGCCTGGCTCGGTGGCTCAAGGGCCTGGTTACAAAGTTTTCTGGAGTTTAAGTACCTTTTAGAAGTCTCCTGTTGGTTACCACCTATGGGGATGAAAGATGTGGCCCACAGCCAACCAGAGGCCAGAGTGGGTTGGTGCCTTATGCAAAGAAAGAAATGACCTGCTCTTGGCCCAGCCAGTCAGGGGCACTTTCCATTTCCCATTTGTGACCCAGTGGAAGGGAAGAGGTTGTAGGGAGAGTAGTCTTCTGATGCTTTGTTGTTTGGGCCTGGAGATAGGTTCCCCTTTTGATTCAGTTTTAGGAAGCCAGTACAAATTGGCCTTAGGTCTCCTGCCTCCAGACCCTATTCTCCTGCCTCAACTGCAATTGGGGAAGGGGGAATAGTGGTGTCATCTGCATCACAATGATAGCTGCAAACCTGGGATGGTTGAGAACCATGAGGGAAGATGGAGAGATGGCAGCAGCTCAAACACCTCAAGTACAGGCACTGGGGAAACCCTACATTTAGGGAGAAGAAAGAAGAGGAGGAGTCCCAGGACACAGAATGGAAGTGGCTAGGCATGTCAGGGTAAAACACAGGAACTGACTTGGATCATCAAAGCAAGGATAAATGGGTTTCAGTAGAAGTTATGGATACATGGAGAACGGAAATTTGGTCAGATATGCAGATAGAGAACTAATCACAAGAATAAATTTAATACAATTAAAAAGGAAATCTCTTTGAAATAATATGGAAACCAAAAAACACTCTCTGCAGTCTCTCTTTTGAATGTGTAAACACTCTGATTTCATGTGCCAATTACATTTCCTAGATGATGCAACCTTGTCAAAGCCATCTACAGAGTATAGAGCAATTACCTTTTTCCTAAACATGATGAAGAAGCATTCTTCCCTATGCAGCGGGTGCCTGGTGAACTTCATTACTTCTCCCCACCTTTTTTTTATTGCTACCTTCGCCTGCCTTTTTACAAGCACAGACTTGAACATTTGTGTTCTTTATCTCTCCAAAGGCCCTGTTTTATTTTTTAGCGGCTGCCCTTTTTCTGAGGAGGTGAAGTTCCCTTTCAAAGCTGAACTTTAGGCTGCACCTTGACCATTATTACTGCAACTCTCAGCTCCAGGACAGCGTTTAAGGCAGACTAACCAGAGACCTGCTTCCCCAGCCTGCAATTGAGGAGAAAAGAGCAGGCTGTAGCAGGAGAAATTTGCTGTAGATTGGATGATACTGCTCACATGAAGCTTCTTGGTATTTTTTGTTTGTATGAGATCAATTTCCACACTTTTCTTCAACTCCTTCCTTCCTGGACTGTTAGGAGGTCAAACTGCAGATACAGGCAAAGGCATAAATAGAGGCAACAAGAAAGGAGATGGACTGTTTGTCTTTATTTTCTTCCTCTTCCTGATAATCTTCCCCCTTCTCTTTATTCCTCCTCTAAAATTTACCCCAAAATTGAACTTTGTGGATGGTAGAGAGATAGTGATTTATTATTCTCTAGCAAAAGAACATTTTTTCTTTCAGATGTGTGTCTTTAGAAGTCTTATTTTAATGTCCACGGGCACCCCACAGGTAGATTGAAAAAGAGGATATCTGCAAAAGCCCAGGTAGCCAATTTTGTGAGCGTGATCAAAGGAATTCAAAGGCAGATTGGGGTCCCAAGGAAAGAGATGGGGGAAATGAAACAGACCAAAGCCTGTTCTACTCAACCTAGTGGACAGAGGCTTTGAGGATATGGGAAGAAGAGGAAGAGACTAAGAAATGAAAGAGGTCAACTTATGATTGAGATTAAAAAAACTGCATCTGGAAAAGAGGTTACAGGTAGCAATTTAGGGATTTATGAGTAAGACTGGGACTTGAAAACAAGTATCTAGACCTCCCCTTCATCTCATCATTGAAGTTTCTAAAGGCATGTTATGTGGGGAAAACACTTTTAGAGCTGAAGACTTCAGAAGGTCAGCAGCAGGTGAGAAATTTTGACTTTTTCTCATGAAAAATATAGAAAGAACTAGATTGAAAGAAGGAAGACACAGCAGGCAAACTCTACCTCCACTACACCACCAGTTCTAAGAAACATCTTGAGGATGAAAGCATAGAGGAGCATGTCAAAACCCTATTAACACAACCTAAACCAGAAGAGAAAGAACTGGAGCTAAAATTGGGCCATTTCCTGTGAACTCTCTGTGAAATTACTACTGAAGAAAGTAGAAGGGAACATCAGTCTTGGGGCAAATGTGTTGCTGGCAGATAAATAGTGTAGCAGATCCCATTTAGGGCTTTAATTCTTAACCTTTCTTGATACCTGCACCTTTTGCTATGTAATACGGCAGCTGTCTTCCCTTGCCTGCCCCATTTCATGGCAGAGTAAACCCCACTCTACCTCCTGACTTAGAGTGTGGCCATGTGACTTGCCTTGGCCAACAAAACAAGGCAGTAATGCTTATGTGCCAATGCAGGGGTGACACCTTAAGGGACCTTGCATAATGCCTTTGGTCTTTCACATGGGACAGAACTCACCCAGAACAAACTGCTGATCTTGGCAGATCAGTCAACCCCAAAGCTCAAAAGCTAAATACTTGTTTTTTTGTTGCATGCCATTGAGATTTTTGTGGTTATTTGTTACACAGCAATACGTTACCAATCACAAGGGCTTCCTCCCAATCTATAGGAAGCCAAACCAAAGATCAACATGGCCCGGACCTGCTATGTGACCGTGAAAATAGATGACAAAATGTTTTGAACAAAGGAAATGTCTACAAATGGATTCACCAAAACAATAGGAATCAGACCCAAAGGTGGATAAGGGAAACCAGAATGTATGCTCTCCTTGCCCTGGATGGGCAGATGGTTGACATAATATTATAAATCAGTGTTGATACTATTCACATATTTTCTTTTTCTGGTTTCACTTATCTGGCATTAATCCAACAAATATGTTTTAGTGCATCCACTATGTATTAGGCAATGATAAATGGTTTGTAAAAAGTGCAGAGGAGCAGGCAGACGTGGCCTTGACCTTCAGGAAGGTTGATGCCCATCAATTCAGAAAGCATGCATTGTGTGTTTTGGTTTTTTCCAGTCACAATAAAGCAGAACACAGTGGAATAAATTGCATACAGTTATGGAGGGCAAATATCTCACAAGAATTACTTGCAGAAACAAAACATGTGTTTTTGAAGACAATAAAGAGTTGTTAAACAAAAATTAGAAGTATATAACATTCATATTGCCTTCCTTACCCCTCCCCGCAAAAAACTTTAGTATGTACACTGCAACCAACCAAGAATAAGAAATGCATAGAGCAATTCAAGATTAACATTAAAACCAGGCCAGGTGCAGTGGCTCATGCCTGTAATCCCAGTTCTTTGGGATGCCAAGGCGAGAGGATCATTTGAGGTCAGGAGTTTGAGACCAGCCTGGCCAACATGGTGAAACTCCATATTCTACTAAGAAATATAAAACTTAGCTGGGTGTGGTGTTGCATGCCTGTAATCACAGCTATTCGGAAGGCTAAGGCATGAGAATTCCTTAAACCTGGGAGGCGGAGATTGCAGTGAGCTGAAATCCTGCCGCTGTACTCCACCCTAGGAGACAGAGCAAGACTATATCTCAAAAACAAAACAAACAAAAAAAAAAATCAAAAACCATTTAAGCATGGAGGACAGCATAAATAATTACTAAATATATAAATGTTTTTAAAATAAAATTTAAATTAACTTTTAAAAATACCAAAACCATAAGAAAGCATCCAGACTATAAAATTTTAAAATATAAAATCTAATATTAGTAACTCTATGCCAGAGGTTAAAAAACTATGGCCTACAGAACAAACTTGCTCCGTGCCTGTTTTTTTAAATAAAGCTTTATTGGTACATAGTCTTGTTCATCCATTTCATATTGCCCATTGCTGCTTTTACATTATAACCACTGAAATGAATAGTTATGACAGAGACCTTATGGCCTACACAACCAAAAATATTTGAATTGCTACAAAAAAAAAAATTGCTGACCCTTACTGTATAGTGATACATGGGAAATTGTTAATTAAATGAGTATTTTTTAAAAAGTAAATTTTAAAGTTTGCCTAAGAAAAATGTAGTGGAAAAAACAAAAGGAAAGCAATGAATGGATGGCAAAATAGTTTGTTACATGAATACATCTCTAGAGAGCTTTGATGCTAATTTACTTAAATTCTTAATGCTGTACAATCTCCTCTAGAGCAAAGCAAAATAATAAAAGCACTTCTAATTAATATTATGAGGCATAACTTGGATATCAAAACTTAAGGCTTTATATAAAAAGATGCCAGATGTCAATCTCATGTACTAATATTGACATAAAAATAAAAGACAAATTCAGCCCACTACTGTATAAGAAATGTTTTATACCATGAATTATAGTGCGTCAAGAGTGTTAAAAAGCCTCCATGTTATCTCTTGAACTAATTGGTTGGTTGCTTTTACTTTCTAAAAAAGCATATTAAGATGTGGGGAAAGTACTTTTAGATGAAACCACAAAAATGCTATTATCAGGTATAAAACTGGAGTTTCTACCAGAAAAATTATAGAAAGAGGCTGGGTGCAGTGGCTCATACCTCTAACTTCGGAGATTCAGAAGCTGGGGTGGGAGGATCACTTGAGCCTAGGAGTTTGAGGTTGCAGTGAGCTGTAATCTTGTCAGTGAATTCCAGCCAGGGCAAAAGAATGAGACCCTGGTTCTAATTTTTTTAAATAAAGAAAATTATAGAAAGAACCAAAATGAAAGAAGTTATGTCCACTTTTTAGGGAAAACTAGAGCTACCATTTTTACCCTTTTGGCACCTTTTTAGGAAGAGACTGGGGAGGGCGGGCAGGGCAGTGATGGAGAAAACATATAATCTACAGATGAATAAACTGTTTGGTAAAATTTAACATCATTATCACTTATAAAATAGTAAGAAATAGTTCCTTAATGACATCAGACTCAATGTTGAAATATTTGAGCATTATCGATGAAGTTAGAAACAAATGCAGTGACCACTGTTATATAGCATGCATTGTTCTGGAGTACCAGCCAAGGTGATAAGACATAAAACTGAGGAATCCTAATCCACTGGCTACTGCTATTGCTGTGAGTAATAGACTGATATTCTGCTCTGACCCAGGAGTCTCTTGTATTCTGACAGTGTCCATGAAACTGTGGCAGGCTAACTAGTTACTTCACAGTAGGGTAAAATATTGATGAGCATGGGAAAATGTTTTAATTTCCTTTCAGTGCAGTTTTTCCATTTTCTTAAGAAAAGGTGTTGGGAGGGGGACATGGTATAAGTATACATTTTCCCATTTTAATATTTTCTATTAATAATTGGAATGAGTAGAATCTTTGTGTTTTAACCACAGAGGATGGTCCTTCTTCTCCTCTGCTTCTCTTCACTGATCTGGTTTTTTTTCTACTTCTTACATTGTAACCTTCAGATCCTCTGAACTCAGTCTCAAAGTCTAGCAAGTTAAATAGTTATCTTGTTAATCAGCTTTGCCAAACAGCCAAAGTCATTATCCCTGGGATTTTTGGAAGTATAAAAGAATAATAATGTGGTCATTAATTGACGATGACACTCTGTAGAATGTAGTCTATTTTTCATAAAATTTAAAAAACAGAAAAATAAATAATACACACCCATGTAAATGCCATTTATATTTTATCTGTGTTAGCATATTACCAGAAAAGCACTTCCCCTCATTTTCTCTCACTGTCTGTCTCTCTCTCTCTCCCCATCTCCTGAAACAAAACAGTCTTTTGTGCATAATATTCTCAAGATGTTTTGTTATTTTTAATATATATTTCCATAAACAATATCAAGTTTTCTTTTGTGTTTGCACAATTCACACAATAGCATCCCTGTAAAGTACCTTCTTGTAGTTTGCCTTCTGTCTTACAACAAACATTATACTTTTGAGAGTCACACAGGTTGATTTATGTAGATATGATTCATTCATTTTATCTATAGTAGAGTATTTCATAAGTAGACTACAGTCTATTTATCTACCTCCCCCTTGGAAGTACGTTCTTTCCACAAATACTAATGCCACTTTCCAAATGAAGAAAATTGGACTCAGCGACAGCATGAACGTTAAATAGTACTAAGAAAATTTCTGCTTTGCACTTTACACTCAAAGAATGATACAGTCATTTGGATTGACTACAGTGGTTAAGTATGTCTTTTTGAAATTTTTCCACAACACGCTAAATTTACCTCCTAGTTATTATCTCCCTTGGAAGTTAATAGAAGGTCAATTACACTATTACAGTGTAATTGATGGTGGTTGGCAATATTCAAACATTTTTTTTTCCTTTTTTTTTTCTTTTGCATTCTAAATTGGGTTGTTTCCTTTGCGATATTATAAAGCTGATTGAAGCCAGTTTTCTTCCATTCTCCCCCATGTCTTTGTCATATAGGATAAGTGACAATTTCTTCCAGCCCCAAACACAGGTTTTAAGAAAAGGCAGGCAAGTGTTGAAGTTTTCTTAGTATTTTATTTATCATTAAAGTTATCAATTGGTTTAAAGCAGTGGTTCTCAACTGGGACAATTTTGCCACCTCTGCTCCATGCCTGAGAACATTTGTCAGTGTCTACAGATATTTTTGGTTGTCATGACTGGGGTGGAGGTGCTACTGGCATCTGGGGTGCAGAGACCATGAATGCTGCTAAACTTCTCATGATGTACAAGATGGCAACACCTCTGCCACCACCCCCAACACAGAATCGTCCAGTTCCAAATGGCAGTAGTGCTGAAGTGGAGAACCCCTGCTTTAAAAAAAGCAGAAACCATTACATCCCTCAGCTGCCTTTAGACCAGGAGAACCTTTAGACCAGGGCCCTATGCTAGGCTGAGGACATAAGCTAAATCACAAGGCAGACATAATGTTCTCTCTGTCACCCTCCTACACATGTCAGTTACCCCACACAGCTGGTTTTAATTTCTCTCTTATCTCCCTGTTGTGTAATTCCCCAGCTTGTTTTAAAAGCTCCTTCATGGGGAGGGATAACATTAGGAGAAATACCTAATACAGTTGATGAGGGGATGGATGCAGCAAACCATCATGGCATGTGTATACCTACATAACAATCCTACATGACCGTGTACCCCAGAACTTAAAGTGTAATAAAAAATTAAATATAAAAAAGATAATCAATGCAATTAAAAAAAAACCCTCTTTTCTCTTCGAGAAATCTCTCCTCAGTCCTCTTTTCAGCTTCCCATCACAGCTTTCTGGTCTTTCATAATTTCCAGTCTCCTTTTTTGTTAGGACCTTAAATATGTAGTTGTTTTCACTCATTGTTCCCATTTTCTTTTAAAACAATTTTCGTCAGGTTTTTGCCCCCTACAGCTGTAATGGATGGTCTTGTCTCCAGGTCATGAATGACCTTTATTTTGTTATTTCCAATTCTCTATCCTCACTGTCTACTTCCTCTTAGAAGGATTTATCATAATTAATTGCATGTTTTATCTCCTACCTTAATGGACACTCTTTAAAATCTCCTTTGCTGTTTTATTTCTCACCTTTAATATTGGAGTGCTTAGACATTGGTCTTTTTTCCTTTCTGTATAATTTGCTCACATGGTTGGTTTTTTCTTCCAGAATTAAGGCTTTAAATATCAGTTATATTTTAATAACTCTCAAATGAGTATAACCAACTCAGACATCTCTCTGAACCCTAGACTTGTTTATTCAACTGTCTACCTGACACCCTTTGACTTGGACATGTGTTAAATATCTCAAGCACAGTATTTCTGAACTCTCAGATTGCACCTATTGTTTTCTCTCACTTTCCTAAGGAAAAAAACAAAACAAAACAAAAACCCTTCAGCCCCATGTCTATGAACCTTTGGAGGTGGAGTTCAGTGGCTTTGTTCAGCTGAGTAAGTCGAGCACACTTTCCCTTTCCTAGTTATTTATTCCTCCAAGGCTGTCCTCCACAGCTACTTAGTAATCTCCAGGCATCAGCAACAATGGGCCAATTGCATAGAAGGTAAGCAGAAAACGCCCCTGGCTGCATTGTGAGAATTCAGGACACTTTCCCCACTACCAGCTGGCCGGCATTCTCAAGTTTAGGTTGGTGCAGTTGGAGCTAACGTTCTAAATAGAAGACGCTGGAGCTGGTGGCATTTTTGTAACCCTAGACAACAGTCCAGAAATACCAGGGGGTGTGAATTAAGAACTGGGCAGCATAGCAAGACAAAAAAAGTCAATGGCCTGTGTGGGATTCTCCTGCTAACTAGCCAGGTAACCTTAGGTAAGTTGCTTTCAATGAAAAATGACTCATAAAATAGACAGTATGTTCTTAAGCTGCATGCACTCAGTGGTAAACCTAAAGGGGGAAAGTGGAAGCTTACCTTCATGAACTTCACAATATGACATCCTAGAAGCAAGCTGTGTTAGTTTCACTATTCATATAAGTTCGATTTTAGTTTTAAATTTCACAACCTTTTCAATGCTTAGGATTGCTAAGAGTCTTAATTGAGCCTTGACTGTGAGGGATGTTAGACTTTCAGACTCCAGACTTCTATCTCCAATTATCTCAGGGTCCATACTAATTCTATAGACTGAAGACTTTTGACCCACCCCCTCATAAAACATGTAATTCTGAGCAACTGTTATGCACCAAGTACTGAACTAGATCTTGGAATTTGCAGAAATGAATGATACTATGAAGTATAGAACAATCATTTATCAGATATCTATTGAATCCTACTCTATCAGACAATGTATGTAGCAGTCAACGGAGAAGACTTCCTGCTTATAATAATGTCACAGTCCCATGTAAATATAGCTGAATACCCGGGAATACTAGTATGTTCAAGTCACAGAGTATAGAAGTACCAGGAGGGAGATAATATAACCCATTGAGTAGTGGAGCTTTCCAGAGGAGGTGACATTTGAAAAATAGAAGCTATGTCAGCGTCTAAAGGAATTCCATACTTGCTTGTTTGCTCTAGTCTTTTCATTGAAAATTTATGGAGTATCTACTGTATGATAAGCAACATGAGAAGTTTCCAAAATTAAGATAGCAAATAATCATAGTTCCAAACTTCACAGAACTTACAGTCTGTAAGGACTTACTGATTGTACAATTCAAGGCTTTCACTTAGAAGATGTGAAGTCCCAGCATATAGATACATTCCTTGTAAGTCTTTTTAGTGGCAGTTGCCAGAATGGAACCTCAGTCCTGTGGTTTACCATGAAGCATCTTAATACTCCATTGTACTGAACTCCATGGCGGCTTGGATCCTTTAGAAGAGTTCTACTATCCTGAGAACTTGAACTGTTCTCTGAGATTGGCTGACTTTGTAGCTACTTCTAGAAACTTTTACCCTCTTATCTGACTATAAACTTCCCAAAAAGTCATTCTTCTAGGTTATACGAGGATAAGTTATTCTGTGGGACACTCTTACAGTGTATGCTCTTTATCAGCTGCTGAGGGAATTTATCAGGTTACATGATTCTAATGAACATTGATCTGTGGTCTTCAGTAATTTTCAAGTTTTCAGACTTTTCTTTCTAACAACTTTTTCCAATGTGTCTTTCCTTAGTCAAGTTCTTTACCACTTTTTTTTTTAGTTGGGCAGTTCTGATCATCTTTTCTGATTGTAGACTATTTATACTCCCTTTGCTGCTTTGAATAATGAGTATTTGCTTGCTTTTCATCCATTTCACTTTAAGTACAAGCTCCCTCTCTTCCACTTCCAGCCAATTATTTCTGCTAAGGTAAAACTTCTAGCTGCAAGGCCAGGGTATTGAAATAGGCCTAAGATGACAAGAGTTAAGTATCAAATTCCTCCTGTCATGATGATTATTAAGTGCTTAGAATGCAACTTCAATTGGCCAACTGCAGAATACTTTAAGATATTTAAATGTGTAATTTAAGAAGAACATTTATTTTCTGCTGTACTGAAACCTGAAATGACAGAAGGCTAGCTCCACCATGAGAGGAAAGAGTAGAACTCGCGGAAGCCAGTAGGCACAGCTTAAGGAAAACCAATGCAGTAATAGTAAGGCCAAGAGTTGGATGGAAGACTAAATCCAGTTGACTTTGGTTGACACCAGGATACATCCATGTATAATAGTTTGCTTGCTACCTAATTTTCTGATGTATAAATTCATTGCTAGCATATAAAATACAAATGATTTTTGCCTTATGACCTTCAATCCAATGGTCACATTTTTCTGCTTTTACAGAAAACTTTTATTAAAAGTTGGAAGTTTTGCATGAAATAACGTTAGATACTGAACTAAATAATATTTATCCTCAGGAAATATCATGGTCTCTCTTCTGAGTAGTAATGAGAATAAGGACTTGTTTTAGTCTGATCTGTTGATGAGCTTGATTAGCAATGCTGGCATTTGGGGGAAGATTGTTTCAGGCTGAGGAATGGCAACAGCCAAAGCCTTGAGAAGTACCAAATCTTCAACTGGTAAAGAAACAGAAAGAAAAATTGCAAGTCCAGAATGGACTGAATGTCAAGAGAATGTGAGGAGATGAGTTTTTGAGGGTTCAGCGAGGGCTTGTTATATTGTTTCTATTAGAGCAGAGATTTGTTTTTCTTTTGAAAGAAATGGAATTGTATTTAAGTAGGGGAATGGTGTGATCTGATTTTTATTGTTTTCTGACTCTGATTGTCATGTGCTGTAGAGATAAGGGGCTGTCAAAAAGCAAGTCTGAAAGTAGACAAGCCAGAAGTCACCACTGGGGACATGAGGGTTGCTTTAACAAGTGAGGTAGCAGTAAAAATGCAAAGAAGTAGATGGATACAGACTATATTTTGGAAGTCAAAATGATGGCATTAGCAGTTTGGAGAAGGGAAGCGAAGAACAAAGAAGAATAAAGAATGATTCCAAAGTTTCTGACTTAAACAATCAAAACCGTCAATATTAACTGAGAAGTAGAAACGCTAAAAAAGAAAACAGGTTTAGTTCAGTCTTTGACATGGTAAGCTTAAGAAATTGCCTAGTAAGTGTCTTCATGGATTTGCCATGAAGGCAGATGACTGTCAAAATCTGGAGCTCACAGGAGAGCTCAAGACTCATGATAAAACTATGGGAGTCGTCAGAAGAGTTAGAAAACTTTGGTGACCCGGAATAGAATTTCTAAAGCGAGAAAACATTGGGAAGTGTGTGGACAACATCTAGACTCATAAAGTTATTTTCTACAGGAACACCTACCACACAATGGAGTTGTCTGTTGTCAAAAAAAAGAGTAAGTTCTTGTTTTGCCTTAAGTTGGTTCCCTCAAGTAAGCCAAAACTAGGGTCTATTCTGTGCAGGAAGATTTTCTGACAGTATAGAATTTCAACCGTGCCTGTGCTTTCAGCAAGACTTCATGTGTTTAACATTTGTTGTGAATAGAGCCCTAAAATTTTACCACCTTCCATAAACATTTATTGTTTTTCTGGGTTTCCAACTCCAAGCAGAAAGTACTAGTGCTTTATCATATATTTCTTGAAGTATGTCAGTGTCAGAGACACAGAACATGTTAAGCAGGTGAACCACAGTATACAGGTCCCTAGAGAAAAGAGGCTTAGATAGAAAGAAGCGTGAGACATTGTTCCCTACAACTATTTTTACTATTTGACTAATAGAGTTTTTACCATTCTTATTACATTTTTCTTTCCAGCCTCAACCAGCTTTGCAGACCACATGGCTAATACAAATTCTAGCAACATATTTCACTTCTTTTATTGCATACCTCAAACCTTATTACTTGTTCATTGTGTTGCAGTTGGGATTTAGATTTTTATAAACATTTTCTCAAATGCTGTGCACTTTATAAATTTATGACTTTTACTGCAAACCAATAAAGTTTATCTACCTATTACTCAGCAAGAGACATACTTTCCTGAATAAACTAGGCTATTACCTGTAACTTTTTAATCAAGTGGAAATTTTAAATTAAAAAATAATTCTTAGCACAAGACAGGCATGAAGAGACAGAGAAAGGGGATCTGGGGTTCAGGAATACAGTAGAAAGAGTCATGAATACAAGTCCTTTCTCCAGTGAGGTGTTAAATTTCATGAATCAGCAGAACTTCTTTTTTCTTTGAAAAATTATTAAAATGGTTGTTCAAGGACAGTAGTTTCCAACTGGGAATGATGAATTTTCCCTTCCCTTTCCCTGGTAGAAGGCATCTGGCAACATCTGAAGATACGTTTCATTGTCATAAATGGGAAGGAATTACTCCTGGCATCTAAAGGTGCTGCTAAACATTCTGCAGTGTACGTGGGAACTCCCCAAAGTAGACGACTATCCAGACAAAAGTGTCAATGGTGCCAAAATTAAACACTGGCTTAGAACCTGGGGCCTAATAATTTTGTCCATCTTCATGCTAACAAAACACAGTTTTAAATTTGTGTATTTCTATTTCTTTTAAATTTAAAATAAATCACTAAAGATCCACTTTTGATAGAGTTTCAAATAGGCTAATATCTAATCCTTGGAGACTGTGAGTCATGTAGTCATATGGATTTATCAGAACGCCAGTGAATGGTGAAAGTTGAGTTCCTTAGACACAGCTTAGAAACTGATGAGGAAACATTAACCTTTCAGGATAGTCTCACAAATCACTGGGGTGGAATTGTTAATGAGGAACATATTTAACATTGGTTTCTTCATAGACAGATAGCCGCTGACTGATTAGCACTGATTTTCTGAGATTAACAAATGGAATTGAAAATGACTATTATTTATTTATTATTTTAAAATTTCAAAGGTCCCAGTTTTATTTAATTGGGCCAAACACTTGCATATCATTTTAAGACAACTACCTACTGCTTTTGTTCTGAAATTCCAGATAGCATTTTGAACGGCATCTTCTTAATACAGTTAATAAATTATTATATTACTTATACATAGTTCTTGTTCTTTACAGCTCTTATTCTGATTTTAAAAAGTGAATAGTTTGCCTAGAGCAGATATTCAATCTTCAAACCTTCTTAAATACATAATAGAGAGAATTTAAGTGACTAGAGGCATAAACGTACAAATCAGTGTTACCCAGTGTGTAGGCTGAGTAATCCTGAGATGTCCAAGGTATCTGAAAGGAGTCTTCAATATATGTGCTTCATAAGCAACGATTTAATAGTTGTAATAAATTGATTATCACTAACATTTATTGTGCAAGTGTAATATCCTAAGAGCTTTAAATACATCAGATTATTTAACCTCCCTAGAAACTCAGTGGGCTGACGTTATTCTACCTGCATCTGAAGACAAGGAATATAGCTTACTTCGAGAGGTTAATAATTTACTCCATGCCACATAGCTACTAAGAAGTAAAGTTGGGTCCGTCTATCTCAAGCCTGAGTTCTTTACAAATAAATGCTATATATAAATGGTTTTGTTATTACTAAATATACAAAGTTGAAATGCCTTGGTGAACATGGAGTACTCTTTCTGTCATTGTGACCTTTCTGAAAGTATTGAAAAATAAGACTCCATACAAAGTTTTAACTTTATGAAGACTGTGAATGGCGATAATAAATCTTCTCTCCTTGCAGTTATGTGTTTATCAATTATTCACGCAGCATTAGAGCTGGTTGATGAGATCTTCACTTCACACAGTAACTTAATCATCGATCATGAAACAGCACATGGACTGTTCTACCTTTGTCTCTAGCCTTAACTTTCTACTTCAATTAATACCATTTCCAGATGTATTACTGTACCTATTAAAAAATAAGTAATTGTTTTTTGCAGGGCTGTGTAATTTAATTGAATCGGGATATGTGTCTCCCTCCCAGACTAATTAGGTTCTCAACTACTCTTCTGTGTGATGAGAATATTAGGGCTCCAACTAGCAAAAATTCATCAGCATGGTTAGCTCTAACGCCTAAGGAAGCATTGATGGTTCCTAGGAACTGTAGCATGACAATAAAAGAAAACGGAATGGATATACTTTGCATATCCTGTTCCCCCTTTATATTTCTGCCATGAGGTTACTCATCATGGTTTAAAAGAACTACTGATATGAACTCACTTCACTTCCTACCTAGGCATCTATTTCATCTTCAGTTTTAACTTTTTTTATTCTCATATTGAGCTGAAATCTGACTCTGAGAACTGTTTACTCTTTGATTGTATATGCAATAGAAGTTACCTGATTAGACAAAGATTCAATAATTTGTTAACTTCTGTGACAGACTGTTCACAACAAAATATCCCATCTGCATGTCCTTAATATAATGCTATGTTAACCTCTCCATAGAGAGGAAGTTGGTCCTTTCTCCCCTTGAATCTGGGTGGTTCTGTGGCTATGGTGGGAGTGATGCCATAGGACTTTTGAGACTAGTCTTAAGGAATATAGTATCTGCCTGGTCCTTTTAGGATGCTTGCCTTTGAATTGCAGCCTCTTTGCCATGAGACTCATCTCCCTCATGGAGATTATATTGTAATGAGGAGAGACAAAAAATAGAGAGAGGGAATAAAACATAAATATTGACCTCTAATGCTATAAAGAAAAATAAAAAGCCTAAAAGTAGCAATTGACAAAGGTAGAAAGTTTCACATATGGTCATTTGGAATAGAGACCTCAATGAACTCAAGGACAAGTAGATACCTGTGACCATACTGTTTCACATAGAAGGGAGAAAGGTGCAAATGGCCTGAGGCAGGTATGTGTGTGATATACTCCAGTGAAAGCAAGGAGGCCGAGGTGACTGAAGTATAGCAGGCAGAAGGGAGAATGGTAAGAGATCCAGTCAGAAGAGGTGCTGGAAGTCAACATACAAAAGACCTGGAGCAGTCTGCATTGTGCGTGAGATGGGAAGCCCCTGGGGGTGCTGAATGAAGGAGTGACTTGATATGACTCCCATGTAGAAGGATGACTGATGAGAAGCAAGGGTCATTAGGAAACCTAATGGGAAGTTGCTGCCATGGGTGGAGGGGAAAGTTGAAGTCAGCCTGGGGAGGCTAGCAGCAGTTGAGGCAGTGAAAAGAAGCTCAGACTATCATCATCATAAACACTGGGTACTTTTTTATTGTTAAAACATACTTCACAAGTATATGCATTCACATCACAGCGTTTCTCTGCAGAGCTACTGTTGCTAGTATTGTTAGCAACAGTTATTTTTGGGTAAAGGTGAAGAAATGAAGGCTTAGAGAAAACCAGTGACAGCCCCCAAACAGCATGATGTTTCTATTTCTTTTGGTCTCTCTAAATGAGATTGGTATTCAGACCTAGACTTTCCAAATTCATGCCTATGTTAGTTTACTAGGTAAACAGGTAATATTGTTTTTTTTATTTAAAATTCATGTTTAGTACACTGTCAATATTTAGGATACACAAAAAATGAAAACAAAATAATTCATAATCTTGTTACTCTGAGATACTTGTTGGCATTCTGGTGTATTCTCACACTATATTTTTACTTCTTTTACATTTTGTGTAATAGAATATATATAGTGTTTCATAGGTAACATTTCTATTTTACAATGTTTCATAGTTTTTTATTAGTTTAGAATTATTTCACAATATGATTATGAGTGGCTACATGGTCTCAATGTACTGTTCATTTAACCAAACCCTGATGGTTAGACATTTAATTTTTTTAAAAGTCTACTACCAACCATGTTCTAAGATGACCATCTTACTTGTAAAAATACTCATAAACAATTCTTTTTGACAATAAATTCCTCAAAGGGAAATTTTTATATCAAGCACTATGTAAAATCTTGCTTTAAAAAACATTAAGAGATCACTCTCGACAATCATAAAATTAAATGCCTATCATCAAGGGTTTGAAGTATCTAGTTCCCTGTAATCTCATCAACATTCATCTCTGCCAAAAGGAAAAGAAAAATGGCTCATCACAGCATTACAACTGGCTCTTCCTATCTGTGTGTTCTGCATCTGTAGACTTAAAAGAAATTGTGTCTGTACTGAATATGTACAGACTTTTTTGTCTTATCATTTGCTTAGACAATGCAGTATAACAACTATTTACATAGCATTTACATTGCATCACGTATTATAAGTAATCTACAGATGATTTAAAGTATACGATAGGATGTACATAGATGATATGCAAATACTGTGCCACTTTATATAAGAAACTTGAGCATCCACAGATTTTGATATCCCAAGGAGGGGCTGAAACAATCTCCCAGAGATATCAAAGAATGACTTTATTTAAAAATGCAAAAGACAAGCAAACAAGCCTCTAATATTTAACAATAGAAAATTGATTCTATTAATTGTGGAATATTTAAGTGGTGTAATTTTATCCTGATACATTTGAAATTTATATGCCCTTAATAATTACCCATTTTACAAACATGTCTATTAAGATCTAAACAAGTGTTTTTTTTTCCAAGGTGCGAAGCAGATATACCACTGGTTGTCCTAAGATGAGGTGAGGTGGCACATGGACACAGTATTACATTCAGTTAAATCAAATAATGAGAAATTTAGCTCCTTTTAAATTCCCTTTTAATTTCAATGTGGTACTAAACTTAACTCTTTTCTAGTACCAACTAATCTTCCCTTTGATAAAAAGGCTTATTAATAATAATTATTTAATTTTAATGGTAATAAGTTAAAATTTGCACAGTGCTTTATTATATATCAGGCATCATTCCAAGTGCTTTACATTTATTAGCGCATTTCATCTTCATCCCAACCATGCCAAATAGTCTGTAGAAATTTAAAACTATTGTTTGATGTCACGGTAAACTTTTGTGCTATTACATTCCACATATGTACTGATACTTCGATTTAGTTTTCTGTATGTATATTTGGGTTAAAAAACAAGGGGATTAAATGAAAAGAATCTCTGTGAAAGACTAGCGTATGGTTATAGAAGAGATCATGAAAGTGATAGGGGAAAGACTGAAATTTGAGGATCAAACCCAGGAGGCGGAGGTTGTGGTGAGCCGAGATCGCGCCATTGCACTCCAGCCTGGGCAGCAAGAGCGAAACTCCGTCTCAAAAAAAAAAAAAAAGAAAGAAATTTGAGGATCATTGGTCTAGCGAGGTGTTTCTCAAATTTTAATATACATTTGATTCACCTAAGGAGCTTGTTAAACTACAAGTTCTGATCCAATAGGTCTAAGGTGGGCTGATACTCAGCATTCTTAACTAGCTCCTGGGTGAGGCAACGCTGCTTGGCTATGGACAAAATTTTGGAAGAGAAGGAATCTAAAAACCTGTCAGCTACTCGCGTAAAGCCGTGCAACAGGTGAAGAAAATTAGAAAGATTGGAACTGCAGCCTGGTTACTCGGACTCTGGTGCGACATACAATGTATATAAAGCTAACTGATTTCATTACTTTTATGATGCAAAATATTCATTACTATAGAAATTCCCGGGATGCTTACATTTTTCTACTGGTGCTGAATCAGGAAAAAATAAAAAACAATCTTATTGTATTTATTTTTCAACTTACATTTTAGATTGATGGTGTGCATGTGCAGGCTTGTTACCTGGGTATATCGTGGGACACTGAGGTTTGGGATATGAATAATTCCATCACCCAGGCACTGTGCATAGTACCCAACAGTTGGTTTTTCAAACTTTGCCCACTCCCTCCCTTCCCACTCTACTAGTCTCCAGGGTCTAGTATTGACATCTTTATGTCCATGAGTACCCCATGTTTAGCTACTCCTTATAAATAAGAACACAGAGTATTTGGTTTTCTGTTCCTGCATTAATTCACATAGGATACTGGCCTCCAGCTGCATCCATGTCACTGCAAAAAACATGATTTATTTTTAATGGCTGTGTAGCATTCCATTGTGTATATGTACTACATTTTCTTTATTCAGTCCACCACTAGATTGAGATTACTGGGTTGATAGCATGGTTTTGCTATTGTGAATTGTGTCTTTTTGGTAGAACAATTTGTTTTCTTTTGGATATACACCCAGGATTGGGATTGCTGGGTAGAATGCTAGTTCTAAGTCTTTGAGAAATCTCCAAACTGCTGTCCACAGTGCCTGAACTAGTTTTCATTCCCACAAACATTATATGTAAGTGTTCCCTTTTTTCCACAGCTTCACCAACATCTGTTGGTTTTTGACTTTTTAATAAAAGCCATTCTGATGATTTGAGATGATATTTCATTGTGGTTTTGATTTGTATTTCTTTGGTAATTAGTGATCTGGAGCATTTTTTATATGTTTGTTGTCCACATGTATGTGTTTATTTGAGAAGTATCTGTTCATATCTTGTCCCTATTTTTGAATGGTTTTTGGTTTGTTTTTTGCTTGCTGATTTAAGTTCCTTATAGATTCTGGCTTTTAGACTTCTGTCAGATACAAAGTTTGATAATATTTTCTCATTCTATAGACTGTTTACTCTGGTAATAGTGTCTTTTTCTGTGCAGAAGCTCTTTAGTTTAATCAGGTCCTACCTGTCCATTTTTATTTTTGTCATAGTTGCTTTTGGGGATTTAGTCATAAATTATTCCCCAAGATCAATGTCCAGAATGGTGTTTCCTAGATTTTCTTACAGAATTTCGGTAGTTAGAGGTCTTATATTTAAATATTTAATTTACCTTGAGTTAATTTTTATATATGGTGAAAGGTAGGTATTCAATTCATTCTTCTGCATATGGCTAGCCGGCTATTCCAACACCATTTAGTGAATAGGGTATTCTTTCCACATTGCTTACTTTTGTGGATGTTGTTGAAGGTCAGATTGCTATACAAGTGTGGCTTTATTTCTGGATTCTCTATTCTGTTCCATTGGTCTATGTGTCTTTTCTGTATCAGTACCATGCTGTTTTGGCTGGTGTGTGTCTGTTTTTGTATCAGGACCATGCTGTTTTGGTTAGTGTAGCCTTATAGTATAGTTTGAAGTTGGGTAATATAATGCCAGTGGCTTTGCTCTTTTTCCTTAGAATTGCTTTGGCTACTTGGACTTTGTTGTTGTTGTTGTTCCATTTGACTTTTAGCATATTTTTTTCTAATTCTGTAAAAAATGATGTTGGTAGTTTTATAGGAATAATGTTGAATCTGTAGATTGCTGTGTGCAGCATGCCCATTTTAATGTTATTTATTCTTAGGGTCCATGAGCATGGAATATTCTACCATTTGTCTGTGTAATCCATGATTTTTTGGGAGTGTTTTGTAGTTCTCTTTACAGAGATGTTTCATCTCCTTGGTTAGGTGTATTCCTAGGTATTTTATTTTTTGTGTGGCTATTACCAATGGTACGGCATTCTTGATTTGGCTCTCAGCTTGAACTTCATTAGTGTGTAGAAATGCTACTGATTTTCTTTTTACATTGATTTTGTATCCTGAAACCTTGCTAAAATCATTTATCAGTTCTAACAGCCTTTTGGTTGAGTCCTTAGGGTTTCCTAAATATACAGTTATATCATCAGCAAAGAGAGATAGTTTGACTTCTCCTTTTCCTATTCAAATGCCTTTTATTTCTTTCCCTTGCCTGAATGATGTGGCTAGGACTCCCAGGACTATGTTAAATATGATTGCTGAGAGTAAGCATTCTTGTTTTTCCGATTCTCAAGGGGAATGCTTCCAGCTTTTGGTTGGTCAGTATGATGTGGCTGTGGGTTTCTCATAGCTCTTGTTATTTTGAGATATTTTTCTTTACTACCTAGCTTATTGATGATTTTTATTATGAAAAGATATCATATTTTAGTAAAAGCTTTTTTTTGCTTTCATTGAGATGATTATATGGTTTGTGTTTTTAATTCTGTTTATGGAGTTAATCACCTTTATTGATTTGTATATGTTGAACCAACCTTGCATCCCAGGAATGAAGACTACTTGATAATGGTGAATTCAGTTTTGAATTTGGTTTGCCAGTATTTTGTTGAGAATTTTTGCATCTGTTTTCATGAGAATGTGGACCTGTTGTTTTCTTTCTTGGTTTTTGTTTTTTGAGTGTGTCTTTGGCAGGTTTTGTTATCAGGCCGATGTTGGCTTCCTAGAATGAGTTAGGGAAGAGGACCACCTCCTCAATTTTTAAAAATACTTTCAGTAGAATGGGTACTAGCTTTTCATCATACATTTGGTGGAATTAGACTGTTACTACATTTGGTCCTGGGCTTTTCGTGATTGGTAGGCATTTTATTACTTAATTTTGGAACTCAGTATTGGTTTATTCAGGATTTCAGTTTCTTCCTGGTTCAATCTTGGGAAATTGTGCATTTCCAGGAATGTACCCATTTCCTCCACATTTTTTAGTTTGTATGCGTAGAGTATCATTTGTATTTCTGTGAGCTCAGTTGTAATGTCACCTTTTTATATCTGATTGTGCTTATTTAGATTCTCTTTCTCTCTCTCTCTCTCTCTCTCTCTCTCTCTCTCTCTCTCTCTCTCTTCCATTAATCTAATTAGAAGTCTATTGATCTTGTTTATCCTTTCAAAAACAAACTTTTGATTTCACTGATTCTTTGTATGGATTTTTGGATATCGATTTTGTTCAGTTGTGCTCTGATTTTAGTTATTTCTTCGGCTAGTTGTGGAGTTAGTGTGTTTTTGTTTTACTAGTTCCTCTACATAGGATGTTTGATAAATGATTTGAGATCTTTCTAACTTTGAGGTAGGTGTTTAGCATTATAAACTTTCCTCTTAATATTGCTTTTTACTGCATCTCAGATTTTGTTATGTTCTGTCTCTGTTTTCATTTCAAAGATTTTTAAAATTTCTGCCCTGGTTTCTTTGTTTATTCAAAAGTCATTCAGGAGCAAGTTGTTTAATTTCCATGTAATTGGTGGTTTTGAGAGATCTTGTTAATGTTGATGTCCATTTTCATTACACTGTGGTCTGTGGGTATGGTTGGCATAATTTTGATTTTTTTTTAAATTTATTGGGACTTGCTTTATGGCTAAGCATTTAGCCAATCTTTGATTACATTTCATATGTAGATGGAAAGAATGTATGTTCTGTGGTTGATACATACATAAAGTATCCTATAGAGGTCTATTAGGTCTAATTGATCAAGTGTCAAATTTAAGTCTAAAATTTCTTAGTTTTTGGCCTTGGTGACCTAATGTTCAGTGAGGTGTTGACGTCTCCACTATTATTGTGTGAGAGGTGCTTGTTTTTTGTTTTGTTTTTATACAGGGTCTCACTCTGTCATCCAGGCTGGAGTGCAGTGGTACAGTAATAACTCACAGTAATAACCTCTAACTCCTGGGCTCAAGTGATCTTCCTATCTCAGCTCTCTGAGCAGCTGAGACTACAGGCAGGCACCACTGGGCCTGCCTAGTGTGTGTGTGTGTGTGTGTGTGTGTGTGTGTGTAGATAGATAGATAGATTTTAGTTATATATATCATTATTAATATATATGATACTGTTTTTAGTTATATATAGTCTATAAAACTTTGAAACTGTATAGTCTCTACAAAAACTATATACATATATAGTTTACATATGCAGATACAGTATATACATATACACATAGTATATACTATACATATAGTATAGTATATATGTATCTATGTACATATAGTATGTACATATACACTATACATGTATATATACACATATATAGTATATATATACACACATATATACTATTGTATACTTAGGAAACCATATATATGTTATATATAGTATAATGTAGAATAATATATTCAACATTAATGAGTATAGTATGTATATACTATATATATACACATACATGTCTCATTTAGTATATACATATACATAGTACATCTATTTGTATATGTATATACTATATATGTATAAACTATATACACGTGTATATATGCATTATATGTATATGTACAAACTATATCAACACTACATATATAGTATATACCTATACGTATATGTATATATACACATTATAGATGCATTTGGGTTTTGTAGAGGGCAGATCTTGTTACATTAACGAGGCTTGTCTCAAACTCCTGGCCTCAAGCTATTCTCCTGCGTTGGCTAGAAGCACTTGTTTTATAAATCTAGGTGCTCCAGTGCTGGGTATGTGTATAAATAGGATATGCAGGTCTTCCTGTTGAACTGAATCCTTTATCATTATGTAATTCCTTTCTTGGTCCTTTTTCACTTTTTTTTTTTTTTTTTTGGTTTGAAGTCTCTTATCTGATATAATAGCAACTCCTTATTTTCTATTTGTATGGTAGATCTTTCTCCAACCTTTACTTTGAATCTGTGGGTGTCAATATATATGAGGTTGGTCTCTTAAAGACAGTAGACTAATGGGTTTTTTTAATCCAACATGCCACTCTGTGCCTTTAATAGAGCATTTTGGGCAATATTGACATGTGAGATTTTAATTCTATCATGAAGTTATTGGCTAATCACTTTATAGTTTCTATTGTGCAAAAGTCTTTTTTAAAAGTAACCCTAAATATAAATCCTCCAAACAATGCAATTTACATCAGCTTCAAACAATAATTTTCCTTTGATTTAATGAGTGAGATTTCCTCCAGCTGGAATGTGCAAAATATAATTTGAGCTAAGACAATGAAATCTGACTCATTTCTTTTAAGGGATTATTTAGTGCAGCTCTTTTAAAATTATCTTTTAATCTTTTAATTTCTAACTCACCTTACTGGATCATATGCCTTCAGATTACAATATAAACACTTATTTCTGTGCTATACAGATCCATTCACCTCCTCAGCTCTGAACTTGTCAGCTAAAACAAGGTGACAGAGCCTGACATTACAGTGCTCACTACAGTAAAAGTCAAGCAGCTATTCATGTTGCACAGCTGCCACGTCTTCTTTATAAAATATTCATTCACATTATGTCATTCTTTATTCAGCTGCCAAAAATGAAACAGTTGAGGAACCTTCAAGTCATCAGAATGCAATCGTTGTGCATAGAGGCACATGTCAGTGCATCGACGATTACTTTGGAGTGTGGATGGGACAACGGCCCTTGCACTTGCACCTGTTAGTGGCTTTAAAAATGATTACAAAAAAGTTGCCTAGAATACTGTCAGACATTCTTGGCTTTCATTTATGCACAGTTGGAGAAAAAGATCACACACTTTGCAAATAAACATTTTGTATTGTGATGAAATACACGTGAAATTTATCATCCTAACCATTTTTTAGCAGACAGTCCAGTAATGTTACATATATTCACATAGTTGGACAATCATTATCATCCATCTCCTCAGCTCTTTCCATTTGCAAAACTGAACCTTCATATGAAACAATTCCTCATTATTACCTCCTTCAAGACCGTGGCAGCCATTATTTTGTCTTCTGTTTCTATGAATTTGACTACCCTAGATACCGCCTATAAGTGAAATCATGCCTTATTTGTCCTATTGTGTTTGGCTTTTTTAAACCTAGCATGATGTCCTAAAGTTTCATTAAAGTTGTAGCGTGTGTCAGAACTGGCATACTTTAAGGCTGAATAATATTCCATTGTACGTACAGTATATACTACATTTTGTTTATCTGTCCATCCATCGATGGATATTTGGATTGCATTCACCTGTTGGCCATTGTGAATAATGATGTTATAAAAAAGGATGTGCCAGTATCTCTTTGAGACCCTGCTTTCAATTTTTTTTTTGTATATATACACAGAAGTGAAATTGCTGGATCATATGGTAGTTTTAACTTTAATTTTTTGAGGAACCAGTATACTTGTTTCCATCATGGCCACATCATTTTACATTCCTAACAATAGTGTTCAAGGGCCCCACCTCTTCACCAATAATTGTTATTTTCTTGGATTTTTCCAACAGTAGCCAACAATATATTGTACTTAACAATGAAATATTATTCAGTCTTAAAAATTAGAATTTTGAACTTACTCGGAGGAGGGGACTCAAGATGGCGCTGTGAGAACAACCCAGGATTGGAGCTCTCCTTGAATCCGCGGAGAGGTGAGTTGAAGCTGCATATCCAGGCGGATCTTTGTTGCCCACAGAACGGGGAAATTCCCTAGTATAAAAAAGACGCGGGACGCCTGGCAGTACCTCTGCCTGGCGAAGCCGGCAGCCAGGGTGGCGGCGGCTGGCCCTACCCATCGCTCCCCAAAGGGTGCGCTTGTCCGGGTGCCCTGTTGAACCGGCAACCTGAGACTTGAGAGGGCTGGACTTGAGACTGAACAAGACTTGGACAGTGGGCCAGCCCAGGGGATTGCAGGGACAGAGCATTGGGGCTAGCCCAGTGGGACGAACAAAACCGCGATTTCAAACAATCCCCATGCAGTCAGTCTGAGATGCTCTGTGGGGGAGGGACGTCCACCATTACCGAGGCAACCTGCCCCAACTGAGATACACGCCCACTGCTGATGCAGCCTGCCGTTGCCGAGGCAACACGCTACAACAGAGAGACTCTGCCTCAAGGGGTGGCGGAGTCCACAGCAGAACAACAGAGCTGGCCCCAGCAGGGTGAGCCTCACAGCAGCAGGGGGGAGCCTCGGCAGGCAAACAGTGACTAGTCTGCCTCCTAGCTGGGCAGGACACCTCAACGAACATCCAAAAATAAAGCCCGAACCCCCCAACACAGAGCATTTGAGAAAAAAAAAAGGGTTTTTTTAATGAGCTCTGTTTTAGCAAAATCAAACATAGCAGCCTAACAGCCCTGAATGAACAACAGAGATCACAGCTCAGCAATTGAGCCCCTATAAAGTACAGATTGTCTGCTCAAGCAGCTCCCTGACCCCTCTATATCCAAAAGACTGACATTTGGCAGGCATCATCCTGGGACAAAGATAGCAGAAAAAGTAACTGGTAGCATCCCTCACTGTGCCACAGCTGTTAGAGGTGCACCCCAGACAAGCAGGGCCTGGAAAGGAC
The DNA here is from genome assembly GCF_049354715.1 of Callithrix jacchus. Taxonomy (NCBI): domain Eukaryota; kingdom Metazoa; phylum Chordata; class Mammalia; order Primates; family Cebidae; genus Callithrix; species Callithrix jacchus. The sequence goes on from NC_133506.1 coordinate 51,184,284, forward strand.
CTCAGCAGTTGTACAGCGAAGGGGCTAGACTGGTAGAAGGAAAACCAAGTAACAGAAATACTTCATCATCAACAATCTGGGTGTCCACTCAGAGACCCAATCGAAAAGTCAGCAACTACGCAGGCGACAAGCGGATAAATCCACAAAGATGGGAAGAAATCAGCGAAAAAAGGAGGAAAACACCTGAAACCAGAACACCTCGCCTCCTAGAAAGGACCAAAACTCCTCACCAGCAAGGGAACAAAGCTGGACGGAGAATGACTGTGACGAAATGACGGAATTAGACTTCAGAAGGTGGATAATGAGAAACTTTTGTGAGCTAAAAGAACATGTATTAAATCAATGCAAAGAAACTAAGGAACTCAAAAAAAGATATGAGGAAATGATAACAAGAATGGATAACTTAGAGAGGAATATGAATGAATTAAAGGAGCTGAAAAACACAATACGAGAACTTCGCGAAGCATGCACAAGTTTCAATAGCCGAATTGACCAAGCAGAAGAAAGAATATCTGAAGTCGAAGATCAACTCAATGAAATAAAACGAGAAATGAAGATTAGAGAAAAAAACGCAAAAAGGAATGAACAAAGTCTCCAAGAAATGTGGGACTATGTGAAAAGACCTAACCTATGTTTGATAGGTGTACCAGAAGGGGACGAAGAGAATGAATCCAAGCTGGAAAATACTCTTCAGGACATCATCCAGGAAAATTTCCCCCACCTAGCAAGACAGGCCAACACTCAAATACAGGAAATACAGAGAACACCACAAAGATATTCTGCAAGAAGAGCAACCCCAAGGCACATAATCGTCAGATTCAACAAGGTTGAAATAAAGGAGAAAATACTAAAGGCAGCCAGAGAGAAAGGTCGGGTCACCCACAAAGGGAAGCCCATCAGACTCACAGCAGATTTCTCAGCAGATCTCTCAGCAGAAACACTACAAGCCAGAAGAGATTGGGGCCAATATTCAACATTCTTAAAGAAAAGAACTTTCAACCCAGAATTTCATATCCAGCCAAACTGAGCTTCAGAAGTGAAGGAAAAATAAAATCCTTTGTGAACAAGCAAGTACTCAGAGATTTTGTCACCACCAGGCCTGCTTTACAAGAGCTCCTGAAAGAGGCACTACACATAGAAAGGAACAACCAGTACCAGCCATTCCAAAATCACACTTAATGCTAAAGAGCATCAACATAATGAAGAATCTACAACAACTAACAGGCAAAACAGCCACTTAGCATCAAAATGGCAGTATCAAATTCACACATAACAATATTAACCCTAAATGTAAATGGACTAAATGCACCAATCAAAAGACACAGACTGGCAAATTGGATAAAAATCCAAAACCCATCAGTGTGCTGTATCCAGGAAACCCATCTCACATGCAAGGATACACAAAGGCTCAAAATAAAGGGATGGAGGAAGATTTACCAAGCAAATGGAGAGCAAAAAAAAAGCAGGAGTTGCAATTCTCATCTCTGATAAAATAGACTTTAAAGCAACAAAGATCAAAAGAGACAAAGAAGGCCATTACATACTGGTAAAAGGATCGATAAAACAAGAAGAGCTAACGATCCTAAACATATATGGACCCAACAAAGGAGCACCCAGATACATAAGGCAAGTTCTTAATGACTTACAAAGAGACTTAGACTCCCACACAATAATAGTGGGAGACTTTAACACTCCACTGTCAATATTAGACAGATCAAAGAGACAGAAAATCAACAAGGATATCCAGGGCTTGAACTCAGACCTGGAGCAAGCAAACCTGATAGACATTTACAAGACTCTCCAGCCCAAATCCACAGAATACACATCCTTCTCAGCACCACATCACACCTACTCTAAAATTGACCACATAATTGGAAGTAAAGCACTGCTCAACAAATGCAAAACAACTGAAATCATAACAAACAGCCTCTCAGACCATAGTGCAACCAAGTTAGAACTCAGAATACAGAAACCAACCCAGAACTGCACAGCTTCATGGAAACTGAACAACTGGCTCTTGAATGTTGACTGGGTAAACAATGAAATGAAGACAGAAATAAAGAAGTTCTTCGAAACCAATGAGAATGAAGACACAACAAGCCAGAACCCCTGGGACACATTTAAAGCAGTCTCTAGAGGAAAGTATATAGCAATAAGTGCCCATATGAGGAGAATGGAGAGATCCAAAATTGACACCCTATCGTCAAAATTGAAAGAGCTAGAGGAGCAAGATCAAAACAACTCAAAACCCAGCAGAAGACAAGAAATAACTAAGATCAGAGCTAACTGAAGGAGATTGAGACATGAAAAACCCTTCAAAAAATCAATAAATCTAAGAGCTGGTTTTTTGAAAAGATCAACAAAATAGACAGTCCACTAGCCAGGTTGATTAAAAATAAAAGAGAGAACAACCAAATAGATGAAATAAAAAATGATAAAGGGGAAATCACCACAGATTCCACAGAAATTCAAACCATCATTAGAGGATATTACAAACAACTCTATGCACATAAACTAGTAAACCTGGAAGAAATGGATAAATTCCTGGACTCCTGTGTCCTCCCAAGCCTAAACCAGGAGGAAGCTGAAACTATGAATAGACCAATAACAAGGTCAGAAGTCGAGGCAGCAATTAAGAGCCTACCACTCAAAAAAAGCCCAGGTCCAGACGCATTCACAGCCGAATTCTACCAGACACACAAAGAGGAGCTGGTACCATTCCTTCTAAAACTATTTCAAACAATCCAAAAAGAGGGAATCCTTCCCAAATCATTTTACGAGACCAACATCATTCTGATACCAAAACCCGGCAGAGACCCAACAAGAAAAGAAAACTTCCGGCCAATATCCATGATGAACATAGATGCAAAAATCTTCAATAAAATATTGGCAAGCCGATTGCAACAGCAAATCAAAAACCTTATTCATCATGATCAAGTAGGATTCATCTTGGGGATGCAAGGCTGGTTCAACATATGCAAGTCTATCAACGTAATTCACCACATAAACAGGATCAAAAACAAAAACCACATGATTATCTCAATTGATGCAGAGAAGGCATTTGACAAAATTCAACAGCGCTTTATGCTAAAAATCCTCAATAAACTCGGTATCGATGGAATGTATCTCAAAGTAATAAAAGCTATTTATGACAAACCAACAGCCAATATCATACTGAATGGGCAAAAACTGGAAGCATTCCCTTTAAAATCTGGCACTAGACAAGGATGCCCTCTTTCACCACTCCTATTCAATATAGTACTGGAAGTTCTAGCCAGAGCAATCAGGCAAGAAAAAGAAATAAAGGGCATTCAAATAGGAAAGGTGGAAGCCAAATTGTCTCTATTTGCAGACGACATGATAGTATACCTAGAAGACCCCATCGCCTCAGCCCAAAAACTCCTGAAACTGATAAGCAGCTTCAGCAAAGTCTCGGGATATAAAATCAATGTGCAAAACTCACAAGCATTTGTCTACACCAATAACAGACTTAAAGAAAGCCAAATCAAGAACGAACTGCCATTCACAATTGCTACAAAAAGAATAAAATACCTTGGAATACAACTCACAAGGAACGTAAGGGACCTCTTCAAGGAAAACTACAAACCACTGCTCAACGAAATCAGAGAGGACACAAACAGATGGAGAAACATTCCATGTTCATGGTTAGGAAGAATTAATATTGTGAAAATGGCTATACTCCCCAAAGTAATTTACAGAATCAACGCTATCCCCATCAAGCTACCATTGACTTTCTTCACAGAACTGGAAAAAACCACCATGAACTTCATATGGAACCAAAAGAGAGCCCGCATAGCCAAGTCAATTCTAAGCAAAAAGAACACAGCGGGGGGCATCACACTACCGGGTTTCAAACTATACTACAAGGCTACAGTAATCAAAACAGCATGGTACTGGTACCAAAACAGAGATATAGACAAATGGAACAAAACAGAGACACCGGAAGCAACACAACATATCTACAACTATACAATCTTTGATAAACCTGACAAAAACAAGCAATGCGGAAAGGATTCCCTGTTTAACAAATGGTGTTGGGAAAACTGGCTAGCCATGTGCAGAAAGCAGAAACTGGACCCCTTCCTGACACCTTACACTAAAATTAACTCCAGATGTATTAAAGACTTAAACATAAGACCTGGCACCATAAAAACCCTAGAAGGAAATCTAGGCAAAACTATCCAGGACATAGGAGTAGGCAAGGACTTCGTGAACAAAACACCGAAAGCATTGGCAACAAAAGCCAAAATAGACAAATGGGATCTAATGAAACTCCACAGCTTCTGCACAGCAAAAGAAACAGTCACTAGAGTGAATCAGCAACCAACAGAATGGGAAAAAATTTTTGCAGTTTACCCATCTGACAAAGGGCTGATATCCAGAATTTACAAAGAACTCAAACAGATTTACAGGAAAAAAACAAACAAGCCCATTCAAAAGTGGGCAAAGGATATGAACAGACACTTTACGAAAGAAGACATATATGAGGCCAACAATCATATGAAAAAATGCTCATCGTCACTGGTCATCAGAGAGATGCAAATCAAAACCACATTGAGATACCATCTCACGCCAGTTAGAATGGCGATCATTAAAAAATCTGGAGACAACAGATGCTGGAGAGGATGTGGAGAAAAAGGAACACTTTTACACTGTTGGTGGGAGTGTAAATTAGTTCAACCATTGTGGAAGACAGTGTGGCGATTCCTCAAGGCCTTAGAAATAGAAATTCCATTTGACCCAGCAATCCCATTACTGGGTATATATCCAAAAGACTATAAATCATTCTACTATAAGGACACATGTACACGAATGTTCATTGCAGCACTGTTTACAATAGCAAAGACCTGGAATCAACCCAAATGCCCATTGATAATAGACTGGATTGGAAAAATGTGGCATATATACACCATGGAATATTATGCAGCAATCAGAAATGATGAGTTTGTGTCGTTTGTAGGGACATGGATGAATCTGGAGAACATCATCCTCAGCAAACTGACACAAGAACAGAAAATGAAACAGCGCATATTCTCACTCATAGGCGGGTGATGAAAAATGAGAACACATGGACACAGAAAGGGGAGTACTAAACACTGGGGTCTATTGGGGGGAAAAAGGGAGGGCCAGTGGGAGGGGAAGGTGGGGAGGGATAGCCTGGGGAGAAATGCCAAATGTGGGTGAAGGGGAGAAGCAAAGCAAAGCACACTGCCATGTGCGTACCTATGCAACTGTCTTGCACGCTCTGCTCATGTACCCCAAAACCTAAAATTCAATAAAAAATTTAAAAAAAATAGAATTTTGACATGTGCTACAACATTAATGAAACTTGAGGACAATAAGCCAGACACAAAAGGATAAATATGTGATTCCATTTATATGACATGGAATCTCAATGTGGAGAATGCAACATTCCTAAAAAGAAATAAAATAAGCCAGACACAAATGGACAAATATGGTATGATTCCACTTATATGAAGTAGTATTTCAATGTGGAGAAAGCAAATTCCTACCAAAAAATAAAATATGCTGAAGAGACTAAGAAGAAAATGGGCTCTGGTAGTGCCAAGGTAGAGAGTGCATTAGGCAGAAATGGCATAGCTTGAGCTCAGAGATCTCAAACTACAATAGCAGAGTGTCATGTTGGGGGCCTGTTAACTTCAGTAGGGATGGCACCAAGTTCAGGAGGCTGAGGGAGAGACCCAGAGCCAAGAAATGATATGTAGAATTTTCTTAGTGGGAAGCTTACAAACAGGCAGTCCAGTGGCAATGGGCTAGACAGGAGAATCACAGCTACTTGAAAAAAGCATGCAGTTTATGTAGCAACTTACCACCCACCCCTCAATAACCTTGGCTTGGAAACTTTTATTTAACCCCCAACACAGAGCCTCTATGCCTTGTATGGCCCATATCCCACAGGATGGGCTGGGGGCCCCAGTGTTTCTCATAGATAAAAAATGAATCTCTGGCTTGCCTGCACTTAGATTCCTTGGCATGGAACGGGGAACACACATTCAGGTATGTCTGTCATATGGGGTCAGTCTCAGGGTATGCTTAAGCTAAGTTATTGCCATCAAGTACATCTACCATACAGAGATAGCACAAGGAAAATAAAAAGTCAAGCTGTGTCTTACTGACAACTTTTGGTTAATCACAGCCACTCATTTTCACCTGACCCTAACTCCCACAGATAGTCAACAACTCTTAGAGAAGGATTTGGGATTAATTCCAACCAATTTCCATAGCAAAGAAAACATGTCAAATCTCCTAAGGAGTGGGTGAAGATGATAATCATGATTTTCAAATAGTATTGTGTTATATTACTACTTTTGAAAGTTTTGCATATTTTATCAACTCAACAAAAGAAAATCATCTCTAATTCCTTCTTTAAGCTCTACAGAGTGTAAATATATTTCTCCTTTGCCCCCAAGTGGAAACATAAAGGGAATTATGAATTAAAATTATATCAGTTAGTTATTGATGCAGTAGTGCTACACACACACACACACACACACACAACACTAAATTCATTGCCTTTGAATAAAAATAATTTATTGATATGGATAAGACTTAAGTCTACTGGAGCATGTCTTTAGACTGAACTTTGCTGGGCACGCCTGATTCAGGTTGTCACAACTGGTGTGGGCCGGGATATATTCAGGTGTGGTAACAATGGTCTTGCCAGAACATGTAATGCTTGTGGCAGTAGCAGAGGCAAGACGGCAAGCAGAGGCATGCAATGCTGGAGACTGCCGCGCTCGTGCTCACCAAGGGATATGGCCAAAGCAAGTCCAGCTCAAAGTCAGATGGTGGGGATCAACAATGGCAAAGGGGAGGATGCGTGGAAGAGTGAAGAACAGAGGACATTCATTCATTCAATTAACTACTTTAGCTGCCATTTCTTGGCCATTCTGTGTTAGACTTCACTGTGGAAACTAAAATTTGAACTCCGTGTTCTATGAATACTAAGCCAAGAAGAGTTAGGTTGTTCCAGTCTGCTCTGCTATATTTTCATAAGCATTCTCCCTGCTGCTGCTTAGGGCATCCTTTTTTCTGACCCACCATCATAAAACTAAAGTTTTCCTCAAATTGAAAGAATTATTGACTCCAACAGAATGTAGAAAATCTTAAGCTGTGTGCAGAGTAGTAAATGCATCTTCTTTTCTTTTAGAAACTTTTCCAGGGAAGCAGATACTGTGTGTTTATGTAGGCCCAACCTTTTCTCTCTGTACTACTGAGCACCACAAACAGCAGCCTCTACTCATCAGCAGCTACAGAGGAATCTTCTAAATGGTGAACTAGTCAGCCAAGATGTGTGGAAAAGTCCATGTGTGACTCATTTTCCAAACAGAAGGTACATCCTTAGAACAATGCAAATAAATTCTCACAATTGTCCCCAGTCCTGGGATATGTGTGTAGAAATATGCTGGTTTGGCAGAAGAATTGAAATTAATAGACATGGCCTTCCAGTGACTTGCCCCATGTTCTCATATATTTGTTTTATTTGCTAACGGTCCTCCAGTGAGAGATACTCCGAAACTCCCCAACATGAAAACTCACAAATTTGGCATGATTTTATAATTCTAGGAGTCTATTAAAAATAAAATAAAACCAGGATTGTAACTTACCAGGATGCCTTTGTGTTTTGGTGATGTTTAGAAGTTATTCATAAAATATATTTTGGAATTTAAGTCCCTTTTTCTTCCAAAAGCAAATTCTTTTCTGGTGTTATTAAACATCAGATAATACCCTGACAAATTGTTGATGAATGCTGCCTGCAGACCCAGCTGTGTGAACAGCATTGCTGGTGGGAAAATGAGAATGTTTTCTGATGCCTTATGGAGCCCGAGCAGCAAAACTAATATTTCTGTGTTCATTTCTTTCTGTTTTCTTCTGTTGTGCATGATATTGGAGGCACAGCAGCAGGAATTTGACAGGAAGGGAATATTTAAAACACAGACAAAATGTCTCTGTCCTCTCTGGCATGTCGGTTCATTTGTGAGAATCTGTCAGCCACTGGCATCAGTCTTCATCTTCGAGTTCACAGTTGTGTTCACACTTCCTAAAATAAGCTAATATACTTGATACACAGCATATTAAATTCTGCAACTATAATATCTAGTGAAGCTTCCCTCTCCAAATGCAAGCTGCCTGCCTTCAGGAAATCTTTTCATTTTCTTCATGTTCATTTCCAATATCTTATACAAGACTCTTAAAATATTCCTTGGATAAGTAAATGAATGTTGGTTACATTCCACCACCTCCATTCTGAAGCTGTGTCAGCCAGTTCAGAAAGGTTGGCCATGTGATGAATCACTGGAAAAAAGGTTCTTACCTTTTACCTGGTGTTCAAGACTGTCCACATTCTAGCTGTGCCAAGTCTATAGCCACTATTTGCTGGGTGCTACTCTATGAAAATAGTATAGGGTCTTGGTGTTGGTGTCACATTTAGTCCTGGTTCAAATAACAGCTCCATTTTTATTGATTGTGCTTGTTTGAGAAAGTGATCGGTATGTTGCATCTTCAATTTCTTCATTAAACAGAGACAACAATAACAAAAATTGTATTTGGTCATTGTGAGGAATAAATTATGAATGTATGCATGACCAGGGCATGGAACAGATAGACATAAATGTGACCACAATCAAAATTCAATTTGTTTTCTCTTGTCCTTTTAAAATTTGCTCACTGGGAGTCATCTTCCTTTGTTCCCTATTATGCGGAAAGTAAGTCTCTACTTTCAAGATGGTCAAGATTTATTCAAGGAAAGAGTTAAAAGACTAGTTATGAAAATATAACACAGAGCCAACCACTCCATCTCCGAACTATGGGGAATCCATTCCAAATTCCACAGCTCTTCTTAGATCTCCCATCACTAAGCTTGGCTGAGGACCTTGTCATTGTTTATTTCACAAAATTGTCTCTCTAATCATCTTGACTCCTTTTTATAATTTCTAAGTGGGATATGGGGTTCCAGAGGTATACAGTGGTTCTGAATCCTTTCCTTTGAAAATCTCCATAAGCAGCTCATATTCATTATGGTATCTGTTATCCGTTCTTTTGGCAACTCAGGACAGAATGACTAAAGCATTATCAAACCTTGTTAAACATAGCAACATTTATTTTGTAAGTTCTCCAAAAATCTCAGTTGTCATAATTAACATCCTCGACCACTCTAAGGGAGTCAGACTTGATCATTCCTAAGCACCCATCCCAGTTCTTTTCAGGTTTTCCTAGGTCAAAGCTCTTTTGCTTATCCCACATTCTTTTCCCAGAATTTTTTTCCAATTCCTCTGGGCCTGACCAAATGCAGCCTGTTTCAAAACTAAAAACTCACTCCATTTATATAATAATCTGGAAGAACCCAATATTTTTAAAAATTTTTTTATTTTTTACTTTAGGTGCATACTATATTCGGCATTTCTCCCCATGTTATTCCTCCCCACCCTCCCCACTCCCTGCTGTCCCTTCCCTACCCCAGCCCCAACTGCCCCCAGTGTGTGATGCTCCTCTTCCTAAGTCCACGTGTTCTCATTGTTCAACACCCACCTATGAGTGAGAACATGTGGTATTTGGCTTTCTGTTCTTGTGTCAGTTTGCCGAGAATGATGGTTTCCAGATTCATCCAAGTCCCTACAAAGGACACAAACTTACTGTTTTTTTATGGCTGTGTACATTCCATAGTGTATATGTGCTACATTTTCTTTGTCCAATCTATCACTGATAGGCATTTGGGTTGGTTCCAGATCTTTGCTATTGTACACAGGACTGCAGTGAACATACGTGTGCATGTGTCTTTATAGTAGAATGATTTATAGTTCTTTGGGTATATACCCAGTAATGGGATTACTGGGTCAAATGGAATTTCTATTTCTAGGTCCTTGAGAAATTGCCACACTGTCTTCCACAGTGGTTGACCTAATTTACATTCCCACCAACAGTGTGAAAGTGTTCCTATTTCTCCACATCCTCTCCAGCATCTGTTGTCTCCAGAGTTTTTAATGATCGCCATTCTGACTGGCGTGAGATGGTATCTCAATGTCGACAAACTTTTCCTGTTTCTTCAATCAACTATTTATTGAATAAACATTAATTGAGCACTATCTAGATGACAAACATTGAGAAAAATTAAAAGAAAAGATACAGACCCATCCTCCATGGCATTTATATTCTACTTGAGAAAATAGAAAAAAAAATTGTGATTTGGACACAATGCTAGGACTGACATGACAGAGGAGCTAGCGGAAGACATCTAACCAAAAGCCTAGCAGGGTATGGTTGGGACAGGGTTAGAGAAATAAATATTAAAGAATTAAGAAAAGTGTTACTTGAATTTAATCTCCAAGGATGGAATGCAGTCAGCAGATAAAATGGAGAAAAGGGTTCCCGCTAAGGAAGGCTGTGTTGGCAGTTAATCTATATTAATGTAGATTATCTCAAACTGCTATTGATTTGTTTACTTTTCTACGTCTTATTTCACATGAGAAAGATTTTATTTATCTCATTTCATTCATTATAAGGATTTTCCCACTAATAGAGTTTTTTTTTTCCAAAGAGGATTATAATATACCCTGCAGGTCTCTAAGAAAGATCATTTTATTGGCCCTAAATAGGAAGGACTTCTATAAAAAGATTCCTAAAGTGTTTGATTCATATGATTAGTGGGCTGTGATTCAAAGTGGAAGCATGAGACATTTTGTTCTATGAAGTGAAGATCCCTTTAGCTCACCATTATTTATCACTGGAATCCAGCACCATGTCCGAACCAAGATTGTCACTGGAGAAATGTGACTGAATAAATTAGTAGGAAGCAATTTGGTCCCTTGATGAAGGCATCTGTTAAGTAGAAAATTCAGAGGCTTACCCATACCTGTGTTTGTCATCTTCTCAAGCACTTAGCATAAATTAGTATATAGCAAAACTATTTTCTAGCCCCATTGTAGGAAGACTATTAGAATGTGACTGAGTTATAGTCAAGAGAATATAGGCAAAATGGTGGGCATCACTTCCAGGACTGAATCATACATATCCCCTTTGCACAATTTTCTCTTTTCTCTTCTTACTCTGCAAGTCCATGGAGGTCACATGTTGAAGATGATGGTGACTCCAGGTGGAAGGAACCTGGGGTCTCTGAATCACTACATAGAGGACGTCCCCACCTACCCTTCCATGTCAACCAATAAGTCGTTGGAGAAAAGTAGATAATGCTTGTTTTCAAAATGATGAGGAATGTAGATAATTTTTAAGCATTTTGGTTTTTAAAGACATATCTTTATCCTAATGCATGAAATGAGGGTCCTTCATCTGTGGCAAGTTTGTTTGCAGGAGTAAATGACATTTTCTTATCAAACAACTGCATTCATCAAATGAGTTGATTTTAAAACATTAAATACATGTGGATGTGACAGGAATACAGATAAGACAAAAGGAAAGTTAAGGATGGAATTCCAGAAAGCATTGCATTAAAATAGTATAATTTTGGACATCACTGGCTGTATTGGTTGCTGTGATTTTTGAGATCACTATTGTTATGGGTGGGGACAGAGCTATCCTTCATGAGGAAGAGGTATATGCCAGGGTAGTGAGAAAAACAGGAATCATACAAAGTGTTTTAACAGAATTTAATACAAGGAATTAGCTTAAAGGGTGTCAGAAAATTGGAAATCTAAAGGGGACAGCGAGGTAGTGCAGACATATTAACTGCACCCATAAAAAGCAGGAGGTGCAGCCACACTGTCTAGGGCTGGGGGGTTGTGAGAAAGATGAATCTTTGAGATGTAGCCCCAGGGAGCTAGGACTCAGCTCTGAAAGGCAGGGCTGCCTTGTTTTAGTGCCTTAAAACCTTGGCAAAGGGCTCGGTAGACATTTTACCATGCTAGTCATTATTTACTCCAATGGGAAAGCATTTTCTTTTCTTTTCTTTTTCTTTTTTTTTTTTGAGACGGAGTTTCGCTCTTGTTACCCAGGCTGGAGTGCAATGGCGCATCTCGACTCACCACAACCTCCGCCTCCCGGGTTCAGGCAATTCTCCTGCCTCAGCCTCCTAAGTAGGTGGGATCACAGGCATGCGCCACCATGCCCAACTAATTTTTTGTATTTTTAGTAGAGACGGGGTTTCCCCATGTTGACCAGGATGGTCTCAATCTCTTCACCTCGTGATCCACCCGCCTCGGCCTCCCAAAGTGCTGGGATTACAGACGTGAGCCACCGCGGGAAAGCATTTTCTATCCCACATGTGTTGTGTTCTTTTATTCTGTCTCATACCCACACGTTAAGCCAAAAATAATGACAATGAATATGATATTAAATAATGACAACCACATGGACTAAATATGTCATTTACTGTGCTAAATGCTTTTCATACATTTTCTCCCTTAATATTCAAAATATGTATATGAGTCAGAAATAACTATCTCAGAGCCTAACTTTTTACAATAGAGGAAACTATGATTCTAAAGGTGAAGAAACCTGTACAAGGAACCAAGGTTAAAGTAGCGGAACTAGGATTTTAGGACTGTTTTTAATGTTTTCTGATTCTGAAGCCTCTGTTTTTAATCATTACACTCCAATGCTTAAATCTTCAATCATAGATTATTAAAAAGTAAGTTATGGTATATACACACGAGGAAACACTGGACATCTACAAAAACCGGTATTATAAAAGTGTGATTATTTATATGAGGGTAAAAACAGGTTGTAAATGGATGTATATGCTGATCACAGTATACCCCAATCACATCTCTTTTCTCTATTCTTTTTTTCTTTTCTCTTCTCTTTTCTTTTCCCTCCCCTCTCCTCTTCTCTTTCCCCCCCCCTTTTTTTTTTTGAGATAGAGTCTCACTCTGTTGCCCAGGCTGGAGTGCAATGGCATGATCTTTGTTCCCTGCAACCTCCACCTCCCGCATTCAAGCAATTCTTCGGCCTCAGCCTCCAGAGTAGCTGGGATTACAGGTGCCCACCACCATGCCCAGATAATTTTTTCTATTTTTAGTACAGATGAGTTTTCACTATGTTGGCCAGGCTGGTCTTTGAACACTTGACCTCAGGAGATCCACTCACCTTGGCCTCCCAAAGTGCTAGGATTATAGGCATGAGCTACGACACCCGGCCTGATCACATTTTTCTTTAAAAAAAAAGAAAAAATAAACTGTTTATAAAAAAGGGAATAAAGATGATCTCTCAATGAGGAGTTAGGAGCATTTATTATCTTTCAGAAATCTATATTTACTTTTATAAAAATAAGCCTGTATTACACAAGACACCCATTTATATAATTACTTTTTCATATCACTATGCTGGAAATATATGTAACCATTTAGAAGCGTGCTTTAAAAATATAGTTCATAAAATAAGAAAGTACTCATGGTAAAGTGTATATACTTTAATTATGCTCTTCATGATCTGTTTCGTTCGTTTTTAAAAGTAAAATATTTAAAGGAAAATAATATGTGTTGGCAGTCTCTGGATACAAAAAGCCAGTTGATTTTAATTTTTTTCCTTATAATTTTTTATGGTTTTGTAGTTGTTTTCTGGAAGTAATCATAGAACAAAAGGAAGAGCTAGTATTGTGTGTGTTTACCTGTGTATGAGTATGCATATATTTTATTCTAGAAATGTCCTGAATGTTTAGAATAACACACATGGCTTATGTCACTTAAATTTATTATGAGGTAGTTTCCACTTCCACAGTTTTTTACATTTGTGGACTAAAGCTGAGATTGTTTCAGTATCATGTTCAAGGTCACTCAGCTAATATGCAGCAAAGCCAGAATTTTAACCCAGATCTATAAAAACCAAAAAGCAAGATATTAATGAACACACTATGTTATAATGCTAGTATGTATACTTTGAAATCACCCTTAAGTAACTGACCTTTTATTCTTAGATGAGGCTAAATTGAATTTACCTATATAATAACATTAATTCATCCAACAAATATTTATTAGGTGCCTACTACGTTTGACACATAGTACCCTAATTGAGAACAAAACAAAGCCCATTCTGGTGAGTTTATATTCTGCTGGAAAGTCATAGAAAACAAATAGGTCTGACTCTTAATAAATAAATAATGAATGAATGAATGCTGGGTAAAAAGTTGTCAAGTAAATATGGTGGTCTGCCCTTTCTGATGAGGTAACATTTGGAGAGAGGTCTAAATGTATTAAGGAAAAAGGCAACACTGATATATTTGGGGACAGTTTTTGAATCAGGAAGAAGATTAAATGCAAACCTCCTGAGGTGGGATCAATAGGAATCGCACCCTGTAACCAAACAGAGAGGTTGATTACAGGTAGGGTTCAGATGAAGTCTTAAATACCCCGATAATGATACTGTATATGTGAAATGGGAAGTCATCCTAGAGTTTTAAGCCTCGAAAGTGTGATCATCTGGTTTGTTTAAAAAATACTACTTTCAATAACATGAGACTAGAGTTTCCAGTGTAGAAACAGAGCACGAAGGCTACTCAAAATGTCCAGGTAAGAGATAATGGAGGCAGAGACTGGGATGATTCACAGTTGAAGAATATGAAGATGTTTAGTAAGCAACATTTTTTCTTTCAGTTTTTTTAAATTTAATAATATATCTTTAAACCTTGGCCTTAGCCCCAGGGGACTTAAAATGGTAAGCATTATTTCAGGGGAGTCAGGAGGTGAAGTTAAGCTCTAGACAGCATTCTGATGGCAGTGGGTGGTGTAAAAGGTAGTGTATTGTGTCTGTTCAATTAGCATATCCATAAATTCACTTCCAATGCCAAATCTACTTTGGAACTCAGTGGACATGGGTTGGGATACACAAATCTACTTAGGAACTTAATAGTTAACAAGTACACATATGTATCTACCATGCATATCCATTTCATGAGGACTTTTATGTGTGTGTGTGTGTGTTAACATTTTTAATGAACTCTGCTGAACATCATCTGTAATATTTCTCTAGTAAGCTGAATAATTGTCTAGCGAAATGCACTCTATTCTTCCTTCAAAAAAGAAAAATTTAATAAGTGGCAGAGAATTGTTTTGCATTTGAAAAATATTTAAGTTGACTTGCCACACTTTGCTTTCAATGCATGTTGTGTGTTGTTTTTGTGTTGTTTCAAAACCACACAGGTGTCATTTCTCAAAATGATCTGGAACATAGTCATCAATGAGTAAGAAATTTTTTTCTTAGTCTTTGTTTACATAAAGATTGACATTCATTTTCATAGAGCATGATTTTAAGGCTTAGATTTTAAGCTTTGTAATTGGATTTGCAAATAAATGTTATGTTTCCTGTAATTGAATAATGGAAACAGGAAATGCTAGTTTATCTTAGAATAAGATATGCATCATCATTTTCCTGCTTTTCAGGAACAGGGCCAGATTGAGCAATATCTTCCAGTCCTTATTGGTCTAGGTTGTAGATAAGAACCCTGACATCCGTTCTTTGCTGTTCTAAAAGTGCTTTTCTGAAATCATGTGGTTCTTACACCACCTTCAGCATTAGGGAAATGAATTTTACTTCCATGTTGTATAGAAATGGGAACTGACATGGTTAGTGATTAAGAGATTGGCCCAAGGTCATGCAACCAAAAAAATCATGGAGAAGAGAGTCAAACACAAGTGTGCAGATTCAAGTTCACAGTTCACTTTGTGCCTCCACTGTCCCTCCCAGTTTGGATGCGGTAGATGCAATAATACCCCAGAGTCCTCCAGTTACAAGTGATGGAAAAACCCAACTCTACCTGGTTAAACCCAAAACATGAATCTATTATGTGAAGTTAGAGTCCGCAAGTAAAATTGCTGTAAGACTGGACTTATAGGTAAAAAGGTACTTACAGGTAGAAAAGACAAGGTAGAAATGGTTTCATTGCAAATCTGTTTCTCTCTATCAGCTCTGCCTTCTCTGTCAGATTTAGTTTCAGGCTTCCAGTAGCAGTGGTCAGTCCAGTGTGTTTTCTCTTTTGCCCTGGCATTGTCTTAGTCCATCTTCGTTGCTATAACAGAACGCCTGAAGCTAGGTAATATGTAAAGAAAAGAAGTTTATTTGGCTCACAATTCTGGTGGCTGAAAAGTTTACGATTGGGAGCCCCATCTGACGGGGGCCTCACGGTGCTTCCAGTCATGGTAGAAAGTGGAAGGGGAGCAGGTATGTGCAAAGTGATCACCTGGGTAAAGAGAAAGAAAGAGAGAAACCAGGAAGGAGAGACACTTTTTAGCAACTCACTCTCATGAGAACTGGTCCATACCCACCAGAGCAGGAACTCACTCACCCTTAAGAAAGGGCTTTGATCTATTCATGAGGGATCCATCCCCATGACCCAAACTGCCTCCCGCTAGGCTTCACCTCTCAGCATGGCCACACTGGGGGTCAAATGTCAACATGAGTTTTGGTGAAGAAAAACCATGTCCAAGCCATAGCAGGCAAGTGTAAAGCCCATGATTCACTGTGATTAAATGACTTGGATCATGTGCCCATCCTGGACCAATAGAATCAATCAGGAAGATAAAATCACTCTGATTAGCCAGTCCTAGGTTTCCATTCAAACCATGTAGATTGATGATAGAGGACTGATAAATTGTTTGGCATGTGTAAGCATTCAGCAAATATTCAACATGATTATTGAACAAATCCCTAGCTGATTGGGACAGCTTCTAGAATTTAGTAGGTTATCAATGAATATAATTTTTTGCTTTCTTCCCTTTATGGAGCAGCATTTTTGGGGGTCTCAAGAAAGGGCCGAGATTCAAATGTTCTCTTTTATATTGCTTTTGAATCAATAAATGCAAGATGAAGGCTTTACAAATTGATGTATGTGAAGCCCACATACCTGGCTAGTTGACTGTGGTTCTCATTGCCCACTCCAATGCTTTTAGAAAATAATTACTTTCTTGCAAAACCAACAACAACAACAAACTTTGGACTTGGCCAAAGAGAAATCAATCCTGTGTTCTGAATGGCTGAGTTCTCCTTAACATACAGAACGATGCTCAGAACAGAAACAAACATATAAACAACAGCCACAGGAAATTCAAAAACCATAGTATAGAGCACCTTGATGCAGCACCTCTGGGAAATTAGAAACAGAGGTTCTTTTCAATTTCATCTTTTTGGCTCCAAAAAATCAACTTCATTCATTTTGTTCTTAAGAAAAACTGGAAGTTGCAGTCAGAATTAAGTTTTCTGATACCTGTATGAGAGTGACCATTGTCCCTGTTCTTACCTGAAGCTGTAAATTTGTTCATAAATACTTGCATACACATGTCAAACAAAAGTCCTGGGGGAAGAGGACAAAGCAAAGGAAGTTAGCTCCAACTAAGTCAGTCATATCGATGACCAGCTTGGGATCATGTCATTGACCTTTGAAAATCCCCACTGTCTGCACCACCAGCTACCTCCAATTAAGCCAGGTTTTTGTGTGACTGTGGTTGAATGTCAAGTGGATAAACAGACTCAAAGTAGGAATTGATGCTGGATGCTCCCATATTATTAAGACAATATCACAATGATTTTGGTATTGTTCTCAGTGGTTTATATGTATATGGAACTTCATGAAGCATTTACATTCTCTAATAGCAGTCACTCTTTAACCCACTAAAATGGTTTATTGTATTCATTTTAAAATTTGGAGCTGGGAATTATAATTCAGGGAAGTTTGACTTTTGTAAATTTGTGTGGTTTGTAAGCAGTAAAAAAAAGCCAGGCAACAGCAAACACTGAGTTAGGGTAGTGTCAAAATTAACAGGGTGAGTTTGAGAGGTAGACTCCATATATGTGATTGTATTTACCATTCTAAGACTCAGTTTCTACCTCCACAAATAATTATAATGAGACCTCTCTATCAGCTCTGCCTTCTACTAAACAAGTTAATACATGTAGGGCATTGATCACAGTGCCCTACATGTATTAACTTGTTTAGTAGAAGACAGAGCTGGCAACAGTATTGCCATAATGGTAGCTTTTAGTATGATTATTTTCATTCTAACGCTAGAATTTTTTTAAGCAACATTTTATTTTACTCATAGTCAATAACATGTGTGTGTCGTTCCAGGCACGAGGATTTTCTATAGAAAAATCAAAATGATCTTTTCTATTTTCCTGGCAAAATATAGTTTCTTAAATTAGTTTATGACAGACAACATTTCCAGCACCCATACAATTGCATTTGAAACCAGACTTTGGGGGATTATATGTCGAGATATTTGCTAAATCTTCATTGAAAATTGTTTTCTCACAGAACATACATGTTCAAAATAGCCAAAGAAATGTGCGTAGAATCACCTAGATTATTGACTTAAAAAATTAAATGTCAGATATCCTCCTAAAAGCTTTCTGATGGAATGACAAGTTAAATTTTTCACAAACAGTTTGGCCTCTAAAACAATCAGTTGCAAAATGCCAAAAGGAACCAGGAGGGATGATTCATGACGTCTACACCTGTTCTGAGGTAAAAAAGCCAACAGTGGGCGTCAATTACACCAAGGGAGCCATGTGGACTCCCCCTCCTTCTTGGCCAATTAATGCTAAAAAAGATCCTTTGTGTTTGTGAAAAAGATGACTTGGGCCTATCTCTTGAAAATTCAACATTGGCATGTTATGGGTACATATTGAAATATTCTGATCATTAGGCAAATAAAAAAAGACTCTAAATAAGTTGGCTTTAATTATGCTATTTTTCAAGTAAGCTTACTACCCACAGGGTTTCTCAAAGCATAACACATAGCTCACCTTGATGAAAATTATCCAAAGTACTTAATATAAATTCTGATCTTTAGGCCCTGCCTTAGATGGACTAAATTATACTAAATAAGAATCTTAGGGCATAAGGCAATGAAATCTTTAATTCTAAAAAGAACCCCAAGTGATACTTCTATGAATTGGTTAAATAAGCTTTGATACACGTGTGCAAATCTTTTAAAATAATCCTGCAAGAAAAAATAAGCCAATGCTTGTTTGGATTTCAAAGAATGACTCTGATCCTTTTCTAAATATTGATCTTATCCTCTCATGCTCAGTCCCAGGTTTCATCCTAACAGCAAATCTCAACGAGAAACAACTCTAAGAACTCTAGCACCTTGTGCAGCACGGGGAACCAAGGCCACTGCTGCAGCTCGGACCTGTGGGTCACCGGGTGCCTTTGTGAGACATGGGGAAGCTCAACAAGTTCTTGCCCTTCCCCACTAGCCTTAGTAGCAGTTCTCTCCTCTCACTTCAGGTAGACACAGGGTCTTCAACTGTCATTTAGGGAATAAAATTCCTGAGCCTGCCTGCAGCTATTTAAGTAAGTTACTAACAAGCACGTCGTAAAATTCTTTTACATTTTCTCATTTTAGCAAGGTAGTGATAGTTACATTCAAAACACATGCCCTCACACAACTGTAGGTACACACGCACACAGACACACACACACAACTTGAGTTATCCCTTTAGAAAATTTACATATACATTTAGTATATATCTTAAAAAACATTTTTCTCCATCTTATATTTTTAAATTCCTTCACATTGTATACAGCTATTCTATGGTGTTGGGGGAGCTAAGTGAAACAGGAGTAACCCTTGTAATGTCATTCATGGGTAGAATGTGTTTCCTCATTTTTGCCAATTACAAACAATAATGTTCACCCCCTCCTGACATCGAATGTAAAATGCCCTCCGCTCTCAGTTAATTAAAAAGAAAATTCAGCTTTTTTCAAATCACCAAATGAACATAGGAAGAGTTATTAAATTAAATTTGTGCTGTGCAATTAAAAGAAAAACGTTCACATCATTTCTCTCGAGGTAATGAAAAAGGTTAAATGTGCAACCAGCACTTTCCTGCTAATTCATGAAGAAGCCCACAGGGCCCGAGTGAGTTTCAGAGCTATCTCCAAGACAGAGTGACCACTGCATGAAGCAGTCAAGGTCCTCTGGAAGCCTAAGACCTCACTTCCTATATTTCAAGGCAAACTAGAACTCAAATTGGCTACCAGGGAATTGGGATTTGTGAAATGTGTTGAATATGTCTATTATATAGGCATATGTATTGTTTCACTTAATCCTTATAACTGCCCTCACGGATGGCCCCAGTTATCTCCTTGATAATATGAAAATCAGGTTGTTAAGCCAGCAATGGGCAGGAAATATTCCATTCCAGGATGTCCTGGTTATGGATGTACCCCGTTCATTCCACCAAGGAGTTCCAATTCAAGATCCTACATGTGCTGGCAGCTCTTTCCTCAGTATCCCCATGTTGAACCACGGTACCTTTTATTCCTTATATTCTTGTCTAGGGATTGGAAGACTATGGCCAAATCCAGCCACTGCCTATTCTCGTAAATAAAGTCTTATTGGAACATAGCCACCTCCATTCATTTAAATATTGTTCCCGGCTGCTTTTATGCTACTACAGAGTTGAGTCATTGCCACACAGACCTCATAGCCCACAGATACTGGAACAACTGTTACCTGGATTTTCACATAAAACATTTGCTGGCCCCTGCTATAGTCATATGGTGCACCTTCTCTGCCTCAAGATCAGAGCAGGTCCTTTCTTGTCCCTCAGGTCCTCCCCACAGCTGTCCCGTCTGCTTAAAGCTAACTTCGTGGTATCCTTTTATTGAGGGCTCTCTCATCCTTCAGGACTCATTTCAAAGGTCATTTCCCTGAGGAGTCACCACTCATTACCCAGGCCTAAGTTTCATTTTTTCGTGGCTGCCGTCCTCTTTAAGTGTAATACTTTGTATGTCGTCAGCCTAGAATGGAGCTCTACATGGATAGGGAACACATCTATGTATTTATCCAACACAACCAAGGCCCAGCTGTCCTGGAGTAGGTGCTCACATAATAAATTAATATCCTAGAAGAAATTCAGCAGAAAAAGATAAACTGTAGCAGAGATAGTCTCTCCGACTTATTCTAGAAAATCACTGTTAAAATGAGAAAAATTCTCTTTAAAACTACTATTACATGTAGATATAGAACTGCATAGAGTTAAAAATATACTTGTATACATAGAACCTGACATGTGAAAAAGCTACTGTTAAGAGAGATCAAACAACCTGCCCAGTTCTTGTAAGGACAGGTATCACCCAGCATTTGGTTGGGTTTTATTTCAGAAGTTGACTTATTACAACCCCAGATCGTTTTGCCATAGTTTCAGTGTCACATCTGGTGGTTGAATTTCAAACTGCCCCCCAAAACTTTAAGAAGACTAACAATCTTAGTAGTTATGAAGTAAGGCAGACATTAAGGCCATAAGAGAATATTCTAATTCCTCCTTCTTAGGTGAAAAGCGGACACCACGGGCATTTTAAAAAACAAGTCAAAAAAAAAAAAACCTTGGTCAGCCTGTTTCACCGGACTTTATGTACCTCCTCTCACCTTCTAATCAGTTCCTTCCAGGTCTCATTAATGCACAATTTTATCTAGCAGAACTTTATGGTTTAACAGCCTGATTAAAGCAAGCACACATCTAATTGTGTTAGGCAGTGCCCCCAAGAAAGGTAAGAGAAAACATCTAGTGAGGGCTAGAGAACACTGTTCAGCAGAGCAGTTAAAAGCATAGGATTAGATTCAAATCCAAGAACGTGAGTGTGTATGTGTGTGTGTGTGTGTGTGTGTGTGTGTGTGTACAGAAAATACACATTTGCTTAATGTTTCAGAACTCCTCCAGTGTTTTCACTTGGTAATATTTGCTATGTTGCAATCTTAAATAGCTTCCCTATTCTTTTTAATGGCTGTATAATATTCCACTAGAAATTAGACACTCTTGTGTTCTCTAAACACTTCAAGCTTCTGTTACAACAACCCCTGTGGCTGTTACTGTCTGTGGCTGTGGGAACTGAACTCATCAGCACTAAGAAAATAGTTGCAATAGAGAGAATATTTTCATTCTCAGTGGTTTTAAGTCAGGAACTGAATGCACTTGAAGGACTTACTTAGAATTTGATATGCAATTAATATATAAAATATGCATATATAGTTGAGTATAGAAAAGAGCCTTATTAGTGGACATAGGTAAAATAAGATTTAGTGAAAAGCATTTAGATCATTTTGGTTTTTATTCCTCAGAGATAAAGTTGAAATGCCTACAGAACAGAGGTTGGCAAAGAAATACTTTTAAAAATTATTCAAAGTAATTTACTAAAAGTAAATTTGGAACATCAAAATTTCAATATATTATTCGATTCTCTACCCCCAAGTCCCCAAATGTGCTAATTCCCAATACCAACAGTCTGTCCCTGTTATACCTTTGAAATACCTGTTATTGCATTGTGTTGCTTTTATTTGTGCATGCCTGCTTCCTTAATCAATTTGGAGCTTATTTTGAAGGCAGAAACTATGTCTTATTACTTTGTGTATTTCCAGTTTCTGACACAGTACTTGAGACAAAGTAGGTCCTAAAAGACTTTTTGGAATGAATGAATTAATTACTTAATCAATGGCTTCATTAAAAACATTTGGTCCATATGCCAATGTTAGGAAGATAGTTTGCTGTGGGATCAAGCAAACCTAGTTTTTAAATTGCTCTGCCATTTACTAGCTATGTGACTTTGGAGGAAATAAACTCTCAAGATCCAATTTTCCACTTGTAAGATAGGGGTGATAATTGCCTTGTAGAAGCATTGCAAGGATTAAAACAAGTAGGACATCAAAACCTAAGCATTCTATGAATGTTCCTGACCACAATGCTAAACACAAAATATATTCAATAAAAATTGACTAGTTGAATTGAATTAGGCATGAGGTGCATTTTCAGCGAAAGGCTTCCAATAAAGCGCAGCACTTTCTATTGTATGCCACAAATACTCTGTGGCACTGAAAGAAAGGACAAAGTGGTTGCTTAGGTTTTGATGCGTAACAGATCATCCCACATTTGGCACCTTAAAACAATAAACGTTTATTTCTTACACATCAGTGTCAGTTTATCGAAGATGGTCTCACTCCTATGTCCGATAATTGGCAGGTTGCTGGCTCAGATACCTTGGTTCTCCTTCACAGGGCTTCTCTGGCAGTTGATTTCAGCCCCATTCTCATGGTGGCCTTGGGGTCCAAGTAAAGTGGGAGAGAGCAAGCCCAGATATGCAAAGGACCTTCCAAACCTCTACTTACATCACATCTCCTATTGTTTCATTTGCCAAAGTAAATCACATGACCAATCCCAGAATCAGTATGGGAGGAGACCTCCCAAGATGTGGATAGAGGTTGGGCAATTATTGCAACTATTTTGCAAACAATCTACACCCAGCATCTTAAGTGTTTAGCACAGAGTCTAGAACATAAAGACATTTAATTTAGGTTAGCAATAATCATAACACATCGTTGTTATTATACCAAAAAAGCATTTTCTATAAAGAAAATTATAATTATCATTACATAATTTTCATGATACTTTCTTGAGATCCTTCTCAGCTTCTAACTGCTCCATCTGTAAGCCTCTGTCTTATGAGGAACCCACCACTCTTCTTTCTCATAGAATTATGGCTCCTGACAGCTGATGATGATACATATATCTTCAGATGGAATCTAAGTCTGGGTTTCCCCCAAATCAGAATTTCAGCAAGAACTTTGAGGCAGATGGTTTATTCGGAAGGGAAAGCTAGGAAATAGGAGAGAGAGAGAACGAAGTGGAGAAGAGAAAACAGCACAATATAGGAATGAGTTGCCTGTGGTGACGTGGGAAAAGCAGATGAATTCCTTCAGGATCTCTCGGTATTGTCTAACTAATAGACAGGAGACTGAGCATTGATCCTCTGGCTTCCGCCTCCCCTGGGTTGAATTTGCCAATGGGGCATTAGGTCTTTCTCACCTCATTCCCATACTTGCCAGCTGTGATTGCCCAACTGTGAGGAGACTCACAGGTCAGCCCTAGAGCTTGATTTGTAGAAAGTACAGGGGCATGCTTCAGGTGGGACACTTTCAGTGGGAGGTGAGTTGGAAATGGCCACAACAGCTGGTGCAGAAATCGAATATGTCCCAAAGAGATACAACAGGAACACCCCTAGCATCTTCTTTGGATGGTAAAAAGAGAAAAAATAATAATTGCAGGACTTGCAGACAAGTCTCCCATCATAACTCCACCCCACAAATGAGCCCACACTGGGACTCTCACTGCCAGTGTGTTTCAATCAATATTGGAAATGTAACTAGGAAAATGAAAATGGTGCTTGGCCCATTGAGGAAAAGGTATAATCACCAATAAAGCTACAGTTTATTTCACAATTTGATCTGAGCAATATACTGTTATGCAAGTCTTTCTTCAAATACATTCCAAGCCACTTTACATTTTAAATTTTACAAATTCTAATACCCATGTTTTGTTTTGCTAATTTTTTTGAATGGGTATTTTTAAGAAACTCTCCCTCTGATAAAGAACTGGCCATCAGGTTATTCACAGAAGCACTTAAATGAAGAAGAAAAGCCTGGAGTTGTATTTATTCTAATAAGTTGGTGCTTATGGATTCAGGGTGATTTTCTTTTCTGCTTTTTAGAAGCAGCAGAAACAATAAACAATTATTTCTTAGCATACCCTTGATCAAGAGAGACAACAACAAAATACTCTGTATTTATGTTCCTTGTTTTTGGATAAGACAATTTTAAATATAGACATCACTGACGTAGAAATTATACCCTGTCCAATTGTCTTGCATACACAAGGAATCTTACGGTTTGAAGAATCACTCAAACTTACCACTTTGTTTTTAAAAAAGAAAAGTGCAATTTGTTAAATTGGTAAAATCAAACAGGTATCTTGACATGAAAACACAAAGTCAAAGGCAAAGTTTCCAGGGCATGGAAGGTACATCCTCTGTCCAGCTTGTAGAGAATACAGCATGTTTTATTACCTAATTAATCACAGCTTAGTTATGTGGCACTTAAGTGCCTACAACTTGCTTGGAAACCAGTAGGAATTAAGACTAAGTTGGGATGGGAAGGCGGTAAGATCAAGCTTTCTATGATTGTTCTTGGGAATTAGCTGATAAATAATATACGCAACATCCCACTGATTCAAGGAACACTGAGTTTGATCTTAGAAACCCACTTACAGAATTTTTGTAAACGAGTCTGATATCATTCCTGATACATTGTATGCTTTCTCATGAATTTTATTGAATAAATATGCACACATAGGCAGTCTGATTCAGGCATATGTGTATTCTTTATTTTTCAATTTGACAAAACTCTTTTTATTTGAAAGTAGTTTTAATAAAAGATAGATAAAGATATGCTTTTTGGTTGTTCTTTTTTTTTTTTTTTTTTTTTTTTGAGACGGAGTTTCGCGCTTGTTACCCAGGCTGGAGTGCAATGGCGCGATCTCCGCTCACCGCAACCTCCACCTCCTGGGTTCAGGCAATTCTCCTGCCTCAGCCTCCTGAGTAGCTGGGATTACAGGCACGCACCACCATGCCCCGCTAATTTTTTGTATATTTTTTAGTAGAGATGGGGTTTCACCATGTTGACCAGGATGGTCTCGATCTCTTGACCTCGTGATCCACCTGCCTCAACCTCCCAAAGTGCTGGGATTACAGCCTTGAGCCAATGCGCCCGGCCTTTGGTTGTTCTTATGATTTGATCTGAAATAAAAATAATGACACTGCTTTGTCTTATGTAAATATGATTTTAACAAAGTAAAAAATACCTTAGTTTCAAAAATACAGTATTGTGATTTCAACAGTTACATTATACACACAAAATCTCCTGTGATATTGATGAAAAAGTGCTAAAGAAAAGAGGCTTGAGAAAGCTGAATATGAAATTCTGCAGTGATGCATGATCTCTGAGACAACAATTCGATATGCTGGGGCACGAACAGGGATATAGTTAGTTCTGATTAACACGTCATCAGGATGCCATTCATGTATTCCCTGGGCTGCAACTCACAGACTATTTACTGGGGTTATATACAAATCATTCAGATGAAGAATCAGGGTCAACTAAGGCATTTTAAACAGACTGTTTACTGGGGTTATATCAAAATTGTTCAAATGAAGAATCACAGTCAAGAAAGGCATTTTAACATATTTCATGTAAGCAGTATTTTCTAGCAAGGATTATTAAAAGAACATTGCATGGAGAGAGGTTTGTGCACATGAGCAGAATAAGATAATATACCTGGTTGTGCAAATCAAACCTCAAATATGTCACTGTTCTCTTTGTAGAAAGAGGGATTACAATTTTAAAAGTATTTTATGAGAAAAAACTATGTAGGTGAACTAAGAAGGACATATGTCATGACACTGTTCAAGTTTCAAGATGGGAATCTGAGATCTGAGCACAATTTCTCCCTCTCACTAAACCCTTAGAAATGAAAAAAATATTTTTTCAAGAGGCAAGAAAACTTTTGAAAAAAATATATTTTCATATTTGTGTTATTCACTATACTTTTGTGTGTGTTTAAAGTACCATAATAAAATTAGAAGAAAAAAAGAAAAATGAAGATATTTCAGCAAGCAAATAATTAATCTTTGCATTTTCAGGCTTCAGTAGGGATTGATCCTGGCCTGTTGCTCTTTAACCTTTCAGATGACTGTGCCGTGTCTCATAAACTTTCTCAGAAACATACCTCAGCTGCAACAAATCTCTTTCCACAATGAAGCATCTGCATATGTAACCAATATGCTTCGATTCCAGTAACTGTTTGTCATGTAATCTGTCTCCTGTGTCTAAAACAGAGGACACAGACACCCTCCTGTCCCTTAGAGAAGTCCTCTTACTGCTTAATTTTTAATCTTCATATATTAAAAACCCTCTGGTGCTCTTCCCAGGCAAACTGAAATCAGAAGTGCAACGCTGGTATCCACAGAAATCTGCCAATTGTGACAATTGGGAACAAAAGAAAAACAAAACTTCCTATTTTCTAAGGAAATGGGAGAGTTCCCTGACCTTCTTGCGGAACTTGTGACAGGGGTGCCACATGCTGAAATCCCTTAGAGGAAGGGACCATGCAGACAGGCAGGTGAGGGAGTCAGGAGAGGACTTTTGGGCCACAGACCCATGGTAGCATTTAGGGGTATGTTAGAATTAATGCTTTTTTTAGCAGTTACCCTCCACAGATGGCTAAGTGCTAAACCAGCTCAGTGGAGTCAGGGTGACGGCTTTTTATACCCTGCCCTCCTGGTACCCAGGTCCTTGTCCTGTATCCAGGAACAATCAAGACACACAGACTTGAGAAATGGTGAATGCAGCGACTTTCCTGAGTGATTGAGGTGGCTCTCAGCAGGGTAGGTAGGGAGCTGGAAAGGGGGAAGATAATCTTCCCTTGCCCTTCAGCCATCCCGTGGCCGATCTCTGCTTTTACTGTCCCCAGTAGAACTCCTCTCAACATTCAGACTTTCCTTCTCTTCTCTCCTTCTCTGCTGCTCTTCTCTTCCTCTGTTGTGGAGCTTGAGGTTTATATAGGTACAGGATAGGGGTGTGGTGGGCCAGAGTGGTCTCAGAAAAGGCCACATTTGGGCCTGAAAACAGGAATGCCTGTTTCCATTTAGGGCCATGTGATTCCAGGCTTGAGGATGGGGTCTTTACTAGGTAACCACCCTCTTCTACCCAGTATTGCCTTGCCTCCTGTCCTTATCACTAATTATTAACCTGGTTTGTGAATGACTACAGTAGAAACACATTTTAACCATTGTTACTGCTGCTCTAGAAAGCACTTTCTCTCATTGGGGTGAGTACTTCCAAAATGACTGCTGGAGTTCTTCAACCTTGGCATGATCGCTAGTATAGCTAAGTGATTCTCACTTGTGGGGAGTGTGCTGTAAGATGTTGAGCGGCATCCCTGATTTCTACCCAGCAGATTCCAATAGGATTCTCCCAATTGTGATTACCAAAATGTCTCCAGATTTACCAAATATCCATCATGGGGGCAAAATCACCCCCAGTTTAAAGCCACTGATTTAAACACAAATGGATTTAATGTATAAAATGATGGACTCTTAAAATGTGTTCCAAATTACATTGAAATCAAGCTTCATGGAAGCTTCTGAACATACTTCTCAGGACACCACAGAAACTGAACCCCTGGAAAACAGTGGGAGATCAGGAATCCACTGACCTATCTCTTAGAAGACTTGGGGATAAGGAAATCATAGACCCAATTCCTATGCCGAAGACCACCTAGTCTCCATCACATTTTTTTCCCAATGCAATAGAAAACTCCCTCTCTTCCTTTATCATCCACAACTTTAGAGACTGGATGCTATTCATCTTTGCCTATATTCTAATCACCAGCCAACATAATAGCTACGATCTGGCAAAACAGCTTGCCTGAAAGTGGATCTACATGCAAAGGGCACAGCACATGGAATAGAATAGGACCCCCCTCAATAGAACTGCGTCTCGGCAATAGAGAGATGGCACAGGCTAACATCATAGATCTAAAAGTTCACTGATGAGATATTTCATATTCTTTGTTTTTTTGTACTACATCTTCAAAATCTGATGTGTATTTTGTAGTGAGAGAATCTCTTAAGTAGTTAACAATTTACGTGCTCAGTAGTACCTAGCATATGAAACAGCCTGGGTCTAAATAATTTAAGGTCATCATTCCTAAAAAGCTTCATGCTATTGAAGAATTATTATACCATTAGAGTAGCTGTAATAAAGTAATAATAATGATAGCTAGCACTATTATGTACTTACTATGTGTTCTGAGCACTTCATAGGGATAAACTCATTGACTCTTCTCCATAATGCTGTGAGGATAGCAACACTATTAATAGATGAAGAATGCAAGGCATAGGAATGTTTGATGCCTGTCCAAGGCCACAATAAGACATAAATCTCAGAACATACTTAAAAAGTCGGGAGGATGGAAGAGAATATGGAAGGTAAATGCACTAGCTGCCTGAGTTTTTGTTTTGTTTTTCTTGTTGTACAAAAGGAAGCAATGAAAGTTATTTTGTTTTGAGGTTATTAATAATATAGGATTAAAATATGCCAATTAAGGAAATGGAAGTAACATTAAAATACTTTCAAAATGCTGAAAGAGATACATGAGGAAAAACACTAATTAACTGATAAATAAAATTATTAATACTAAATAATTGCCCGTGTACAACAGAAGCCCTCTTATCACTACCAGATATAAGAATCCCACACACTGTGAAGTGTAGCAAAACCTTCCAGGAAAGCAAGTACACAAAAATCATATAAACACACTAGTGGTTGTAAACATCATCATACTATTCCCTGCTTCACAAATCACAAAGATATAAAACAAAAGTTAAATGCCAAAATTAGACTATAGCATTTTTAAAAAGGAAACATGCTACGCCTACAGCAGAAATAAGAGCCATCTCTCAAACATAAGTAGAAATCACATATTCATTAAGACTTTTATAATGAGTCAAAAAATCAAAATATACTACAAAATAAAATATATACCAAATCAAAGTAATGAAAATTGTTTTAAAATAAAATGAACAAATATATACCGGAGAAATAGAAAAATATTGGGATTATATAGCATCAGACTTGATATTACTGATTGATTGCATTATAAAGAAACCATTAAAGGGAAAGGCAATTTATATTAATGATTTTAAATAGAAATAAACTATATAAACTAAATTAAGTAGCTTTGAGAGGTGTAAAGCAGTGCTTTTAAAACTTGGATAATTCATAGACTAGTTTCATAAGTTTTTGTTTTCCCTTCATAAAATTTAAATTGTAATTTGCTCTATATGATTTCTTGAAATTGAATTCTTTTAAATTAATTAGAACCATCTTAAAGCAATATATCACTATCAAACTACAAAATCAATCTCTATTGCAAAAAAAATAGAAGATAACTTTTCAACAAAAAATAAAAATTGGAAACTTCCCTAGATGTTAGGGTCACTGAAAGTCTCAGAAAGAAAGAGACAAAACTAGTTTTGAAAATTGACTATTTACAAAGGTTTGGACTGATGGGGACAAATATAAAGAAATTGACAAGGAATAGTGTGATGCCCTGGAAATAGCAGCAGCTGGGGACAGTTAGCCACCCTTGGCAGGAAGAACACAGAATGGACAGTTTTTCAGGAGGCCTGGCTCCTATAAGCTATTGCATTTGGAGAAAAGAAAAAATGTAGCCAACCCTAAGTGGCTCAGAGAGAAGGATCTAGCAATTATCGACTCTCTTGCCATTGCCCTCTTGGTGATATCCAATAGAAAACCAGAAGACAAAGATGTCTTATTATTTGAACATACTTGTCTGCCTCCTGGGGCAAAGCCGAGGCAAGAAGAATGGAGAGTGTATGGGTGTGAGCAAGTAGGAGATTCTCACAGCAACTCTACTTGGCCCAATATTCTTACCAAGTCTTGCTCTTCTCTAGCAAAAAGTCTACTGATGCCACAAAGTTCAGATTTTCAAAATCATATTGAAGACTTGAAGATAAATAAAAAAGAAAGCACCACCTCCCAGTATTATTAATGCCAAGGCCATGTACAGTTGAAGTCATTGTATCATTACCAGTCATAAGAATCTCACACACTGAGATATGTAACAAGACCTTTCAGACCCAGAACAAACACAAAATCATATAAACATACTAGCCATTGTGAACATAATCATACCATTTCATCCTTCACAAGCACAAAAATATAAAACAAAAGTTAAATATAAATGAATCTGAATAATATAGTCCATAAATGTAGATTATATTTGTATAGACAGAGAATGCAACTGCTTCTTATGTGTATATGAGTTATTTACAAATATTGACCACAAATTACTTCAAACAAATTCAAAATTCCAAAGAAGAGAAATTAGACATATATAATTGCCCATAACCTCTGACAAAAATGCAATATAACTAGAAACATAAAACAAATGAAAAAACCAAAACTTGACTAATTAGAATTTAAAAGAAAATAATTTCTACTGAGTAACTCTTGAAACACAGAAAAAAATCAGAAGAGCAATTGCTGAATAGTTAAAACACAATGATACTGAAAACTCCCTGTATAAAAAATATGGAATGATGCCAAAGAATTCGTTCAAAAGAAAATCAGAATTATAAATGTTTTCCTTACCAAAAACAATGAAAATAGAAAAATAGTGTATTCAATGTAAAAAAATATAAAAACTCAAAAAGCTAAGGAAAGCCGAAAAATAGATCAATATAAAAACATGATTCATTCGTTGGAAAAGACAAAAAGTAAAATTGACAAGTACACGAAATAATTGAAAAGGAAAACAGAATTATTACAGGAGGAAGCATACATTGGAAAATAGGAAAATAGAATTGAAAAATTTATAATTATTTTTAAAATAAGAATAAACAATTATAAAAAAGATCAATATGCAAACTTAGGAAAATGGAACTGATTAAAATAACATTTAACAGACTATTTGCTCAAATCTATACTAATAAATTTGAGAATGTGAATAGACCATTTTCTATAAATATAAAAGTACTGTACTGCAAATTGGTCCAACAAAATAAAGAATTCTTCAATAAACTCAATGCCAAGGAAGAAATTGAGAAAGTTGTTAAAGATCTAATTCTCAATAAAGTTGCAGACAATTTCATGCATGAATTCATATAAACCTTCAAGAAACAGATAATTCATGAGCTTTTTAAATTGTCATAAAGCATAAAGTTAGAATTAATGCTTTCTAACTCTTTTTACAAAACCACTGTAGCACAGATACCTAAGCTTGACAAGAATAGCACTGAAAACAGAACCTATAAACCAAACCCATGAATATTGATTGAAAAATCACAAAATATCAGCAAATAGATTCCACATAACATTTTTAAAATAATACATTGAATAATAAATTGAAGCGGGTTTTAGTTCAGATATTCAAGAATAATCCAATATTAGAAAAATATCATTTTCATTCAGCATATAAATCAGCAGAAAGGAAAGTAATAAAATGATACAATCATATAAATAAGGCCAAAATCATGTATATGACAGAATTCAGCATTCAATTCTATATTTATTAAGAAATGTTATGTCATTTATTATAAAGTAGATATAGCTGCTAAAATTTAACATGATATATAAATAAAATTCTCACTTCATAAATGAATGATTCACAATAATTCACTTGCATCTTTAGAGATTTCCATCTGAATAGAAACGGTCACTTCCTCCTGAACAGAAAATAGTACCCTGGATAGAAAAGTGTGTATGTCAAACTTCTGCAAACACAAGTGCAAATAGGGCTCACCCAGGTGTTAGCTAAGTAATTATGGCCAATTATATAATCTATCCAAGACTGAAGGCTTTATGAAAGTAACATGTGGGCAATAAAATACATCTTGCCAGGTCATTTCGAGGATTGTAAAAAACAAATGCAGAACACTTAGTACACAGTAGGTGCTCAACTAATGCACCCTTCATTGACTTAGTACTTAGCTGTGGTATAATAATTTGCACAATTTGCATTTGAATCCAAGCTTACAAAATAAGTATTTTCTTATAAAACCTCTGCCTCCTCTACCACATCCATTTAGGGAGAAGATATAACAGATTAAAAATATTTTTCCATTATAAAATCATTCTTGCTTATGTGAAGGAAAATGTACAAAAATGAAAATGCACAAATAGAATTAAAATTTCTCATAGTTAACGCTCTGTCATGGGCTGTATTACATTTGACATGTATTCCTCTATGCTTGGGATCCTAGTTGAAACTGTACCCTTTAAATGCATTTGTAAAACAAAATTTTCAAGTCTTCAACAGGAAAATATTTAATTCAACAACTTCATTTCTCACATTGTCTTACAGTTACTTATCTGTTTTACATCCCCCAAACTGGCTGTGTCTTTGATCTGATCCAAAGTCATATAGTACATAATATAATCTACCAGTATCTAAAAACCTAGGTCATTGATCAAATGTGGAAATGTTTCAAGGGATTATGACTGTGCCAATCATATCCCTTCTCCTCATGTAAACAAACAAATCATTTGGAAGTAGATGCCTCTTAGTGGTAGCTCAGTCATAACCATTTTCAAATATGAAGGACCAGAAATATGAATAGATGGAACAGAAGCCCATCAGATGACATGCGAGTATGTCTAATTTTTTTCTATATAACAAAAAATGTTAAAGTTGCTCAACTTTCCAGTTAATTTGGTCAACATAGATAACTCAACTGTACATTAGAGGTTCCTCAGTTGCAAGTAATACAAATAAATCATTGTCTCATTTTGATCTGTCTCATTGAACCATCCACATTGATGAGATTAACCACGTAATTGCCAAGATTCTAATTTTTACTGGGCTGATGAAAACCTCAACACACTGATAATACCTCAAAGTTTTTGCCTTCTCAAGCTTTTAATGTTGCTTGTGGTTAAAGCTGGCCACAATTAAACACAAGATTATTGTCTAAGAAGCTTACTGTTTTTCTTATTTAGCTGCCTAATTTCTTTTCATTATATGCTCTTAAAGCTGTTACAAACCACTTTTTCCAAGCTAATCTGGGAAACATATTTTACAAAGAGCAGGTGATTTTAAAAGCATCATTCTAAAGTTGATCTTTCATTATTTCTCTAATAAACAACATAATTGGTACAGTCAAGGCCACCTACAGATCAGTCTTTAGGCAAACCTTGTATATTCAAGGTATAAAACTTCTCCCTGAACCCAATCTCATTATTTTATGGGAAAATATTGAGAAAAATAAAAGTTAGAAGACTTTTTTCCCTAGCTTCTTCCCCACCTCCCTACTTTCATACGGCATCTTTTATCAGGCCTGGGAAATCAGACATAATTTCAGTAACCTTAACAAATAAAGGGAGGAATCTGTCATATCCTATTTTTTTCAACTTTATTTTGAAAGCTTTCGATGTGTAACTTCTTCTATTAAATGACTTAATACATATGTGCTCAGAGAGAGGAGAATAAGCCATGTGTATGCTGTCTGCTAAATCTAGGGGTGTCATTTGGAGAATCAACTTCAATTAAATCTAATTACATTCCCCTTCAACTACAGAAGCATGAAAATGACGCATAAACTTTATTTTAATTGTAAGTCAATTACATTGAGAAGATGTAGAAAAAATATTAAATGAGTACGACAGAGTCATCCTGCATGTATACTATACTCTTAAGCAAAGAGAATTACTAGAAATGAATTTAAATAAAAAACCATATGCAAAGCTTATTCAAAATATTGTCCCCATGTTTTTGAACTAATACCCTATTTCCAATGGGAACACAATCTAATGTCGAAAGATGTCATTGTTCATTGGGAATGAAGAATGAAAATTCTGTGCATTCAGGTCAATCAAGGGAATAGACAGGCAGGGATTCTTCTAAACTCAGACAACCAGCCTGCTCTGTAATCATGACGAAAAATAACAAAGTCATTATTTTTATATACACCCTTCAATGTTTTAACAGGCTTTTGGAAAATAATACTCATAATTTCAGAGGCATGTGATGTTATGATTGGCCAGGCCCAAGTTACAAAACCTCTTCTGAAACTAAAGGTGGAGACAGTGTCAATCAAAGTGTTTAGATCAAAAATCAGGGCAGGGTACCCCTACAGGAATATGGCACATTGTGAACAGAAGCAAGACAAATGGATGCTAAGTAGTACAAACAACAGATTTCCATGATCGCAGGCATTCTAAAATTGTGTCTTTGATTAAAACATATTAGTGGTGATTTCAGTTACTGTGCTGTATTACCTATCCTCTCTCCAAGGCACTTTCATGAAACTGGTTTATTTTATGAGATTAAATGAAACAGTATTCTAGAAATAGTCCTCTTCTTCATTGTGAGGGTATTATTCAGGACATTTTTTTCTATATTCCACACTGTTTTTTTTTTCTTTTTTAGCATCCATGTGAGAAATTTTTATCTGCTGTTAGCATCAAGAATAGTTATGACTCCTCTGAGAAATATGTTCAGTTTCATTTTCTAGAATCTTGGGACTTGTATAACTAATCATGTTTCTCTAATGTTTTCCTATTTTTAACTCTCTGAGAATACTAGCACCCTTAGCAAGTAAATATACAGGAAACTTCTGTATGCTTTTTACAAAATTATTGTTGTTATTACACATATTTTTATCTACTCTTAACTTACAATTTGAATTAGTTCAGTACATTTTATATACTTTTTTAAATTCTATAAGTTCTTGGGTACATGTGCAGAATGTGCAGGTTTGTTACATAGCTATACACATGCCACGGTGGTTTGCTGCACCCATCCCCCATCATCCACATTAGCTATTTCTCTTAATGATATCCCTCCTAGTCCCCCACCCGCCGAACAGGTCTCGATGTGTGATGTTCCCCTTCCTGTTTCCATGTATTCTCATTGTTCAACTCCTAAGATAAAAAAATTTGTTTTGTCAAATGAGAAAAGACAGGACTACATCAGGAGCAACAAACTCAGTAGCTTTTGGGACTCAAGCTAGTAATAGAAATGTGTCAAGCACCCCACATAGAAAGGGAATGTGGGGTTTTTCCCCTAGTGATACACTCATTCCTCTGATCCAGCCAATGGTCTCTGAAAGATGAAGTTAGTTTTTTAGCCTATATTTGAGAAGGTGTAAGAAACTGTAAAGTGAAATGAAATATTCATAGATTTTGTATTGGTGTCTAATGCACGTTTTAACATATTGACAGAATGCATCGTGTAGCTGGTTTTCTGGAAAAGTCAATCTTTTAGAAATTGTTTTTCAGCTCATCATAAAATTTTTATTTAAATTTCAAAAAACAATGAAATGCAACTGGTATGTAGATAGTAGTAACCAACATGAGTATGTTGCCCTAAAGTGGCTGGGACAAGAGAGTTACGTTAATTATGCCTTTACATATTTACATCTTTCAATGTGACCTATCTAATGAATCTCGCCTTATATTGAAATCATCTGGCGTGATTTAGTAAGAAGGTTAATGAAATTTCTAGTTTAGTTCCTCTCTCCATGTTCATATTCACTGTGGACTTATCTTTAGTGTCTCAGTGCTTTATACAAGCAATTAATTAGATAATGTTTTTCTGTTCCATCCTAACATTTATTATAGATGTGATTAAATGACATATAACTTAAAAAGTACACACACACACACAATTTAACCAGGCATGGTGGTGGGCCCCTGTAATCCCAACTACGCGGGAGGCTAACGCAGGAGAATCACTTCAGCCTGGGAGGTAGAAATTGCAGTGAACTGAGATCACACCATTGCACTCCAGCCTGGGCAACAAAGCAAGACTCTGTCTCAAAAAAAAAAAAAGTGATGATAATAGTAATGATTGTAAGCTCAACGGAGAAAGTACAGTGACCAACTACCAGGGCCAGCCATGGGTGCAGGTAGAGCAATTTACCACATATGCCAGGTGTTTGCCATCCTTAAAGTGTTTTCTTCAAATCAGTCCGTCCTACCCAGTATGTACGATGTCTGATTAAAACCATTTATCCACTTGACTATCTCTGACATAGCAGAGAATCTGGCTCTGTGAGGAGACAAGAAACTGGTGAGTTATTTGCAAAGTAGAAAGAGAACTAAAGGAGTGGCAACAAGTGAAGACAATGAGACCAAACTGGACTAGTATCTGCTGTATTCCTCTTCTCCAAGCACTTGGCAGTTAATTATGTACACAGTCAACCCTCCTTATCCACAGTTCCACATCTGCATCTGGAGATTTAACCAACTGCAGGTGGAAAACACAGTGATGGTGGGATGCAGAATCTGTGGATAAGAAAGGTGGTCTTTTTATACCCATGGGTTCCACAGGGCTGACCACTGGACTTGAGCATCCTCAGATTTACATATTGTCAGGGGTCCTGGAACCAATGTGTGTATATGTGTGATATGATTAAAATATGCGTTTGGTCTTCATCCCCATTTCCTGATGATATAGCTTCTAAAACCCCTGGATTTTCTGGAGTGATGTCTTCTGTAGACCAGTGAGCTGGCAGTCCCTTGGCAGCTTCAGGTAGGGCTGGTAGCAGGAAAGACCAAAGCAGGATACAAGGTTGGGGCTTTCAGACCCACCACAACCTCCAGGGATGGGAGGGGGCTGAAAGTTAAGTTGATCACCAATGATTTAATCAATCATTTCTACTTAATGAAGTTTCTATACCCAACCCCCCAACCTGAAACACAAAAACAGAAAACAAGACACACAACACACAGGGTTTGGGGAGTTCACGGATAGCAGAACACACGAGGTTCCCAGAACACGGTGCACTCAGAGAGGGCATGGAAACTCCAAGCCCCTTCCCACACACCTTGCCCTATGCATCTCTTGCATCTGGTTCTTCATCTGCATCCCTTGTAATAGCCTTTATAATGACCGCATAGAGGTACTTCTGAGTTCTGTGAGCTGCTGCAGTAAATGAATCAAACCCAAGGAGGGGGTTGTGGGAACTCTGTTTTATAGCCAATTGGTCAGAAGCACAGGTAAAACCACCTGAGGCTTGTGGTTGGCATGGGAAGTGGGTGGCAGTCTTGTGGGACTAAGCCCTCAACCTGTGGGATCTTATGCTATCTTCAGGTAGATAGTGTGAGCTGAACTCAATTAGAAGAGTTCAGAGCTGAACTGAATTAGAAGACACCCCACTGGTGTCTGCTGGAGAATCTGTGGAATTGCTTGCTTGGTGGTGAGAAATCCCCACACATTTTGGTGATCAGAAGTCACAGAAACATTTTCATAGGAAAAAAATGTTTGTTCCTATATTACAGTATGTGCATAATTTAATTTATATATGCCATCAATATAAGTAGATATACATGGCTCATTAGGTAAAGGGCAAGTGTTCATTTGAGAACATACATATTCAACTCATTAGTAAGTTCAAAGAAATACATGTGCTTGAATGAAAACTGAATCTTTACCCAATATATAATATGTATAATATTAGAACCAGTTTCACTCCAGAATCCTTGATGAAGCAATTAGTATTAATTTTATTAACTCTTTACCCTTACATACATTGCCTTTTAGTGTTCTGTGTGGCAAAATGAGAAGTTCCCATAAAACACGCCAAAGTATTGGTGGCTATCACATTCCAAGGAAAAGCACTTGCAGGGAAAATCAGCCTCTTCTTACCTGGAATACCATTTTTAACTACAGTATCTGATAGGCAAACTATGGTTACTCAAATTTGTGTAGTTGGAAGGTGTGTTTTTGAAAGTGAATAAAAGGAGTTATCACTTTAAGGGGAAAATCTAACAGTATTGATAAAATCTGGACTTTCAAGTGGATGTTAGAATTTTTGAAAAGTTATATGTGCCACCATAAGCCTGGCAACTTCCCAATACTTAAAATACTTTTCTGCTGAGATACCTGGTACCATTATTAGATGTGAGTTTTTTTGTATATTTTAGAATGAATTAGATCACTATTTGGAAAAATGCATGATGCAGTGAACCAGCAGTTCCCAAAGGACCAGTGTGAGATGGCATGATGGGAAAAGGACCCATTCAGAGCAGAAGAGAGAACAAATGGATTTTACTATCATAAAATGCGAACACATTGATAAGATTTTAGATTTTTCACCTACCAACTAACGTAACTACTTGCCTCTTGTCTAATTTCACTGTGCTATCAAAGTAAAGTACCAATAGTGTATCTAAAGAGACTTAAAATTTGCCCTCCCAGTGGCATGTCATGGTCACTTTACAAAGACAGCCAAGGAGAAACAGAAGTAGAAGAAAGGGGCCAGTGGAGTACCCTGAACAAAACTGATTAGCTCCACCTTTTTATCAAGAGAAGGGCCCTGAGATAATGGGAAGTGTCTGCGAGTGAGTGCACGTTTAAATCTTGTACACTCTTGCCTTACCTTAGACCCAGTTCTGTTCTCACCTATATTATTCATTTCTCTTGCTCCTTGAACTTGTCTTTCCTTTACATGTGTTTGAAAAGCAAGCTTTATCTCAGTAATGCAAATGAAATACCAAAAACATTTGTCTTAAGTGGAACTTAACTCTCAAACCAATCACACAATTAAGAAACATTTATCTTTCAGTCTGTCCACATAACGCCCAAAATCATTGACCTTCTATCAGACTTGTGTCTATTGTTTGTCAAATGTCTTCCTTAGCTTAATTTTAATATCTCATATATTGTTCAAAAATTAATGAAAATCTTCAATGAGAAAATTCTTTCTACACTGAGAAATTTTCATTACAGTCTTTGGTGAATGTGTTTGAACTTGAAGTAAGATTAAGTAAAAATAGCCGAATCAGTCTCCTCTTCCTGACTATACCCTCTCTCACTATAATCTATTCTCCACAGCAGCCAGACTTATGTCTCTGGAAATTTTATCCTCTGCTTATAGTTCTCTTCCTTAAACTCATTATTAAGTTCATTTCTAACTCAGGACTCTTGCACATGCTGTTTTCTCTACCTGGAAAGATATTCCCAGAGATCTTTAATAGCTGGTTCCTTTTTATAAAGGCTGTCTTGACAGCCCCCCAACCAATCTCAGGAATCACCCCCCTTTCCAGAATGCAGTACTCTGGCATTAGGTTTCACTCATCACTTATGGAAGATTAACTGTAAAAATAGCCTTTATTATTCCCCTTCCAGTATTCTTACAATGTGGCTTTGCACCTCATCCTGGAAGAGGTAGTCTAGCACCTCAGCCCTGAAATCTAGACTGTCTTTTAATTTGCTTTAGCTAATAGAATGCGTAAGAACTGATAGTAGGTCACTTCTAAGCATAGGTTCAAGTACTTACCTCTTCCTCTTTAGTTGTCTGGCTTTACTAGGAGATAAAACTCTGGCTAAGCAGAAGATGAAAGACCATAGGAGAGAGTCTAGTTGTCCTAGGAGAGGATATCCTACGTAATCAACAGCCAACTAATCCCCAAAACAAGTGAGAAGGTCCAGCCAAGATTAGCTCAGCTGTGCACCCCCACTGTACCTGACTGCAGATTTGTGAGTGAGCTCAGACAACAGCAGGCAACCTAGGTGCCCCATAGGCTTATGAGCAGTAGTAAATGTGTAGATAGTTTTTGCTATTGTTAATAATGATTCACAGAATTAATGTGTCAATAGATAACAGATTCACCACTCTATCCCAAGAACCTAGAGTAATGCTTGCTTGGCACATAGAAAAAATATTTTCATTAAACAAAATTTAGTGGATGTTTGAAAGAATGAAGAAATGAACTACAAAATAACTTCTTTATACACTAGTCCAATTACATTTTCCCTACTTGGTCTAAAACTAACCTAAACAATATGGTAAGTTTGCTCATGCAATTAATTCAGTTCTTCTGGGCATCCACACCAATTACTGGAAAAGACAAAAAAAATACAACATTAGAATGGACATTGCTACTAAATAAAAGGTATTCAAATATTTATATCCACTCTCTCTCTCTCTCTGCAGTCTATAAATACACCCATCCAGACAAGCTTTATTGCTGTTAGCTGAAGCAGATCGCAGCTCAGAGACAACCATTGCTTTCTACTTCACTTTCAGCCACTGCTGGCTCATACAGAATGAAGATTTTCCTGTTTTGTTTCTGCCTAATCATTTATCATAATGCCGAAGGGAAGAAAATAAATCTTGGAAACTTTGACCAAATCAGTTTAGTTTTTCCATTATCACAGCAGGAGAGGAAAGCACTGGGTTTTCACTTTTAAGGATAATCTTTCTTAAAGTGTGTGCAATAACAAGCTAGGCTGAAATAACAAAGACGTTTGAAATGTTTTTAAAAGGATTCAGGGCTGCACTGGTTTCTGCCTTTAGTCAGAAGTTTGTTTGTTGGCCCCTTTCATTTTCTCTGGATGGTTGCAAAGGAACAAAGTACTCTTATAGATAGATGCCATTGACCAGTTCAGAGAAATGCCTGGCTTGGAACTTTTCTAAATGAAGTTACCATTTAAAGATTCATCCTAAAAAAAAAAAAAAAAAAATCTTCCTTGTATTTGGGGAAAAAAATGTTAAACACAATTATTAATTTTTTATTGTAATTATTGTTTATTTCAATTCATAAGGCATTATAATTAATATAATTTAGATATTGGACTTTGAAATTAATCAAATATTTATACGGAAATAAGTTTTGTGTGTATGCCAACAGTCTTCACCTACCTATCCATGTGTCAAAAATTGTTTTCTTCCTTCTTTCCTCTTTTCCTCCCTCACTCGGTTTGTGGTTGACTCTTCTTCTTCCTGCCTGCCTCCTTGTGTGCTCTCTCTCCACTCTTTCTTTCTTTTTTTTTTTTGAGACGGAGTTTCGCTCTTGTTACCCAGGCTGGAGTGCAATGGCGCGATCTTGGCTCACCGCAACCTCCGCCTCCTGGGTTCAGGCAATTCTCCTGCCTCAGCCTCCCAAGTAGAAGGGATTACAGGCACGCGCCACCATGCCCAGCTAATTTTTTGTATTTTTAGTAGAGACGGGGTTTCACCATGTTGACCAGGATGGTCTCGATCTCTTGACCTCGTGATCCACCCGCCTCGGCCTCCCAAAGTGCTGGGATTACAGGCGTGAGCCACCGCACCCGGCCCACTCTTTGTTTCCTTCAATCTTTCCTGTCTCTCCTTTTTATTTCTTCTTACTTTTCCTCTTTCTATCTTCACTCCCTCTTCTGTCCCCCTACTTCCTTCTCTCTTGACTTTTCTTTCTTCCTTCTTATCTCTCTCTTCTCATCTTTTCTCCCTCCATCTCGCCTCTTCTTCCGCTTTCCCCACCCCCGCTCCCAGCCTCTAAATAGCTACTTGGTGATGACAGAGAGGATAAAAAGGATATTCTTTGTTTTGGCACATTTACTAATTCACAACATGGGTCCAGCATGTCGAATTTATTCTTTTTCATGAGCTGAATATAATCGATGAGAAATAGAAAAATAGACTGAGTGTAGCCAAAGATCATTAAACTTTTAACATTCTCAAATGCAAACTGAATTATGTCTTGTATTTGCTAGAATTAAGAAAAAAAAATCGTGTTTGGAGTACTTTTTCAGTTAACCTACTTTCACATTTTACATGTTTAATTTTACACTTTTAGGCTGATTAACAACAGGCTGGTGTGTATGTAATTTTGATGCTGTAATTCTGAAACATGTGACTTATCTTTGTTACACAAAATTTCAGTTGGACACTAGATACAGTTATTTGATAAATTTGTGATGTATACTTTTTATTTATACCAACTTATAATAATCAAGACAAGTATTTTTACTAAATTGGTATACTAGTTCAATTTGACTTGAGTTTCATCAATTTTATTAGTTGACTGATAATCTGATTTAATCAGTGTCTTCTTTCTTCTATATAATTCACCTCAGGATTTAGAACTAGCTTTGTTATTGGAAGTCCAAAATTAATCTACATTTCCATAAGAGATTGAGGAAGAGCATGGTTAGGATACTTGTTAAAGTGGGCTTGAAATTAAAATTACCAAACTCTGGATGGGCGCAGTGGCTCATGCCTATAATCCCAGCACTTTGGGAGGCCGAGGTGGGTGGATCACGAGGTCAAGAGATCGAGACCATCCTGGTCAACATGGTGAAACCCTGTCTCCACTAAAAATACAAAAAATTAGCTGGGCATGGTGGCGCATGCCTGTAATCCCAGCTACTCAGGAGGCTGAGGCAGGAGAATTGCCTGAACCCAGAAGGCAGAGGTTGCGGTGAGCCGAGATCGTGCCATTGCACTCCAGCCCGGGTAACAAGAGTGAAACTCTATCTCAAAAAAAAAATAATAATAATAATTACCAAACTCAAAGCAATTATAACCTCACTAACAAGGCTGAAAATTCACTGTGAATGTTAACCCAATGCTGATGTGAATCTTATAAAATATTTACACTTGTGCATTACTATCAAAAGAGTTCATTTTTGATCTTTTATAAGCTAATGTGACCAATTTTAAAATAATCATAGAAATGTTCAAAACCTTAATGGTTTATCCTATGAAAATAAGAGACATTTCTATCAAAAAACTTAGAAAAATGCCTGGGCATGACAACATTCATACTGGTGTTATTTATAATAGTAGACACTGAAATGAACATAAATGTCCCACAATAAAAGAATGACCAAATAAACAGCAGTAACATGAAATTAATGAAATGTTATATAACCAATAAAAATGATGATGACTATGCAGGAACATAGAACATTCTTATAACAAACTATTGTGTTATTCATGTTATCATTAAATGTATATGAGGATCATAGAACCATAACTGTATGTACTCACTGAAATGTACTGGACACTGTGCCAAAACAGGCAAACATAAAACTGTCAGATAAAACTGAGGGAGATATGATCCCTGCCCTCTGCATTTGATAGACTCAGAGAAACATCTCCAACTTCAACACTTAGAAGCC
This sequence comes from Callithrix jacchus, assembly GCF_049354715.1. Classification (NCBI taxonomy): domain Eukaryota; kingdom Metazoa; phylum Chordata; class Mammalia; order Primates; family Cebidae; genus Callithrix; species Callithrix jacchus. The sequence goes on from NC_133506.1 coordinate 51,227,514, forward strand.
GTGCATACAAGGCACTTAATCTCTTTCAGTCTGTTTCTTTCTCATCTGTGAAATGGGGATGGGATGAGTAACCACCTCTACAGGGCCTCTCTGAGTATTTAATTACTATGATGTGTATTTGTTTAATACATTGCTTGGTATGTTAGTTTGCTAGGGCAACCTCAACAAAGTACTATAAGCTGAGTTGCTTAAACAGCAGAAGTTTATTGTGTCCTAGTCCTGGAAGTCTCAGAGTCAACTGCTAGCAGGGTTCGGTCCTTCTGAGGGGACTCAGAAGGATTAGGGAGAATCTGCTCCATGTACCTCCCTTGGCTCTGGTAATTTGCTGGCAATCTTTGACATTTCTTGGCTTGTAGAAGCCTCATGCCAATCTCTCCCTTCATCTTCCCATGACATTCTCTCTGTGTACATTTCTGTCTTCAAACTTCCCCTTTTTATTATTAATTTATTTATTTGAGATGGAGTCTCGCTCTGTCGTTCAGGCTGGAGTGCAGTGGCTGCCTCCCAGGTTCAAGAAATTCTCTGTCTCAGTCTCCTGATTAGCTTGAATTATAGGCACCCACCAACACACCTTGCTAATGTTGTATTTTTAGTAGAGTCGGGGTTTCATCATCTTGACTAGGCTGGTCTTGAACTCCTGACTTCGTGATCCCCCTGCCTCAGCCTCCCAAAGTGCTGGGATTACATACCTGAGCCACCGCACCTGGCCACATTTCCCCTTTCTATAATGACACCTGTCAGATTGAATTAGGGGCAACTTTGATTACCTCCTTTTAAGGATTACCTCTGTACAGATCCTGTATCCCAATAAGGTCACATTCTGAAGTACTGAGGGTTAGGATCCCAACATAGGAATTTTGGGGAGACACAAATTAATCCATAATACTTTGTATGGTGTAAGCTTTCAATAAATGTTAGCTACTATTATTACCAATATTGTTAAGAGTAATAGTCATATTAAATTAAAAGGGTGTATGTGGCAAAACCTGACATGCTAACCAAATAAAATGAAAACAGTTGATTAGTTAGAATTGTAAGATTCTAAGTTATCATGTCTTTTTAAATTTTTCTTTTCTATTTTATCATTTTTTTAATGCCCACCCATCCCCCTGCACTTTGTACTATTTAGAGAGGGGAAAAATCTGGACTGTCTCTTAAATACAAGCAATTGCCATTCATCCATAAATAAAATTTCACATACTTCCCACTGGTTCCACTCTCAAATAGAAACATCCATAAAAAAGTCCAGCTCACTTTTGGAGAATGAAAAAGACTCTTTCACTCTACTCTACATTCTGCCTTGTCTTAATTATTGCATGACACTGCAGCCTTTTTACCTTCCTTTGTGTTCCTTCCTAGTATTTTATTTCAATATTTATGCCTTTCTTTTCCAGAAAAGCAAGCATTGTTTTCTAATTTCTCTCATCTCTTCTGACTGCTGTGTAGTGATTATGACATATGGATTACCATCTATAGATTCTTTATAGCAAGAAGGTCCTCAGGCCAAGTGACAAAATATTTGACTTTCTTAGAGTTATTATTTCTTTCTCAGTCTTTTTAAATACTTATTTTCCTTCAGGTACTTGGGCTGTTGAATTTCTGCCTTCCTAGAGTGTCATGACCCATGGCTTAAAGACTCAATGTTTTATTTTCAAAATAAAGTATATTGAACTGTGCAGTCTTCAGATTAAGGGAAAGAAAGATAAAGGTAAACATTAACTTGGAGTATTCGATGAAACTATAAAAAATTGTTTTCACAGATGATTCAGCTAAAATTGAATATATAAGTCCACATGGAGAATTGTATCCATGAGGAATATTTAATTTCAAGTCATGAAAAGTCCAACTAAAAACAGATTAAATTATAAAGAGAAGATGTCAGGTCATGTAACAGAAAAGTCCAAGATACATCTCTTCAGGTGAGGCTTGATCCAGCAACTTGTCATGCTACAGAAGATTTTTCTCTTTATCCCTCTGTTCTATTTTCTAAATACTGACTACGTCCTCGGGCAGAGGACTATTTGGAAATCTCAGGACATCTCCTGGTATCTACCAAATAGTAGCTGTAGGTTCAAAGCTCTCATCCTTCTTCCACACACCAAAGAGAATTAGAATGAGTCACCTATTCAATTCTTCAGCAAAGAGAGGAATTTTCTCCTTCTTAAAGAGTTCCTCACACGTCATTGACATTGATGCTGCTTGACTTAGGCACCCAACTCTGAATGGCTATGGACAAGAAGACATTAACATCCCAGGTGAGCCACATGACTGAGAATGAAAGAAAGGTCCCTTCACAGAGGAAATTTAGGGTGCTGTTCTTAGAAGAAAGAGATGGGGCATTGCTGCCAAATAGAAAACAACAGATGCCCACCTCCAGAATATATTTAATAGTGGAAACAACTCTTGTTACTGATCATAGCCTTGTATTTTATAGAAAGGTACTCTGTACCTCACCTGAGGTATTCAAAAGAAATGGTTGCTTTAAATAGTTCTTTAAGTCAAGATTTCTAATGTAGGGTTCTGTATAGGCCGTGCGGCAATTATTCCTTCTCCTAGAAAGAGTTCTTTTCATACCTCACTCAAGAGGGTTTCACAGAGGGGCATTGGGAAGCCACTATGTATAGTTTGATCCCATTACCCTGTTCATGGGTGACTGAACCAGGGTAAACTGCTGACCTAAAGTGAGCCATCAGATTCTCTAGCCTATGCATTTGGAAATGGTCATGGGAATGAGAAAAAAATAGAAAAAAAAAAACTTCATAAAGGACTTATCCCATTTATAATAAATAGAAGCATACTCCAGTAAAAATATAGGCAAGCAAAAGGAAAATTCACAAAATTAAAACATTTAAAAAGTTTTTATTAGCAAGTTTCAATCAGAAAAATAGAAATAGAGCAACATATTGAGAGATTTACTGCAAGGACTCAGCTTGGGCAAAAGTGATGTCTGCCTGGGTAGGTCCAGAATCTGGGGATCAGGTTATTAGGAAGTTGAGACACTAACACAGGGGCTGATACTCTGTCCTCAGGCAGAACTTCTTCAGGGAGCCTGAGCTCCTGCTTTTGAAACCTTTTGTGTGATTGGATCAGGCCCAACCAGCTTATCTAGGATATCTCTTACTTAAAATCAACTGATTATGGTCTTTCATCATACCTACAAAGTAGCCTCCCAGCAACACTTAGACAACTATTCAACTGAATAACTAGGAACTGTGGCCCCTCCACGTTGACATATCAAATTATCCAATGCTATTTTGTATCACTAATAATCTAGGCAGGAAATATTAAGTCACAAGCTTATTACTTTTACGTAATACATTAAAAATTGTCTTAAAATACTAAGACTCGTGTTACTATGAAAAAAAAGCAAAAGACACATTTACTGAGGACCATAAGTTGTAAGCTCTCTGTCTGGCAATGTGGCATAATACCTCAGAGGCACCAAAATTTTAAGAAGAAATATAATATGAAAGAAAATAGAGGATCCATTAAGTAAATTATTATTTAATCATAAGATGGGAAGTCAGATAACTATTAAACATTGAGTTAAAGGACAATATTTTATGGCATAAAAATGCCCTTGACATATTAAAGTAGGTATATTAAAGAGGTGGTTGATAAATATCATAGACATTCAATTTTGTACAGTAACAAAAAGGGTAGAAGTATATAAACGAAACAAAAGAGTAATTCTAGCTGATAGGCAAATTTTTATCTGCAACTTTTATCAATTTCCAATTCTTACAGTAAACATGCCCTTGTTCTGAAGTTAGTTAAATAAGTTGGGGTTTGTTAATACTGAGGAGTTAAATGATGCCACGATACAGAGAATCTTGCATATAAAATGCATTTGGAGGTTCACATACATTCATCTACTTAGTCAGTGAACCATTAACTCACTCGACAAATACATTCTAGCCTCGTATTCTATGAGAGTCACTGTTTTAGGCAATAGAAATGAAACAGTGAACAAAGCAAACTCAGGCCCTGCTGTCATGGAGCTTAGCAGGTAAGAGAGTAAGTAAAGAATCAAATAAATACATTTGTAATTGCAGTCTATAACAACTGCACTGAAGGAAACAGCGCTCTGGATGCACCAGTCTTTAGATTAAATTTTTAAGTTATTATGTAACAAAAAAATGTAGTGTGTGTTCATTTGGTATGCCTGTGCATGTGCATGCTGTGTGTTGTATGCTCTCACCAGCATCAGCATATCAAATTAACACTTGGAGAATGAGATTCCAGGAAAAAAATATCTAGAAATGCCTAAAATTGCTGAAACTCTGCAAAAGAAATATTGATTTAAAAAATGCACCATTGCATAATGAATCCTGAGTAATTGGCTGAAGCTCTGAATGGCACACCCACGTACATTTAGAGTTTTCTGCTGGGCTCAAATCATTCATGCATTTTTCCCCAGAATCTGAAAGATGAATCGGACAAGCTCTGGATAAACACTGGCTAAGATTCTGTAGTTTCTGGGTATGGAGAGGTGACATGACTTATTCTCTGTTATCATCGAGTCTCCTATTAGGCAGTTCAGCAAAGACTCTGGATAGATCAACATGTCAGGCTGGAGGCTTAGTGATCATTCAGACTGGGGTTGAGTTGAAGCACCTTCTCAGGCAGTCAGGAGAATATAGCCATGCATAGATTCCTTTCAAACTACAGGAAAAGTGAGAAGAGGAAGAGGGTTTTGAACTATTTGGTATAATGAATCAGATCCCAAAACTGGAAACTTGCCTACTAGATGAGATCGAATAATGGTTCTTATGGAGGTGTCAGAAATAGGATTGCAAATAAGAGTCCATAAACAATTGGGAAAAACAGATCTTGTGTTAAGATACCTTGGCAGGCATGACTATGGTGATTGCTTCCTCATATCCCCCCAGATGCGTTTTGAATGAACTATTCTTCCTCATATAGTAGCAGCACAGGGAGAGATCATATTCTTAGAATAAAAAAGGGACTAAGTTTAGATATCAGCTATGACTTTTTGCCAATGCAGACCCATCTGTCCACTATTGATTTGATAACCGAGCAAAGTTTCAGTAATTCCATGAAGTTTTCATTTGCTATCTGCATTAGGTGGAGTTCTGAAATGGCCCCCAAATTCTCCTTGAATGTGTATGCCTTGGCATCATACCTTCTCCTTGAGTGTGGGTGGGCCTGCCCTAAGCAGGTGAGCCCTTAAAAAAGAGGCTCTAGAGTCAGAGACATAAGTTAGAGAGATTCCAGGCAGCAGAATATGTTTCCCTTCTGGTGCTGAATAAGAAAACTGCCATGCTGTGAAGTGGCCCATGTAGTAAGGAACATGGAGAACTAAGGGTCAGCCCTATAACTGCAGTGAATTGAATTCAGCCAACAACCACTGAGCTTGGAAGAGGACTCCTGGCCTCAGATGAAATCACAGCCCTGGCTGACACCTGAATGCAGCCTTGTGAGACTCTGAACAAAGAAACCAGCAAAAAACATGCCAGAAAACTGCAAGTTGATAACTTTGTGTTAAGTTATGAGCTAAGTATGTGAGATTTCTTATGCAGAAATAGAAGCCTAATGACACTATGCTTCCTCTCTGTTTTTTAAAATTCAGTTAAACAAATTCTTTCTTCCTCCGTGGTCAGAACTCTAATCATGATGTGTCCAGACTGCAAATTTCAGTACAACATAAATGGAAGTCATTCCCAGTGATCCGCTTTAAAAATTTAACAGTAATATTCACACTGAGAGAAATAATTTGGGTTGAATCTCATAAATAAAAACTAAAAATGTGACAGAAGTTAGCATCTAAAACTTGGTATCTAAATAACAAATAATATTAGAGGTAACTCATTTATTAATTGCTTGTTCTTTGCCATTCATTGTACTTATTCTTCACTACATTTTCTCACTTAATCCTCCCCAAAAACTATAAACGATGGGGAGATACTATATAAAACTTCATGAGTGAAAAAGCTAAAATTTAGAAAAAACAGTTAAGTAATTTGCCAAGGGACACACATGGCTGGCTGTAAATAGTAGAGACCAGATCTAAATTCCCCCATCCACCTGCTGTGCCAGCACTATATAGTAAATGCAGACTTGGTCTTTTAGCCTCTTATAACCAATCTCTTACCCTGGAAAGTGACTGCATTGTCACAGCAAATGCCTCTTGCCTGACTAAACAACAGATGTTGACAATTCTTGCTTTATTTTTGTTTTTTCCTCCATGCCTTCTTTAGTAGGATCTAGATCTCAAATCTCATGAAATGGTTCTGCTTACATTGCCACTTTGTTACATGTTTACTTAGTTACAATAAAAAAAAAAATAAGACGGTGTGGGGGGGCAGGGAACCTCCAGCTGGCCTGGGAATTTGCCGCTAGAGAGGTGCCTGATCTCTCTGCTTAGCTTGCCTGGCCTCCGGCGCTTCCGCTGCTGGGCTCAGACTTATTTTCTTGATTCCCTAGTTTCCTACTGAGGCAGAGTCAGGCACTGTATCACTTTCCAGCGTCAATAAAGCAGGTCGAATTTTCCTAAGTTGATGAGGGTCTGATAGATCTGATGACCTTTTGTTGGAATGTCATTTACAAGTATGATTAAATTATTCTCCATGGCTGACTTGATACCTGCAGCTGATCTGCTTCACCCTCTTGTGCACTGCAGAGATCTTTTGTAGGCAGATTGCAGATTTTCAGCTTTGAGTTTGAGAAGGTGACCCTGGTGATGACATTTTCTTCAAATGTGTTTTAGCTGATACCATTTTTCTCCAAACTGATTATCTATATCCCTATAGCTATACCTAAAAAGACCATTTATTTAATCTGTTAGGGGAAATAGAAAAAAACAAAAACAAAAACAGAAAGAATGCCAGTCAAATTTCTTGAACTCTATCTTCTTGAGAAGAAAAGTGACATTTTTGATCATTGTCTATTTGCTCTGTTAAACATTGTATACTTGTTACTTAATCTTGACAATAACATATAAAGTATATTTGCATTAAATATACATTTTGCATAAACTTATAGTAATTATATTTTGAGCCTACTGTGTGTCAAACATGGCTCAAATAACTAGAAATAGAGCGAATTCTGCCCCCATCCAACTTAACTGCAAATGTGGAAACTGAGGCAAAGGAAGATTAAGTAGGCTCCCTGTGTCCCCAGCTTGTGCCTAGAATATGGTATGTGTTTGGTAAGTGTTGAATTAATAAAACAGAATCATGGTTGACCCAGGTCTGTTTGTCTCTACAACCCAAGTTTTGCTCTCTACCACATGAGAAAGAGAGATGAGCATAAAAAATTCATAAAGTAAAAATATTCAAGGGGAAAGATGAGGCTTCAGAGTTTCCTGGGAGCTGCTTTTCTTGACTTATGACAGCACCTCTTATGTTAGTTTGCCACCATGCACGGAGCTAAGTTTACTGTCAACAGGTGGTGGCTCATAGGCCAAATTCAGTCCACTGCCTGTTTTTGTAAATAAAGCTTCATTGGAACATAGCTAAGCTCATTTGTTTACCTGTTGTCTACAGCTGATTTTGTGCTATTTTGAGTCATTATGACAGAAACTGTATGATCTTTGAAGCCTAATATATTTAGTATCTGGTCCTTTACAGAAATGTTTGCAGATTTCTGTAGGAACTTGTCAAAATAATCCTAACAATTCTAAAAGACAGTAATAGTATTACTATCCCTGTCTTATGAATGTGGAAAGTCATGCAGTTAGTAGATAATTGTGTCAGTATTCGAGACCATAAATAATGAAATATAAAATCATTTAATAAATTATGACATCACCTCCCCTATACAAACGCCTTCTGGGAGATGAGAGTGAGTGTGTCTGAAACAGTCATGGATTGAAGAGGATGTGCCCTAGCTACTGGGGCTTCCAGAGTTCTAAGCACTGACAACTTCTCTCTCTCAGCTCCAATCCCTCAATGTGTAGCCGATGGGCTAGTTCAGGTTCTTCACTTCACCCCGCAAAAGAATTTGAGTGAGTCCAAAGAAAAAGTGAGCAAGAGACTTGATTGCACAGCAAAAGTGCACTCTTTCAGCCGATCAGAGCAGGCTGCTCAAAAGTGAGACAGCACCAACTGACACCAGGGAAACCCCCTTTTGGGAGTCTTACAGGGTTATTCATAAAGGGGTGGGAAGGGGTGTTGCTGCTAAGCATGTTCTGGGCTGTCTGTGGGTGGCACATGTGCTGTGGTTGTGCATGCCGGTACATACATCACATGTCTTATTAGCATCACATATCTCCACCCATGCGTGGGTGAGCACAGGTCAACCCAAGTACACTAATCATGAGTTTCTGCACTTGCTTGAATTGGAGGATTTTCCCTTCTGCTCTTCTACCTTCTTGCTGCGGGATATTCTAATCACAAGCCCAGGATACAGTTCATGTCCTGTTGGGTGGCTGGTTCTCTCCATCTCTTTAGCAGGTCTGTTCACCTTTAAGGGAGGCCATGACCATGCCCTCTAACCTATCTTATGTGTGGCTGTGAAGCTGTGTGCTGAGACTTATGAACTTCTTTCAACTCCATTTCTATGGTGATGATCGTGGCATTGCATGCTGCATATTCCCTTCCAAATGATGATGTCATCATCGATGGAAAAAGAAACCCAAAACTTTCAGAAGTAGACAATTTTTTGGTTTCCCCCAATTATTGGACTATATATAAGAAATTTTCTTTTGCCTTAAAGGTATCGCCATTTCCACATAATCAAAAAATGTTTCCATGTTTAATTTTTATTGTAAATTGAAATTTTACAATGACAAATATTAAGTTTTATATACCTATATTTTCTTTCACGACGCCTAAACATTTTCCTTTATACCTATAAAAAATTTCAAATTATATTGACTTCTAATAATATATACCATTTGGTAAACTTGACAAATAAATAAGGCTATTACAACTCAGCTCCAGCCAATAACTGACGTTTAGACATGTAAGCCTGATATTGTTAGATCTGTATTTAAAAAAACAAATTCAATTTTTCACATGTTATGAGTCATACAAAAGTTGATTGCAGGCAGATTCAGCTTGATGGTCACCAGGTTATTTTCATCACAGTGTGCTAAGCTGCATCCCCACACAGCCCAGGACTGCATAACTGAACTCACTGTTTCCACATCTGTATGCACAAATAAACTATTAAATGTGGTGTAAAAGAATGTAAATGCCCACTTATAATGTATGTCTTATAATTTTCGAGATTTAAGAAATAAATTAACTTTGGTAACACTTGATAATGCAGAGAGACACTGACGCCCCTCACTCAGGTCCATAAATCTGATGCTTCTGTGTCCCCTCTGATTTTGCTGGGTATACCAAGAGAGACTGCAAGTTCAAATGGAGAGATGCCAGGGTAGGCTAGATGCATAATACAACTTACTGAAAATCATGAATGACCAGGTGAGTGAGTTTTTGGACAGTAATTTATAATTTCAGTTAAGCTAACCCCTCCCCAAATGGGCAAGTAGTTTAAAAATATTTATACAAAGGACTATAAACTGAAGATAATGCTAAGAACACAAACATGCAAGCACAAAAAGATAATGGAGAATGTGGCTTTATATGACTCCTATTTCAATTACTTGGCCATAATATAGTAAGATGAGAAGAACAACCATCTAAAAGAACTAGCCAATTATCCCAGCACCATTTGTTGAAGAGGGTGTCCTTTCCCATTTGTTTTTGCTTTGTCAAAAATCAGTTGGCTGTAAGTATTTGGGTTTATTTCTGGGTTCTCTATTCTGTTCCATTGGTCTATGTGCCTATTTTTATACCAGTACCATGCTGTTTTGGTGACTATGTCCTTATAGTATAGTTTGAAATCAGGTAGTGTGATGCCTCCAAATTTGTTCTTTTTGTTTAGTCTTACCCTGGCTATGCCAGTTATTTTTTGTTCCATGTGAATTTTAGAATTCTTTTTTTCTAATTCTTTGAGGAATTATGGTGGTATTTGATGGGGATTGCATTGAATTTGTAGATTGTTTTTTGGCAGTATGATCATTTTCACAATATTGATTCTACCCATCTATGAGCATGGAATGTGTCTCCATTTGTTTCTGTCATCCATGATTTCTTTCAGCAGTGTTTTGTAGTTTTTCTTGTAGAGGTCTTTCACCCCCTTGGTTAGGTATATTCCTAAGTATTTTATGTTTTTCAGCTTTGTGAAAAGGGTTGAGTTTTTTTATTTGATTTCCCACTTGGTCACTGTTGTTCTATAAAACTACTGTTTTGTGCACATTAATCTTGTATCCAGAAACTTTGTTGAATTCTTTTCTCAGTTCTAGGAGATTTCTGGAGGAGTCTTTAGGGTTTTCAAAGTAAGTGATCAAATCATCAGCAAACAGTGGCAGTTTGACTTCCTTTTTACCAATTTGGATTCTCTTTATTTCTTTCTCTTGTCTGATTGCTCTGGCTAGGACTTCCAGTACTATGTTGAAGAGGAGTGGTGAGAGTGGGCATCCTTGTCTTATTCCAGTACTCAGAGGCAATGCTTTCAGTTTTCCCTATTCAGTATTATGTTGGCTGTGGGCTTGTCTTAGATGGCTTTTATTACATTGAGATATGTCCCTTGTATGCCTATTTTGCTGAGAGTTTTGATCATAAAGGGATGCTGGATTTTCTCAAATGTCCATCAGTTAATGAGTGGATAAAGAAACTGTGGTATAGATATACAATGGAATACTATTCAGCCATAAAAAGAAATGAATTAATGGCATTTTCAGCAATCTGGATGAGACTGGAGACTATTATTCTAAGTCAAGTAACTCGGGAATAGGAACCCAAACATCAAATGTTCTCACTGATATGTGGGAGCTAAGCTATGAGGATGCAAAGGCATAAGAATGATAGAATGAACTTTTGGGACTTGGAAAGGGTGGGAAGGCAACAAGGGATAAAAGCCTACAAAGAGAGAGCAGTGCATACTGCTTGGGTGCTGAGTGCACCAAAAGCTCACAAATCATCATTAAAGAACTTACTCACATAACCAAATACCACCTGTACCCTCATAATCTGTGGAAAATATATAAATATAAATAAAAAGAGTTTAGAATAGTGCCTGACTTAAAGGGCTCAACAAATGAGTCACACAGTTAAGAAAAAAAAAAAGTCCCTTTATTTTTAATTTTTTAGAACATGCTTTTAAGTATACAATGCCTTGAAATATTAGTAACGAGAGTAGTAGATGTGTATGAACGTAAAAGGGGAACATGATTGAAAACATAATACTATAAAATATTTAAAAAGCTATTAAGTTTACTTTGGGGTAAGTAAAGGGCATTTTTAAAATGGAAAATCCATATGGTAGAAGCAACCCAGGTTGCCCATCAACAGATGACTAGGTGAGCAAAGTGTCGTATAGATATACAAGTGATTAGTAATCAGCCTTAATGAGGAAGACAATTCTGACATGCGCTATCACATGGATGAATCTGGAGGACATTATTCTAAGTGAAATAAGCCAGTCACAAAAGGACGTCTATGTATGATTCCACTTAACATGAAGTTCTTAGAGTAGTCAAATCCAGACAGATAAAATGCAGAAGAGTGGTTGCCAGGGGATGACCGGGGAGGGGGCTGGGGAGTTAGTCTTTCATGAGGACAGAGTTTCAGTTGGGGAAGATGAAAACATTCAGGAGATGGATAGGGTAATAGTTACACATCCATGTGAATGTACTTAATGCCACAGAACTGTACACTTAAACATTGATAGTAAATTTTGATGCATACTTTTTATCCATCCCCCCAATACAAACTGTTGAAAAAAATACACCAAGATTGTTTATTAGAAATCACTAATGACTGACATGTATACATGCATGGAGAAAATCACTTAACAATCCAGTATTTAAAAATCCCTAAGATTAAAAACGGCAACTCACATGGTTCAATCCCCTTATCCTGGAGTCACTGTAGGGAAATGGAGGGCCAGCCTTGGGCACTGCTGCTTTTCCCTTCCTCCAGACTAGTGCACCCCAGAGTGAAAATCAACACTGACACTTTCTTACCTGCCTCAGCTTATCTCTTCTACTCACCTGGTAGAAGAAATACTGAAATGTATCATTTTCAATAGTTACAAAATGAAAGACAATTAAAGTAACCTCCCAATAAATATTTGACTAGTGCCAACATATTTCCAGAAATGCAATGCACATCTGCAAAATATGCCTGCCTCATTCTACGACACTAACAAAACAGCTACACAATAAACAAAGATCTTTGATAGCTTCTACCATAAGCTTTCTAACTTTAGAGAACATATGAAGGCTACCACTACATACTTTATAAAAAGCATCATAATCTAGTTACAACTCATAGCCAGTTTGTTCCCTCCCATCTCATCTTCCTCATTAATAATTTTAGTATAGTGGCTAATTCTTCCTGGCTTTTAACTTTCACCCATGTTAATCAATATTGTTCTTACATTTATGGCAGTGGTTATTCATACTTGCTCACATTTTTTCAGTTTTTCTGCCTCCCTTTGTTGATTTTTTTTGAAATTTTCACTAGATGTGACTAATGTCCTATAAAATTTACTATTTAAGGTGGACTATATAGTAGCTTTCATATATTCACAAAGTACATAACCATCACTACAATCTAATTCCAAAACATTTTCATCACTATAAAAAAAAAATCAAACACTTGTTAGTTCCCCTCCCCAAGACCTTGGCAGCCCCTAATCTATGTCTCTTTCTGTGAATTTGCCTCTTCTGGATTTCTACAAATAGAGTTGCACAACATACAGCATTTTGTGGCAGATATCTTTCATATGTCTCATGTTATGTTACTGATTACACTGTAACCTGTATCAGTAATTCATTCCTTTTTATTGCCAAATAATATTCTATTGTATGGTATACTACATTTTGTTCATTCAACAGTTGATGGACATTTGGATTATTTAAATATATATGTTTAATCCCCTGGATATATACTTGTTTGTAAAATTGCTGGATCATATAATAATTCTGTTTTCAACTTTTGGAATAACTGCCAAACTTTTTTAAATTGGCTGCTCTATTTTACATTCTTACCAATTTCTCCCTATTCTCACCAACACTTCTTATTGCCATTTTTTTATGGCAGCCATCCTAGTTAGGTATTAAGTGGCTGTGATTTTGATTTGCATTTCTCTAATAGTAAATGATGTTGAGCATCTTTCATGTTCACTGTTGGTTTTTGCATCCAACATCTTCCTTCAAGATTCATATTCCTTCCCACTGCAATATACCCTGAAATAGCTCTTTCAGAATACATCTTGGAGAGGTAAACTTCTTAATTTACATATGTCTGTAAATTTATCAATATTTTTTGATGATTTATTGACATATAACAAATACAGTACAAATTATAATCATGTAGCTCAATACATTTTCACAAATTCAGAAAAAAAAACCTTGAATAACCAGCACCTATAATAAGAAATAAAAGCTTAACAGCATCTTGAAGCCCCCCAGTGGGCCATTCTAAGTTACCTCTCTCTCTGCCCACCCCAGAGATAACTTTTATCCTGGCTTTTGCGCCACTCATCAGTTGCCTAGGTTTAAACTTCACATAAGTGGAACAGTATCATTCGGAAAGTACTTTTTTAATCTTTCCTAATTTTAGTGTATTATGTACTATGGGGATACATATTCTGTCTAGTTGGATCTATTGACTTTCTCTCGTGTTAGATTACATTCTCATGCAATCTGCAAATTTGGTAGTGACCTTATATTTCATAGAGTCATAAACTGTTTTCCTCTTGGATTTCCACATGCCCTGATTGGGAAAAACCCACATAGAAGAGGTTCTTTTTGCTTTGGCTGGCATTGACCACTTGGAATGGTCTAGGATTATAATAACTGGGCTGGCTTCAGATTTTCCTACCTTACAGTTAGTAAAAAATGCAATTACGCACCTGTTCATCTTGTTTGAGATGAAAACATACACACTTCTGGCAGATCCCCAATAGTTTCCATAACTTGTCCTTCATAAGACTTTTTTGAATGGAAGCAAATCTTTGTTGTTTTGTAAATTCAAAACCATATTCTTTGTATGATAATGCAGACATTAAACAAGTGTATGGGTTAATTGATAAATAACCCCAAAACTCTCACAGTTTTTATCAAGAGCTTATTTCTAGTTAGCACATAAATATATCTTTTTGCTTATGTAATACACTAAATGGCATCTGAATACTTAAAAGGGTAGATATAGTCTATGAAGACATACAAATATAAATAATTGACTATCGAGTTTCCTTGTGGGCAGGTATATTGAATCAAGTTCCTCTTCTTCGTTTCTGGATCCCACCTCTTCTTACCAACATTTCCTTCTGCTTCTCAATCTGCACAAATCATTGTAGGCTGAGTTCATGCTAACCCTTTTCCCTATAGCACATTCTAGAATTCTGGCCTTGCTATTGACAGCCCAACCTCTGAAAACCTGCTCATTTTATTCTTTATACCTTTTATAATATTCCTCAGGCTATAATTCTTTTTCTGAAGAACTATCACTTTTTTCTAACATTCTTTGTCTATGCTCAGAACATCAGTGCTTTACAAAATGTGGTTTAATTATTGATACATAGCCTTAACAGTAGGATCTGCTTTACATACTCCTGAACTTTGCATAGCTCAGAGTAGGCCAGTATACTCCTCAATTCCTTAAGTGAAGATTTGGGGGTCTTGCCCTCAACACGATGTTGTGTGTTTAGTGGTCCTCTTTGACCATATAGTTATCTTTGTAGAGTTACTGTAGTGAGGCACCTTTCAGGAAATGAGCATTGTTTTGGGGTCAGCCAGTTGGATGCTTGGTGCAATATATTTGTCTTTATTTAAATGAAGAATCAGATGCTGGACTGAAAGATACAGGTTCTCAGAACTTAAATACCATCCTTCACAGCAGTCTTTCCTGATTAACTTTACTTGCATCTCTAGGTAGCAACTTCAAAAGTGGATCCATTCTTTCATGTTAGGATGCTCCGGGGTCAAGATCTTCTTGTTTCTCATCTCTCCTCCTTTCCCAGAACTTTCTGCCTCATACCCACTTATCCCTCACACAATAAATTTTATTATTCTCTTTACCTTTATCCCTTCAGTTATGAATTCCATCATTAGCTCATTAAAATATGATGTCAGGCCAGGCATGGTGACTCATGCCTGTAATCCCAGCACTTTGAGAGGCCAAGGCAGGCAAATAATTTGAGGTCAGGAGTTCAAGACCAGCCTGGCAATAACTGGTTTCTACTGAAAATACAAAAATTAGCTGAGTGTTGGTCATGCATACCTGTAATCCCAGCTACTCAGGAGGCTGAGGCACAAGAATCACTTGAACCACAGAGGCAGAGGCTGCAGTGAGCTGAGATCGTGCCACTACACTCCAGCCTGGGTGACAAAGTGAGGTCCTGTCTTATATACAGATGTATGCATAATATATGTATATTACAGATATATAATATATGAAGAAGACATATATATAGAGTCTTCAAAAGTGAAGATCCTGTATCCTATATATAACTTCAAAAGTGAGATATATCTCATATATATGATATATATCTTATATGAAGACATATCTGTATGTCTTTAAAAGTGAGATCCTGTCTTCTAAATACGTATATAATATATGAAGAAATATATATATATATATGACTTCAAAACTTCAGAATACACAAAATTCTCTTTTTCAGAATAGGAAAATCCTAATATACAACCTAACTGCCACTGCTTGTAAAGGAAAAACTGGTTTCACTTTCAGGGAAGGTCACTTTCATCCTCATGAAGAACTGTCAAAAAATGCTCTCCCAAGAGTCCCAGACTGAACACTTTCTATGTAGGCGACAAAAGGAGAACAACAACAACAACAAAAAAAAAAAACACCCGTTCACAGCTCATGTGCTGATATAGTCATGGGATATTAACAAACGCAAACACTGTAATTACTAGCATTCATTAAAGGCCACCGTGTGCTGGTAGGTTGCTCCACATGACACTGACTGTGCAGATGGTATGTCATTCCATTTCATTATATGCTCCCTACAGATAACAACTATGTTATCACTACCTTGCAAAATCAGGACTGACCCTCATCCAAAGTTCAGATGGCAAGGTTGATGAAACCACATGCACACAAAGAGGGTATGGAAAGGCTGATTACTTACATAATTGAGGTCTCTGGGAGAGCAGGGAAGGCCTCTCATGCAGGTCAGAAATGGTTTCAAGGGCCAGGAAAGGTGACTGGCTTGGGTCTCCATTAGGATTCAGGGTGGGATCAGGGTGAGCATTGCATATGAGTAGGGGTTTTCATGGGTTGAATGTTTCACTGGCGCCAAAGGAAAAGCAGCCAGGCTTTTTTTTTAATGAGCTTATACAGATGTTGCTACAAGGAAAATCAGAGGGGTGAGGCTGAAAAATCTATCAACAGTCAGACATCAAAAAATGGAGTAAGTCTCCTCATTACAAAGCATGTTTTGACAGTTCTTCATAGCTATCATTTTGCTTCCACAATGCTAAACTTTTTTTAGTCCACTCAATAAATGCTTCTAGATTGACTGGGTCACAAACCTTACTTTTTGTCTAATGTCAAGAGGAAAGTCTAAATGTGTAAGATCTTTGTAAGAGCATTAAGCTCAATTACTCCATCAAAAACGCAATGCTTCAGAGAGCCAAACTGACACTTGTTGATTCCTTTCCAGCTCTACCCTGCTAGAGCTGTGAGCGCTGTCCCTCAGTTGTCTGAAATATGCCTTGTTCCGTAATTGGCCTTGCACCTCTGTCCCAAAGGAAGGTTCAGTTCTGTCTATTCATTACCTTATAAGTCTTACTTCCTTTGGCAGTATTGAAGATTAGGTCAACAGTGTGTTGTCTATTACATTAGGTGATCTCATCCCCTAGAACCCTACAGGAATTATGATCTCAACAATCACTCTCTTTCCCTTCACATCCCCATTAGCACCGCTTGGTTGATCTGTGCCAATGCTTATTGTCCTTTAAGTTATGAAGAAGAAAAAGGAAATCTGAGAAATTGATTTCCTCCTCAGTAAAACTAAAATGTAAATATATATTTTATGCCTCTTCAATCTTGCCTTGATATGCACCTATTATAGGCTATATCAGCTGACCACCACATAATTAGAAATATGGCTAGTTGTCATAACATAAATTAACATTTATGGCCATGCAAAGAGAGTAGAATGGATTTTGGAATGTTAAGTATTTCTCACTAGTATGCGTATATATGGGTGTGCATGTGCACATGCAAATGCATGCAAATGCACGCACATACACGAGACATGTTGGTTTTGTGTAATGCAACCAAATGAACTCAGTATACGTAGGATGGAATCATTGCCCTGACTCTTACATGTAACCCTTATTAAATAAAATCTTTTAGTTGATTTGTTATCAACCCTGGCATCTGCAATCAATCATATTTGGTAATGAGCAAAATAACATGAATAATAACACAGGGATAATTGCATTATTACTTCTAGTACTCTTAGAAATTTCATTTGGCAGTCATAATCTCTTTGCAGATTAAGTAAACTTTTCAATACCAGGTATTTTACCATTGAAGAAATGCATTCTGTGTATTTCCCAAAGTACACATGAGGTTTACATTATTTTAATTGATCGTTTCTGAGAAGAAAACAATAAATCATTTTTCTGATTCTTCACACCAAAACATTTAAAAGTAAAATGAAGTTGGGCATTTTAAATACTCTCTTTGGATTTAGAGCCTTCTAATTATATTTGAATCAGAGAAATATATTCTATTAAAATAATTTTAATTTCCAATATCATGCACCTAGTGTCTGATTTTTCATGAGTTTGCCAATGGAAGTTCATTCTGCTGGTCATGGTACCCACTAATATAAGAACAATTCCTCTTACCCTTGAAGCCTCCTGATTGCTGCAAGCAATTTGGCTTTGAAGTTTCAAAACACTTTTTTTTTTTTTGAGGAGGAGGAGGAGGAGTCTCGCCCTGTCACCCAGGCTGGAGTGCAGTGGCTTGATCTGGGTTTACTGCAATTTCTGCCTCCCAGATTTAAGTGTTTCTCCTGCCTTGGCCTCCCAAGTGTCTGGGAATACAGGCATGTACCACCATGCCAGGCTACATTTTGTATTTTAGTAGAGTTAGGGTTTCACCATGTTGGCTAGGCTGGTCTCGAACTCCTGACCTCAGGTAATTCACCCACCTTGGCCTTCCAAACTACTGGGATTACAGGCGTAAGCCACCATACCCAGTCCAACTCATTCTTCAATGGAAAAAGAAAACGCTGTTATTCCTAAATGCCATTGTCAGCAGTCAACCTATCAATGATTGACATATTTTATTTTCTCAAATACAAGAAAACTAGTCCTTAGTATCTAAAAGGTGATGCTAAATAGTATATGTGGTATTATCTCATTTGTTTTTTCAAACTAAAATAATTTTTAATAAATGATTAAAATTCACTAAATCTCTCTATAGTCATATCTAGGGATATGACTTTTTCCATATCTAAGTACATACCCCCGTATAGTGACACAAGTTTAGAAATGGCTGTTAGCTGTTTTCTCTGGAAGAAAGGATTAGGAGAGACTCGTTTTACCTTTTATATCTCCATCTTGATTGAGGAATACATAATTATGCTTATCAGATACAAATCTCAGTTTACAAATTCAAGTGTACAAGAAATCTTTTCTCAGAGTGTGTCTTATTTCTGCAGAGGGACAGACTAATGTTGAAATGGCATCTGTAGGATGAGATGGCAATCTAGATTTTTGTAGTTCCTTTCCTTTGACTTGGTGCCTGCAGACACCCCGTTCCATCTGGCCTTCATATACTGATCCATGAAGCCATGCTGCATTATCCTCTTCCTGTCTGTGAGGCCCTCACACCCACTGGCTGTCCTTAAAGCAAGTTATTTCTGCTCCCAGGTATGCAGAAAACAGTCTCCATCTCCTGCTCTGCTACGGTTGGCAAAGGAAACTATAAGGCCAAACTGCTCAGACATACTATAAATATTTACAACAAACAAGAGAAGGTCAGATGGTAAGAACGGCTGGGAAGGATTTTAAAACTGGATATTGTAGTTGGGAAGGGCACGTCATGGCCGATAGTCAAGAATGGCTTCTTGGAAGTCGTGCTATTTGCACTAGTAGTGCCCATTGCTGCCTCCAGTATAGGATTATGAATTTAATCATGTGTTATGATTGTATGATTGTACGACATGATCAAATTCATGGAATAGCTGATGACTTGGCTTTAAAGGGGTGCAAAATGGAACAACAACTAGTGTCCAGGCCGGAGGGAGCAATCAGCCATCACATCTGGGCCTGGCCTCCTAGAAGGAATTAGTTCCATTGTTTGTTTCCTCCATCGCTGTAGACCTGTAGACCTCATTCAAGGCTTGACATTCACTGAGAGAGTCTACGAGCCCACACTGAAGTCATGCCCCAGCCCTCCCGCTCTGACTAGGCTATGAAAGATCAAGAATCTTTATTGCCAATTTGACCAATAATTTTCCAAAAACAAGTTGCACTATAAGTTACCCCACTAAGAAGTGGGGAGTGAGGGATAGAAATGGGTACTGAGCATGTAGGATCCATGAATGTCTTCAACATTCTTAAGCCATGTTAAAGGGATTGTACTATTTTTACCTGCTTAACAATCAGTTTTACATGTAATCATATCGTTGGTTTGAGAAATGGGCTCGTCGTCTTTTTGCAGTGGTGTGCCAGGTAAAGGAAAGAGTCCAGGGGAATGTAGCTAGAGTGGAATTGAAGTCGGAGAGGATTTGCCTCACATCATCGGCTTCAGTTCTGTGATTTACATTAATATTAAATGTTAGCTTGTGTGTTGCACACCCTGAGGCTTTTTACTCCCTCTGGGGGTGAAAATTTGCATTATTATGCATTTCTGACTCTAGATATAGTGGGGATTTTATTTTTTCTCTAAGAACAAGCTAAAATCAAATCTTGTTTAAATAGGGACTGACTATGCTGCTTATTGAAGCACAGAGAGAAGATAGCAGGGGCAATGCAAACGTGGGAATGAGGCAGATGTCAACATCTATACATTATTGTCTATTCATTTTTCTCAGTTTTAAAATCTGTAAGAATTAAATCTTATGCCAATGCTTTACATTTCTTCTCCTTGCCCTGTGAAATAAAGTAAGTTAACAAAGTCTGTGTATAGCAGGTTTTCTGACAACAAAGCCTGTTGTATAACACGTACATTGATTAGAGCCAAAGACGGATTCACAGCCCTGGTGTGGAGAGATCCCAACTCTGGGATCCCCAATGGGCTACAGCTCTTCTTTTCACCCACAGCATGGCAAGCAAGGGGCACATTTCAGCTCTGTTTGTGTTACAGCTTTTTTAGCCCCACCATTCGGTGGGTCCTGAGTTTTGTCCTGCAACCAGAAAGAATGAGGTACACAGACAAGTGCAGGGTGAGCAGGGCGTAAAGGAGTTTTACTGAGTGATTGAACAGCTCAGAGAAGACCCACAAGGGGTAGGGTAGCTCCTTTCCACAGCCAGGATGTCCCAGTGAGTGCTCAGCTCCTAGCAGAGAGAGCATCTCCTCTCTTCTAGGTAGGTCATCCCCACTGAGTGCTCAGGTCTCAGCAGAGACGGTAGCTCCTCTGTCATCCTGTCTATGTAAAAAAAGTATTTTAGGTAGTGTCATCACATCCTCCTACCAAGGATCAATACCCCATGTAGCATTTGAATTATTCCTTAAAGCCACATTGTCACCAGATCCTCTGGCATTCATGCTGTGCTTATTTGTGAAATGTATCTTGATGCCTTTCCTTCTCCCTTCTTTTTTTTTTTTTTGAGATAGGGTCTCACTCTGTTAAACAGGCTGGAGTGCAGTAGGACAATCATGGCAGCCTGAGCCTCCCAAGGCTCAAGCAATCCTCCTGCCTCAACCTCCCAAATGGCTTGGATTACATGTATATACCACCACACCCGGCTAATTTTTTTTTTTTTAAGAGACAGGGTCTCGCAATGTTGCCCAGGCTGGTCTCCCACTCCTGAACTCAAGCAATCCTCCTGCCTCAGCCTTTCGAAGTGCTGGGATTACAGACATGAGCCACCAGACCCAGCCGGTGCCTTCTATTTCTGACTGTAAGTTTAAAAGGATTTAGAAGATTTAAGCTTGAAAAGTCAAGCGGAGACTGGGCTCAGGTTAGGTCTTATTGTTGTTGTTTTTTGTGTGTGTGTGTGTGTGTGTGTGTGTGTGATCAACATGGATGTTTATTCACCCAGGTGCAGGTGGAATGAGTCTGAAAAGAGAGTCAGCAGAGGGTGGTGGGATAGGAGTTGCTTTTATAGGTTTGGGTAGTTTTTGCAAATTGGGAGGGGGTCATAGGGTCTGGAGTCATGAGGTTGACTAAGGTCGGTCGGTTACAAAGTCCAATTGCCCTATCAATTGGGGTGGGAATAAGGAACAACAGAGAATGTCTCAAGTAGGCACTGCAGGGGTTGATCATCTTCCTCTTTTCATGGTCTTCCAGTCAGATTTTCCAGGGACTCATCTGGAGTATCTGTGTCGGTTGCAGAGGTTACCATGGGGTCCATGGCGCCATCAGTCAGCCTAAAAGATCTTATATTCCTGTCTTTTTACATTAATAATATAAAGGAAAAAGACACGAGTGGAAGGCAGTGGAACATTAGGGAGGCCAGCACAGAGGGGTGATGGGGCAATGTTTCTCAGGGCTTTTTCAAGCAGGATTGGGAGCGGCCTGGAAACCTAAAACTGGGAAAGAATTTAGACTGCTGAGAGATCTCGGGGCAACGGGTGATATTGTGGGGTTGTTAGAAGGAGCATTTGTCATATTGACTAATTGGTTATAGGTTGCCTACGATTTTATAGGAATTGAGAGATTAAATCCAACAGCGTCAGACAAACTGAATATTGTCTTTTAGGGTAACTCCTGCCAGCATGGTGAGTTGCCAGGATAGGGATGTTCCTACACTGGCAAAGAATATTATGGAAAATTGTCTTGGCTATTGTTGTTTCTACTACTTTGGCAACAATCAAACTTACTCTTTTAAAAATGTATTTTATTTTGCCTAATTCTAGAACCAGTTGTTTATATGTCTGCCTCTCCCTTAACTCCTAACAAGAGGCAGGTAACATATTTTTGACATTTTCCTATTCCTGTGTTACAGGATCTTTGGGATGTCATTTTTCTGGCCAGAGACCTCTGTGGTCAGTGGCTTCTCTGCCCAAGTTTTGCTTGGGCCCACTGGGCTTGTTATGCCCACTCAGCCTGTCAGGTGGTGCCCAGCTAAGCTACTGGCCTCAATTCCATGCCTGCCAAGGGTGAGTCAGGTGTGGAGTGGCAAGGGGTATGTGAGTAAGTGTGGGGTCCAGCCACTGTGCAGAGTTGAACATACTGGCTGTTGCTGCAGGGTAGATAGTACCAGGTGCCAGCACAGGCACCAGCTCTCTGCAAGGCTGCAACTGGACCAGATACACCACAAGCAGCTTCCCTTGCTGGCACCAGGGAATGCAGTGGCACCTGGAAGTTTGGAGACTCCAGGAACCACAAGAACCCAAAGAGGGAGTCATAGCCCTGGCTTGGGGAGCTCCCAAGTTGTTAGGATGTAAAGGAGTTTTACTAAGTGGTAGAACAGCTCATAGCAGACCCACAGGGGGTAGCTCCTTTTCACAGCCAGGGCATCCCAATGAGTGTTCAGCTCCTAGCAGTGAGAGTAGCTCATTTCTTCTAGGTAGGTCATCCCCAATGAGTGCTCAGTTTTCAGCAGAGAGGGTAGCTTCTCTCTGCAACTCATCATCCCATTGCATGCAGCTCTCAGCTGAGAGGAGCCCCTGGAGTGGGTAGCTCCTCTCTGCATCTGCTCATCCTGACATCTGCTCCACTCTCTGGATGAGCCCAGGGCTATTATGGGCCTCACAGGGGAGAAAGTGCATACCAATAGGTTCACAGGTAGCCATGGGTGGGATCGGTAAAGTCATGACAATTTTCCATTCTGGTCTGTGGGACTGGCAGCTCAGCCCCTAAGCTTCAGGCCCACCTTAGTTTGTTGGTGCCCAAAGTCCAGAGAAGGTCAGGAGCTGGTGTGTCAGCACTGCCCAGAGCATGTGCATACCTGCCCAGGCTTGGCCCCAGCTTTGCTCTAAGACTAGAACAGGGGCGAATAGCAGGGAGAAGCCCTGCAGGGGGAGAAAGTACTTCCAAGTCTGTGAGAACAAATTGCAGAGATGACTGGATTCACAGTGGCAGTTTGGATGACTGCAGGTGTAGGGGTGTTGTGGGTGGGGCTCCTGCCTTTTCCATGGAGCCCAGATCTGCAGCCACTACTTGGGCTGCTGTGGCTGCACCAGGGGAGCTCCTCCCTCACCATGGAAGGGGCAGACCTCCCATTTGTCCCTGGCTTCCTCCGGCTCTGTGGAGTGTGCAGCCCTGGCTATGCCTCCTCAAAGCCTAGGGCAGGTCCTTGCTGGGCTCCTCTCTGCTCGCCCTTTGTGCCAACCATATTACGCCCCTGCTGGTGTGGCCCCCCCAGAGCAGTGGGGGGTTCCTACCAGCTCTGTCTCTTCCTCATGCCTTCTCTGCAGTGGTCAGTATGATGGCGGCAACTACTCAACAATAATTAAGGTATTATTTGGAATAGGTGAAAAAAATGAATGACTGGATAATGAATACAAGAATCCGGGAGTGGGTAAGGAAGGAATATAGTCCGTAAAACTAAAATTAGCATTGCTATAATATAATGGATATTTTACCATTACAATTTAGGAATGGAAAAATACATAAATAAATTAATTCCTTTAAAATTGCTAAAAAGAAACTTGGGAAATCATGAGAGTCTTAGACTGTAAACCTCATATATATTTTTAATCTTATTATGGTGATTCTTAATTTACTCTTAGGGTCAGTCACTTCAAAGACTCTAAGGTCTAATGTTGCTCGTGTACTTGCATCTTTTTACTAAAGTCATAGAAAAGGGGAAACAAGAAGTTTTCTAATCCAACCTGGAGGTTGAGATTAGACAACATAATTCAGAAAGTAAATGAGGTTTCATTTTTCATTTTCAAAATATACCTCATCCCCCAACTTTTTAAGCAAGAATAATCACAATGATGTGATAGAGAAATGAAAAATCCTCTTTAAGCTTAGAATAAGCAAGATGCCATTCATAATGAACATCCACAAAATTGCTAGTGGAGACAATTCTGAAGTTCAGGGCAACTCAAAGTTACAGCTGAAACCAGAATGTAATCTGTTGTGGTGCTTTTCTTCTTTTCAGACAGGTTTCTAAGGTAACACTCAGAAAGTAAATGGCACTTTGACACTGTTAAGCAGTAACAGAGCTAATATTTATTGTTTCAAAGCAGCATCAATGTCACTTTGATTGGACTGTTTGTTTTTAAGGCCCCTGTCATTTGGACTTGGATTGGCTACTGAATCACCCCTGTGTTATTGACTTGTGTATTGTTATGGAACTGATAAAAACATTTGGGTTGGTTACAAGTTCCAAGGAACTTCAGACAGCCCTACAGCACAATTCTATGTGCAATTTGGACTCATTCATTTTCCAGATGTCAGGATTTGAAAGACTTCTTTGTATAGAATTGAAAATCATTTGTGCCTGAGGACCCGGGCTACTTTTCTATTCCACACTACCATTTAAAACATTTAATGATTTTTAATGTTATATAAGAAAAAAATGTAATACATTCATCACTTTGGGAGAAAAGGAAAACATTTTGACATATCTTGAGAGCATCACAAATGATGTAGGGTCTTGATGAAGGGTCCTCCAGTTTCTGTTTGCCTATTTTTCACATTGAGATACAGAAAACAAGCACACTCATGTGGCTGGTGTCATCCTCACCCTCTTTTCATGCCTTTATACCCATAAAATTCAATGAATATCAGTCTAGTGCTATTCATTCAACACTGCCTACCTATAGAACTTAAATCAACATTTAAATGAATTTTTATCTATCACTTGAACTTTTTTATTAATGCACCCCTAAGCCAGAGGGAGTAACTGCAAAAAATGAATTGGCATGTGATATTCCAGGCTTGATGGATGTGTCCTAGAAAATGTCTTAGGGAAGACATCATAGGGAACCAGTAGAGGCCTTTATGTTCCTTGTTAATTACCATGTACACATTGTGAAAACAGTTTCCTGTATAATTCCTGGTGAACAATAGTTTGCATTTCTCTATAGTTGTAGATATCTCTCTATTGAGAGCAAGAAGAGAAATTAGCTCTTACCGTATATTAGATACTGTGTTGGCTTGTAACCCATCATGTTCCTTATACAGGAAAGTAATGTGATTGCAAACAGGACCATTTGATGCTCTTCATCATTTCTTTACCAAGATGTGTTTTCAACACACCCTCAGACCGGGTGGTAAAGGTAGAATTTCACTCTGCAACTCCCCTCACTTTCCTTGAAACATTCATCCTGTTTCTGTAGTACCTCTAACCCTGTTTTTCCTCCTCCTTCAATGGCCACTCATCCTCATTGTTGGTGACATTTTATCTCCCTCACCTCTAATGCTAGTGGACTCCAGCACTAAGTGTACAAACGCATTGTCTACATTTATTTCTAATTTAGTCTCATCCATTTCAGAGCCTTAAATCTAATCTATATTTCTGGTCCAAGATTTATTTCCTTGGAGTGAAAATTTATATCCAGTAGGCTACTCAAGACCTCCACTGGCATGTGTGGTAGTGTGGCAGAAATCTCAAATTTAGTATGTATAAATTAAACCCTTGGTCTTCCTATCTCAGTGACAACTCCATGGTTCCAATTGCTTCCACAAAGAGAAGTTTTTTTTATGTCCCATGACCAATCCTGCCCATTCTATCCTGTCATAACCATGCTCCAGCCATAGCCAAAACCAGCACAACCACTTCCTGATGGGAGTGAAAGACCCTACCAACTGGTTCTGATTCTGGTCCCTCCCACGCACAAAGGAAAAGACAGCAATCCTTTTAAAATACAAATACGATGAATTTACTGCTCTACTCAAAACCACCCAATGGGAAAAACTAAAATATTACTGAGACCTACAAAGTCCTGCTACTCACACCCCCATCCTTCCCCTACCGGTTCTTCATTCTCATTGACTCCCCTCCAGCCACATTTACTTCCTTGTGTTCCTTCACACCACTGAACTTACATTTCAATCTTCCTAGAATGCTCTTCTCCCCATTGTGTGTGGCTGGACTCCCTGACTTCCTTAGGTCTTAGCCTATGACACTGGCTCAGGGAGAATTTTTTTTCGCATGACCTTCAAAATAGCAGTCTTTATCCTAGGGACGATTCATCTCCCTTCACTGCTTTGTCGCTCTTCTTCACACTTACTACCACAATCTGACACACTCTAGATTGATAAATATAGACATACACATAGATGTGTCAGGCTGCCAAGTCCAAGCCTGGCTATTATACCATTGGTGACCTGCATATACCCCTCTGGATGGTCCCCAGGAGCCAGACAGTCTGAAAAGTAACCAGGTGGCCACAGAAAGAAGTGAAACAACTTGTTCCTGCTCAGCCTTGCGGAATTTCCCCCTGAACACTGGGTTTCTCAAGACCTGCCCCCCTGTAACAACCTACCCTCTGCTTGCAACTGATAACCCCCACCATTATGTTCGTGCCTGTTTGTAATAGATGACCCCTACCCGTGTGATCATGCATCCTGTGACACCCTTCCCCTCCCCAGGATAGATCACCACCTTTAACTGACCACTTGCCTCAACCTATAAAACCAACTCCTATCTCATCACCCTCCACTGACTCTCTTTTCAGACTCAGCTTGCCCACACCTGGATGAATAAACAGCTATGTTGCTCACACAAAGCCTGCCTCATGGTCTCTTTATGAGCGACATGCCTAATATTTGGTGCTGAAACTCAAGAGAGGGGACCTCCTACCACGAGACCAAACACCCTGTCCCTACTCCTTGTGCTTCCTCCATGAAGAGACCTACCTATGATCTAGGTTCATCAGAGCAGCCCACGCCTCCACTCACCATCCTCAGGTCAGGTAAGCAGTTTGCCTCAACTCTTCTCTTTAGCCCTTCTTACTACCTGTCAGCTTCCTTCTCCTTTCATTTTCCTCTCCCTTTCAGGGGAGACAAGAAAGACAGGACTTTCCATGAGGTTCATGATCAGAAAAAATCCCACATGGGTCACAGAACCAGGAAGAGAGTCTTCCCTCAGTGACTGATCATTGTAGTGGGATCAGTTCTGATCACTCACTCGCATTCTCTCATAGGTGACAGATCAATGTGGGAAATGCCCCCTTTGACCGATTCACCTGAGGTGCAGACCAAGGTTTAGTCTGGGACACCTGCAAAACTGCTTGGTTGCACATTCACTTTCCTTGTCTCTGCTGCTCTTCTTAAACTATGGGCAATCTCCCACCCTCCATTCCTCCCTCCTCTCCCCTAGCCTGCATTCTAAAAATCCACACACCTCACTGGCTATCATCTGACCTAAAACCTAAGCATCTTATTTTCTTCTGCAATACCACTTGGCCACAATGTAAATCGGACAATGAATCTACATGGCCAGAAAATGGCACTTTCAATTTTTCTTTTCTGTGAGACCTAGACAACTTTTGTCAACAAATGGGCAAATGGTCTGAAATTCCCTATGTCGAGGCACTTTTTTACATTCCAGTTCCTCTCTAATCTTTGTTCTCAATGCAACCTGTCCCAAATTTTCCTTCTCTCCCTTCCATCTGCTGCTCCCCCTCTGTCTGAACCAGACCCAAATCCAGGCCCTACCCACCTAGCCTCTAACCCATCTCCTTATTCCCCTCCCCACCTCATACCCAGTCAGGCTTGCAGTTTAGTCCCAGGGCTAACACCTCCACTCCTGCTCAAAAACTCCCCCTTCAAGAGGTGGCTGGAGCCTAAAGCATAGCTAGGGTGCACGTTCCTTTCTCTTTTTCCAAACTTTCCCAAATTGGTCAACAATTAGGCTCCTTTTCATCAAATCCTCCAATACTTAACCCAGTCCTATAATCTCGCTTGGAGTAACTTAAATGTTATCCTTCTACTCTCGCCCCTGAAAAACATTCGTCACTCAGTCAGCCCCTAACATTAAAAAGCTACAGAAATAAAAATCTGGCCCTCAAACCCCATGGCAGGAATAATCAACCTCACCTTCAAGGTATTTAATAACAGGGAGACCAGCAGCCAAGCGACAACACATTTCAGAACTGCAATTGCTTGCCTCTGATATAAGCCAAATCCCAGCCACACTATAGCTCACAGCACTTCAAAGTGCCCAGGCTGCAGCATCCAGCCACCCCACCCAGACCGAGCTTCAAGTGTCAGAAACCTGGCCACTGGGCCAAGGAATACCGACAGCCTGGGATTCCTCCTAACCCCTACCCCATCTGGGTGGGCTCCCCCTGGAAGTCAGACTGTCTGACTCACGTCACTGCTCCTCTGCTTGGTAGTTAAAGACTGACGCTACCCAAATATCTCTGAGGCCCCCTGGACCATCACAGACACCGAGTTTCAGGTAACTCTTAGAGTGAAGGGTAACTTTATCCCCTTCTTAATCAATACATGGGCAATCCACACCACGATAACCTGTCTCCTTGGCCTCCGTAATTGTGGGAATTGATGGCAAGGCTTCCAGGCCTCTCAAAAACTCCCTAAGTATAGGGTCAGCTGGCCAGCACTCCATTCCATGTTTTTTTGAATCATCCCTACTTATCCGCTTCCCCATTAGGCCACGATATCCTAGCAAAATCATCTGCCTCCTTAACTATTCCATGGCTACAGCCATACCTCATTGCTGCCCTCCTCCCCAAACCTGTACCTAACACAATAGCTCCTTTTATGTCCCCATCTTAACCCTAGGATATGGGACACCACCTACCCCATCCATGCAGTAGTGCCAATCCCCTATACTCTAAACATCTATTCTCTAAAAGTTCACTCAATAGCTCCTTTTATGTCCCCCTATCTTAACCCTAGGATATGGGACACCACCTCTCCTTCCATGTGGTAGTGCTAAACCCCTATACTCTAAACTTCTTTTCTCTAAAACCTCACTCAGTAGCTCCTTTTATGCCCCCCTATCTTAAAGCTAGGATGGGGGACACCATCTCTCCTTCCATGCAGTAGTGCCAAACCCCTACACTCTGAACTTCTATTCCCTAAAACTTCACTCAATAGCTTCTTTTATGTCCCCCATCTTAACTGTAGGATGTGGGACACCACCTCTCCTTCCATGAGGTAGTGCCAAACCCTATACTCTAAACTTTTATTCTCTAAAACCTCACTCAATAGCTCCTTTTGTGTCCCCTCTCTTAATCCTAGGATGTGGGACAACATCTTTCCATCCATGCGGTAGTGCCAAACCCCTAAACTCTAAACTTCTAGTCTCTAAAACCTCACTCAATAGCTCCTTTTATGTCCCCTATCTTAACCCTAGAATGTGGGACAGCAACTCCCCATCCATGCGGGTGCCAAACCCCTGTACTCTAAACTTCTATTCTCTAAAACCTCACTCAGTAGTGGCTTTTATGTCCCCCATCTTAATCTTAGGATGTGGGACACCACCTCTCCTTCCATGAGGTAGTACCAAACCCCTATACTCTAAACTACTATTCTCCAAAACCTCACTCAATAGCTCCTTTTGTGTCCCCCTATCTTAACCCTATGATCTGGAACAACACCTCCCCATCCATGCAGTAATGCCCAACCGCTATGGTCTAAAATTCCATTCTCTAAAACCTCACTCAATAGCTATTTTTTGTCTATCTTAACCCTAGGATGTGGGACAGCACCTTCCCATCCATGCGGTAGTGCCAACCCCCTATACTCTAAGCTCCGATTCTCTAAAACCTCACTCAATAGCTCCTTTTATGTTTCCCTATCTTAACCCTAGGATGTGCACACCACCTTCCCATCCATGCAGTAGTGCCAAACCCCTATACTCTGAACTCCTATTCTCTAAAACCTTACTCAATAGCTCCTTTTATATCTCCCATCTTAACCCTAGGTTGTGGGACACCACCTCCCCATCCATGTGGTAGTGCCAAACCCGTATACTCTAAACTTCTATTCTCTGAAACTCTATTTTACCCTCTTCCTCTATTCTATGTGCCAAGACATTTCCTGGTTTCACCCCTGGCTGCCCCCCTTAAGTCTCTTCTAAAGTAAATTTTCCAAGGTACCCTGTGTAACTTCTCTGCCTATTCCTCCTGCTCCCTTGGTTGCCCCACATAATTGCACCTATTATTTACCTGTACAAAACCCTTAACTTAACCCATTCTTTGCTATACCAATCCAACCCAACCCTTTTCCTTTTACACTGCTGAAATTCAGGGTTGTGCAGTTGGAGTTCTTACCCATGTCCACATCCTGTTACCTTTCTCTCTAAACAACTTAACCTCACTGTCCTAGGTTGGCCCTCGTGCCTACATGTGGCAGCTGCCTCTGCTCTACTTCTTCTTGAGGTCTTCCATATCACAGGCTATGCCTCACTCTCTATAGCTCTCACAATCTTCAGGCTTTAGTAACCTCTTTGCATCTTTCACATCTGTTATTTGCTCCACGTCTTACACACCTCTATTCACTCTTTATTGAAACTCCCACTGTGACTATTACACATGGTCCTGATTTTAACCCAGCCTCTCATCTAATACCAAACTAAACACAAGCCCCAAACCCCATGAGTTTATCTCCCTAATTCATATGGCATCCTCCCCATTTCCACATATATCTCTCTTTCCCATTGCAGACCCAGAACACATATGATCTACTGATGGCAGTTCTTCAAAGCCCAGTCAGTTGATGGTTGTATCCCACTCGTCTATTATTCTGGCTGCCATGCTCCCTCCCTCTACCACTTATCAGCAAGCTAAACTAATTGCTTTAACCCATGCTCTGATGCTTGCTAAGGGACTACATGTAAATATCTATACCGACTCTATGCTTTCCACATCCTACAGCACCATGCTGCCATATGGGCAGAAAGAGGTTTTCTCTCCACACAGGGGTTCCCTATTATCAATGCCCCCTTAATAAAGGCCCTCCTTAAGGCTGTTCTCCTCCCAGTCAAGGCCAGAGTTGTCCACTGTAAATAATATTAGAAAACTTTAGATCCCATTGCCCAAGGAAATGATTTTGCCAATGAAACAGCTTTGAAGGCAGCAAATGCACCAATTTCCCCTCCTAGTGGACAATATTTTTCATCAGTTACTCCCACTGACTCTTCTTCTGGATCCTTAACTGGCTTCCCACTCAAGGCAGTTGGTTTTTGGATCAAGGAAAATTCCTTCTTCCTGCCTCACAAGCCCATTCTATTCTTTCTTCTTTCCATAACCATTTTCATATGGAATATGAGCCTTTGGCCCATCTCTCTTCTTCCCCTCATGGAAGTCCATCCTTAAAACAATTCCATCTCAGTGCTCCATCTGCCACTCTACCAACCCCCAGGGATTTTATAAACCTCCTCCCTTTTCCACTCACCAAGCACAGGGATTTACCCCCACACAAGACTGACAAATTGACTTCACTCATATGCCCCATGTCAAAAATTAAAATATCTTCTTGTATGGGTGGATACCTTTACAGGGTGGATTGAAGCCTTCCCTTTTGGAACAGAAAAGGCCACTACTGTTATTTCTTGACCATTAAAAAATTTCATTCCTGATTTGGCCTGCCTACTTCCATTCAATCTGACAACGGCCGTGCTTTCATTAGTCAAATCACCGAAGCAGTCTCTCAGGCCCTTAGCATTCAATGGCATCTCCATGCCCCTTACTGCCCTCCATCATCAGGAAAAGTAGAGAAAGCTAATGGCTTTCTAAAAACACATCTTACCAAACTCACCCTTCACCTGAAGAAGGACTGGGTATCCCCTCTACCTACTGCTCTTCTCTGAATTCATGCCACTTCCCGGGAACCCACAGGATACGTCCCCTTTGAACCCTTATATGTCCGCACCTTTCTGCTTTGGCCTAACCTTCTCCCAGACACTAACCCTGTTAGAGAATACCTTCCAGTTCTCTCACAAACTAAGAAGGAAATTTGTCAGGCTGCTAACCACCTCTTGCCCACTCCAGATACCCGGCCTTATGAGGACACTTTAGCCAAACAATCAGTACTGGTCAAGGACTTAACCCATCCAGCTCTGCTGCCTCAGTGGAAGCGTGTCTACCTGGTTGTCTACAGTACCCCAACTGCTGTCCATCTACAAGACCCTTCCCACTGGGTTCACCATTCCAGGATTAAGCTGCACCCATCAGATGACCAGCCTAGCCCATCATCTCCTCTTGGAAGTCACAAGTACTCTCTCCTACTTCTCTTAAACTAACTCAAATTCCTAAAGAGTAGACACAAGCCACACATGAGTTTAGTTTATATTCTAACATTGACAGGAATCCTTCTCTTAACTTTAATATTTGCAACAGGACTCTAGGCAGTTGCCCCTAAAACTTGGTCTACACCTCACAGGCTCTCTATTTGTGTTGCTTTCTCTCTAATCATACATCTGATCACCCTTCTCATCTACATTTAAAGGCCCTGTGCCTGCTTGCCTTGCTGGTTTACTATTTTCCTCCAGACCATTTTAGCTGATGACTTGTGGTTCTACCCATGAATTTCCATCCTTGACTCATTCCTTGAGTAGATAAATAACCTTACATGGCAAGGGACATTCCAATTCTTTCACCCTGACAAAGTCCTCCTCTTTCTTTTCTGCTCACTCTTATGCTCAGTCACATTCTGTCATTCCCTTATCCCTTCCTAATAACCGTCAACATACCATCAATCTAACTCGTTTGCTCCTCACTAATTCCAACCTTCTGTTGTCGAAAATTACTGGCTCTGCATCTCTCTTCCTCCTCTTATACTGCTGTTTCTGCCCTGCCAGCCAACTGGGCTACCTCTCCTTTATGCCTCCGCACCTCTTTTAACAGTCCCCATCTCTACACACTAATGGAGACTGTCTATTTCTTAGACAAGACCTCCTCAGACATTTCTTACCAACAAGCTGCTAGACTTCTTCACAACTCTTTACAGCAACTCTCACCTCATAACAACTCCACTCTGCCCACACTGGAATTCCCCTGGGTTATCTTCCACCTTCTAAGTGCTCCTTCACTCCTCATCTTCAAAGCCCTAACGTACACATTAACATGCCTTTGGGAGCATACTCACTTCCTTTACTGACAAATCCTCTGTCACGACCAATAACCTCAAAAATATTAACGGTCATTATTTTCTAGGTTGGCACCTTCCCTGTCTCTCACTCCATCCTTGGCTACCCTCTCCCTGTTCGTCGAGTCTCCTCCCAGCCCCTCTCTATGCTTACTCATCCCCAGCCCTACAAATGTTAGTGGCAGACTGTTTGTTGATACTACCCACTTCCTCCTACATTATGTAAATCAAACCACCCCCACTGCACAACTACCCCATCAATCTCCCTTTCAACCTCTAAAGGCTGCTGTTCTTGCTGGATCTGACTCCCCCTTCAAGGATCCCTCCCACCTTTTCATCCTGCATTTTCCATTCTGCCTTGCCCCAGGCCTCTTATGTGGATCCTCCACCTATATGTGTTTACTCACTAACTGGACAGGTACCTGTGCCTTAGTCTTCCTTATTCCTAAAATTCAATTTGCCAATGGTAATGAATGACTGCCTGTCCCCCCAATGACAATAAAGGGCCATCCAGCTAATTCCATTACTCATGGGAATAGGGCTTGCAGCCTCCACTGTAGGCTTGGAGTGGCAATAGTGCGAGTCACCACCTCTGTCACAACATTCTGCAGGCTGTCTGCTGATTTCTCTGCCAGCGTTATAGACACATATAATACCTGGT
The DNA here is from genome assembly GCF_049354715.1 of Callithrix jacchus. Taxonomy (NCBI): domain Eukaryota; kingdom Metazoa; phylum Chordata; class Mammalia; order Primates; family Cebidae; genus Callithrix; species Callithrix jacchus. The sequence continues at coordinate 51,261,328 of NC_133506.1, forward strand.
TCGTCCTTCAGGCTCAAATCAACTCCGTGGCTGCAGTTGTTCTCCGGAACCATTGTGGCCTCAATTTACTCACTGCAGAAAAGGGAGGACTCTATGTTTCTAAACGAGGAATGCTGCTTTCACTTAAATTAGTCACGCCTCATTTATGATAATATCAAAAGGCTCAAAGACAAGGCCCCAAAATTTGATAATCAGGCAAAGAACTGCACCGAATCCAATTGGCCATTTTCTAGATGGATGTCATGGCTTTTTCCAGTCCTTACTCCCTGAATGCCTGTCTTCCTTCTTTGGACCTTGCATTTTCCAATTACTCTCTCAATTCTTACAAACTGTATCCAGGCCATCACTAATCACTCTATATGGCAAATGCTGCTTTTAACAACTTCACAATATCACCCCCTGTCCCAGGACCTCTCAGCCACCTAAGACAAGATGCCTTGCCAACCCTCCCCATTCATCTGCCTGTCTTGTCCCTACACTCCTGTTTCATAGCCTTCACCCTTCTAGGATCACCAGAAACACCAAACCATCACTCATGAATTCCACACAATGCCTGGCAAATGTCAAGATGCAGCGTGACACCCCTCTAGAACCCACATACATCCCTTTCAAACCAATCTTCTCGGACCACCCCCTCCAACCTTCACCCAAGGCTTCATCACCATGCAGCGTAAAGCTATTACACTTCCAAGGACTTAACCAAACACTTGCTAAACTACAAGAATCACAGACTTTTCTTTTGGGTGTCCACGCAGCCCCCTGTCACACTTGAAGAAACCATGAGAAACATCGCCCCTACTCTCTTCTCTAACTTTTTTCTTTATACATATATAAAAAGATGGGGCCAGACGCGGTGGCTCAAGCCTGTAATCCCAGCACTTTGGGAGGACAAGGCGGGTGGATCACGAGGTCAAAAGATTGAGACCATCTTGGTCAACCTGGTGAAACCCCATCTCTACTAAAAATACAAAAAACTAGCTGGGCATGGTGGCGTGTGCCTGTAATCCCAGCTACTCGGGAGGCTGAAGCAGGAGAATTGCCTGAACCCAGGAGGCGGAGGTTGCGGTGGGCCGAGATCGCGCCATTGCACTCCAGCCTGGGTAACAAGAGCAAGACTCCGTCTCAAAATAAATAAATAAATAAAAAGATGGGAATGTCAGGCCTCCAAGTCCAGGCCTGGCCATTATACCCTTGGTGACCCACATCTACACCTTTCGGTGGTCCCCAGAAGCCAGAAAGAAGTAACCAGGTGGCCACAGAAAGAAGTGAACTTGTTTCTGCCTGCCACCACTGTTCCTGCTCAGCGTTGTGAAATTTCCCCCGGATATTGAGTTTCTCAGGACAGCCACTGCTGTAACTATGTAATTTACCACATCCTCCCTGATAACATCCACCCTTACGATCATGCCTGTCTGTAACAGATGATCCCTACCATTGTGACCATGCATCCTGTGACACCTTTCCCCTCCCTAAAATACATTACCACCTTTAACTGACCACTTGCTCCAACCAATAAAACCAACTCTTATCCCATCATCCTCTGCTGACTCTTTTCGGACTCAGTCTGTCCACACCCTGCTGAATAAACAGCCACGTTGTTCACACAAAGCTTGCCTGGTGGACACACCTAATAAGATGTAGTGTAGCTATAGGGTAGGTAGATAGATATGTGTTTACTGTTTCTATGTCTCTCCATGACAGTGAGAGCAACATGAAAGCCAGGGCTTTGTTTTACCAACTGCTATATTCTCAGCAGTAGAACAGCACTAGATATGCAGCAAGGGCTAGATACATAACTGCAAAATCAACAGAGAAATGAATGCATACACATTGCTTACCCTTAGTTAAGTCCTTCAGCCTCAGAAATCTCCTCTGGCTTCCCACTGTGTTGCTATTTAAGTTTGAACACTCATAGCTAAATGAATGTTGAAGAAGAATTTCATAGGATGGAGGGCCTCATCATTCCGTGGGCACAGGGGAAAGCAGATGGAAAAAAGGCACCATGACAAAAGAATTGGTATTGATTCAATTCATTCTTTGACCACATACCACACCAATGCTTTTATAGGGGCAAAAATATCATTTATATTTTAAGGACCTTGTGTGAGTGGACTGGACATTCAAGGTGAGTGGTGCTTTAGGGTATGTATTAGAAACATGAACAACATACAGAAATATTCTCCGTGTGTATGTGTGCCTGTGGAGTATATCTATGCATGATTCCTCTCCTTTAGACAAGAGAAAAATCCAAGCTGCTTCTGAAATTTGGAGAAGGGGCTGAATGTCAAGTACATGAATCTTTGCATAAATACCCTGCATGAATTTCCGCTTTGAGTATATGACATCCTTAAGTCAGATCCTTCTATCAGAGAATGGAAACAACTATTTCCAGCCTTATTTAGAAACAGTTGAGAATGGCAATTAAGGTCCAAATTAATCCTGTCTCTGCCGCTTACTAGCTGTGACTTATCCATCAGTATGTAGGAATAATTATAGGTTCTACCTCACGAGTTTACTGGAAGATAAATGAACTAATTCATTTTCAAGTAAGATACTTAGAATTAATATTATCTTTTTAAATTCAGTACTATTAACAATAATCTCTTTGTAAGAAAGTTCCCATATTTATTTTAGATGTTACTTTTATTTAACAAAATGCCTAAATATTAAAGATGCAGAAGAAAATTCTATAATCCCTTCCCTTAGGAGCTCAAATTTTTATAGACAAAAGGACAAATAATTATAAATATATACAGCAAAAAATATTGCAGCATTGAAGTCAGATATGTTAAATTAGTTTTAGAATTTGACTAACATATTCACAGTTAAATAGTACCTGCTAACCACTTCATTCTTTTATATAAATGAAAAGTTTAGTTAGAAATTAAAGTATAGGAGACAACATATATTTTAAAGATAACCTGGAAACAGAAATAGTAGGTAGTTCAGGAAAGATGCATCTAAGCCTACACTGTAAGTGAAATGTCAAAGCTAAGAATGAAATGTGACATTGACAAATTAATTTTTAAATGAGTAAGAAAATCAATAGTTTGAACTACATTTTCTTTGAAAAAAGATGTCATTATAGTTTTATAGTCATATTTACTTCTAAGCTCATGTAGAAATTAAAGGATAACAGATTGCAGATCTATCAGCTAAGATCAGAAAATGGAAAGAACAGATAATAAGTATCCAAAATGGATTTTTTTTTTTTTTAGATGAAGTCTTACTCTGTGGCCAGGCTTGAGTGCAGGGGCATGATCTCAGCTCACGGCAACCTTCACCTCCCAGGTTCAAGCAATTCTCCTGCCTCAGCCTCCTGAGTAGCTAGGATTACAAGTGTGCACCACCATGCCCAGCTAATTTTTGTATTTTCAGTAGAGAGGGGTTTCACCATGTTGGCCAGGATGGTTCAATCTCCTGACCTTGTGACCCTCCCACCTCAGCCTCCCAAAGTGTCATTACAGACATGAGCCACCACGCCCAGCCCAAAATGGATTTAAGTGACTCAGATAGATGCTATAGCATTATTCTGCTGCTACATCTCAAGGGTACCCTGAAGACCAGGTGCCTTTCCATTAAAGCAGGGTGAGGGTTTTATAGGGTAAGGAAATTTGGGTACACACTCGTCTGATTTAGCCTCAGGGAGGAGTTTGCATCTTGAAGAGGAACTTGGAGTGGAAATATCATCACTGTGTTTGTGCCTCCTTGACAGACAATCCAAGAAAACATCAGAACAGCCATTTCAGAGAAATGTTTTCCAACCTTTTGATATGTTAGTCAAAGTTCAACCTTTCACAGGGTGAGGATGGAGGAAAAAGAAGAAAAAAGAAGCACTAGAAGTCACATAGATGCTGGAGACCCTCCAGAACAAGTGTTTTATCTGTTCCCATTGGCTTTAGTTAGATGTCCCTGAATAAATGGACATACTGAATTGTTGTCCTTATCAAATAAGACAGCGTCTACCCCAGGAAGGTTACAGACAATCTCCAGCTGCAGTTGGAGTATGAAATTCCTCCAAAACAATCTGAATTTTGGAGAACTAAGTATCTCAATTTCCATGTTGAACACAGGTTCCAGTAAGGTAACAGATCTTGACTTTCTGTTTTCTAAAATAATTTACATTTTGATGGGAGTAGGGATAATTCTGTTTTGTCTTTTGTTCTGAATGTTGAATAAATTCAAGATTATTTATCATGGAAATTGGCCACTGATTTAGGTGTAATATATAATCTGTTAAACATGAAACAAGATGCCATTATTTCAGGGAAAATGATATTCGCACCTCAGGGGAGGCTTTTTTTTCCCTTATTTTTAAAATGTCTTACTCAGGTAAAAACCGTGTTTATTATTATAAGAGAGTAATATTTTTTATTAGGGCTGTTTAAAACAGTAAAGTAGTCTAGATACAAATGATCACTTTGAAAATAAGATATTCTCCCATCTTGAGTTGAAATTTGCCAGGAAAGTCATTTTATAAAATGATCTATGGAGCCATTCTACACAAATATAAAAAAAATTGTTAAATATTTAGAGTGCAATAAAAATACAATGTTTTTGTTGTCTCTCTCATACTAATTTCTACATTTATTTTTATAAGAAGGAATATTCAATACATCTTGAAACATGGACTCCTTCACAAAGAGTAGGTAGGAGACGCTAGTAAACCCTGAAGAGAGTTTTAGGATGGTTCAGCCATTTTGTATGTACCCCTGAAATTTAAAAATGGCTTGATACATGCCTAGTATCAGAATCAAAGATCATTAGCAGGAACAGAGATTTCCAGCTAGTTTTTAAAGCCATGTTTCACTTTGATAAACAGGAAAAAAAAAAGTGTATTTTTTTTAAGTGATTGAATTTTTAGGATAATTGGTTATGACGAAATATGAATCAAAGCAAAGGGACAAAGCACTGTTTATTTCCAGACTCTACTTTATCTCCCAAGACTCTATTCACTCTAAAGGGTATAGGACTGGACCTGCCTTCCACAGCCCTCTACCCACACAAATCACTGCTCAAGACTCCATAGACTTTATGCATATTCATTGGCTCTGCATGTTCTAATGCCCTCAGCAATTCGGGGGAGTTATCAAAACAGGTAAAAATTACTGAGGCCTGACAGCTGCAAAAGGTCACCAAATTAAATTCATAAGGGTCATCTCCAGTGTATCATAATATTCAGAGAGAGAAATGAACTCACCCTCACACTCTTTGTCAAAAGCATCCTCCAATCCTTTTACCATCTGGTGTCATGAGAGAGTCTGACTCCTTTGACTATTTTAGCCTCCACACAGGCTAAAACAGATTAACCAGTTGTAAAGTACACATTTTTCAAAAATTTTTGATTATTAAAATCAAACCCAAAAAGTTGTAAAGAAAAAATGGGTGGAAAAATTAAAGGAGAGAAAGATAAAGTAAAAGTCAGTGATGCAGATATTTTAAAATTTGGTTCATTAATTGAAGGTTGAGAGCTCCATGCCTGCCCAAAACCATTTCAGGATTGAATCTCCCAACACCCTGATGAGAAGTTCAGATTTGAGTTAAATTTAATTTAGACAAATATATTTGCATATTTTTTCCTTGTAACTGAGGCTTCTTGAAAATACAGAGCATTGCATAAATTTAAAAACAATCATCAATGATTTAAGGATGTAGTGAGGACACAAAGGAGGATGTTTGGAAATGGGGAAGGGCCCATGACCCAGAGAGAAACTAAGGCACCTGTGACCACACAGCTCCTCACAGTGAGGACAATGGAAACAGATGTAGAAGCTATCAGATTCCTGGAGAGAAATCTATAGAGAGGTCACCCTGCTTCAGAGCCACGTTTTACATCAGAGAGGTTAGCAAAACACCTAGGACCTAAGACAAAGGTAGGAGGCAGTTTGAAATGACTCCCAATGGCCCTACTACTTGGCATTCAGGTGTCTGTGTAATCTTCTCCCCTGAGTGTAAACTGGACCCAGGGACTTGCTTCCAATGAAGAAAATTCGGGAACCTAAAGACTGTTTCTCCTGGGATTAGATTATAAAAGACTGTGACTCATGCTCTCTCTCTCTGTCAAACACTTTGGTGAAGACACAACTTGTGAGCTGCTCTATGGAGATGCACATGTGGCACAAAACAGAAAGAGGCCTCCAGCCCACAACAGAAAAAAGGAACTAGTACCTCAGTTCAACAGCCCTTGAGGAATTGAATTCTGCCCACACGCATGGAGTAAACTTGGAAATGGATCCTGCCCCTGTTGAACCTCAAGATGATTGTGGCCCCCACTGATGCCTTGATGGCAGCCTTGGGAGAGACTCTGAGACAGAGGACCCAGCTAAACTGCTACTAGATTCCTGATCCACAAAATTGTGACACAAGAAGTATGTGTGGTTGTTAGCTACTAATGTTGGGAGGCAAATTGCTGCGCAGCCATCGGAAACTGACACAAGCTTTCCCACGTGTCATCACCTGGCCATATCTCACCTTGATTTTTCCTCTGCATGTTATAATATGCCGACAGGTGCTCATCTCTTTCCTGAATGTGTAGACTTCCTAATCCCCAGAACCTGCGAATGTGTTACCTTCCACTGCAAAAGGGGCTTCGAAGATGTGATTAAGGATCCCATAAGGGGCAAGTTTTCCTAGATTAGCTGGGTTGGCTCAATGTAATCACAAAGGTCGTATGAGAGAGAGGTGAGAGGGTCGATGTCAGAAAAAGAAAATGTGATATGGAAGCAGAAGTTGGAGCAATGCCCTTTGAAGATAGAGATGGAGATGCCACAAGCTAAGGGAACATCATCTGCCTTTAGAAGCTGGAAAGGCAGGGAAGTCGTTTCTCCCCAGAGCCTCAAGAAGGAATGCAGGTATGCCAGTACTCTAGTTTCAGCCCCTAAAACCCATTTTGGACTTCTGACCTTGGAATTTCAAGGCAACAACTTTGTGGGGTTTTTTTAAGGTACTAAATGTACGGTGATTTGTTGCAGCAGAGAAAGGATACTAGTACATATTCATATACTTGCATATACTCTATCCTATGATTTTCATTAAATCAGCTCAGTTTTTTATATACATCTATTATAACGAGGCTTTTTGGAGTTTGGAGTACTGATTGTACCCATCCCTCCAGCATATATTATGAAAGCAAACACACAGCCAATGAAATTTAAAGATTTAAATGTGTGCCCCTAAGATTATGTTGTGTATACATGTGGGGATCTTACTTTAGGATGCAGTACAGAATGAGAAATGCCACATCAGACCTCTCAGAATTCAGTCCTGTGGGCAAGATAAGGCTCTGTGTACTCAAGTTCATTTTGGCTTTGAGTACAACAAATTTGGAAGTGATCACTAAAAACTACAAATCCTCCAGCTGAATTTACTTATTTAATTAGGCTTTCAAACTTGGAGAAAGACTTCACTGGGTCCCAATCTGCTGGCTACATGTAAGACTTCCTCTTAAAGAGGAAGTTTTATTTTCCCTCATCATGAAATTGACCTACACTGGAATGTTGTTTGCTGCCTATGGACTCACTTGAAGAGGGAATTGGTGCTATATTCAAAATCATGTTCTACGGATGAGTGAAATAAGCTCTTTAGGGCTGGTAGCTTCATGATGGACCAGTGGTTCTCAATCTGGGGTGATTTGTTCCCCAGGGACAGTTGGACATGCCTGGAGATTTTCAAGACTCAAGAGTGATACAGACATTTAGTAGGCAGACTCCAGGGATGCTACAAACTATCCTATAATATCATCCCCCCGCCCCGACTCACACATTCACACATATACAACAAGTAATTATTCAGCGCCAAATAGCATTCGTGCTGAGGTTGAGACACCTCACACAAGACAATAACTATGCAAAGTCTACTAAATTATTAAAAACTCAGGGACAGATGGGATAAGACATCCGGATCCTCTGGTATTATTGTAGACTCTCCTTTAAAAGCATAAAGTGTTAAATACAAACAACCCAGGCAATTACATCAGAACCAAGATGGTAGAGAGAAGAAGAGAACCATGGCAGAGGAACTGCCACAGAAGTAATAACTTCTCTGCAGTGTCGGGTGCCACTTCAGGTCTTACCAGTCTGTCCTCATGACATCAAAATCAGGGGAGAGGTAAATGCAGGGTTAAAGGGAGTGCTAGCTTCACGAGCCTTGCTCATCACCATCACAGCACAAAGTCAGACAAAAAGAGAAAAGGGAAGACCCAACCACAGGAAGGCTGACATTTTAAAATAAATAAATGCTATATGAAGCAATTGCAGACAAAGAAGCCAATAATGCCCTTCAGTCAGAATAGAACTCACAGGAACCAAGGCAGCAATCCTAACATGGATAGGACAGCAGAAGACATAAGAAATCCTGGGAAATTTTCAGGAATTAACAAATAACAAGTGATCAGAATGCCAGAAAATACACGACTTCCCACAAACCCAAAGAAAAGCAAATCCCTTGTTCAAATACAGCAATGCTTCCTAAGTGACAGAAGATCACTAGTTCATGAAGAATCAAACTCTATAAGAATGTATTTGTGACAGCAGGTGGCCCACTACTCTCCAATTGCATTTCTTTTTCCTGTATGCACAAAAAAACTAAATTTCCCATTCTCCTGTGCAGTTAACTTGGAGTCATGTTACTTGATTCTAGATAATGAGACACTAATGGAAGTGATGTTTGCCATTATAGGACTAGTCTTATAATGTCCTCTTATGTCTGGTCATACATTCTTTCTCCACTGTAGCGACTAGGACTTCCAAGAGGTAGAGATGATGACTTCACCCTTTGAGGAGAACCAGCCAGGAAAGCCCAATGACCTGCACTTGTCCATGGCATTAGAGATGAAATACATGATCTTAAGTCACCAAGATCTATAGACACCACCGGCTCTAATATAAGACCTTTGGCATTCAAAGCCTTAACATACTAGTTTCAACTGTTTGAAAGCATGTTAACAAATTACTACAAATTAGGCAGCTCAAAACAACATGTATTTATTATTGATAGTTTCATTGGTCAGAAGTCTGGGCACAGAATGGCTCAGCCAGGACCTCTGCTTAGGTTTCACAAGGCCAAGGCCAAGGTTTTGGCCATTCTGGGCCAGTCATTGGAGAAGATTCCACGTTGAGGCTTATTCAGGCTGTTGGCTGCATTCAGTTCCTTCTTACAGGACTGAGGTCCATATTTCTTGCCTGTCAGCTAAAGTCCAACATTTACACCTGAGGGTGCAAACTCTCTCTCACACCATGGCAGGTGGAGTTTTTCTCACTTTTCAAATCTCTCTGACTTCTCCTTGTGCTATCCAAGTGGAAAAAGTTCTCTGCTTTTAAGGGTTCATGAGATTAGATAGAGCCCACCCGGATAATCCAGGACCATCTCCCACTTTTAAGATTTGGAACCGTAAACTCTACAAAGTCCTTTTTGACATGTAACATATTCCCAGACTCTTGGCGCTTAGGGTGTGGACATCTTGGGAGGCATTCTGCCTACCACAGGGAGGGACACCAAAGTTTCATAATCTGCAATAAATTGTGGGTTTTCAGAGGCCCATGCTTATATTTTATGATTACTGCTATGCAAGAGCAAGTCACTTAGGATGGTCCCAGTCAACTATTCAATATCCTCACATCCAAGCCCTTTCAGCTTACTAACTGGAATAGCAGAATGAATATTACTTACTGCTATTCTTTCTGCTACAGGAACTCTCATGAACTGTTCCTATGGGATTTTTCCCTTAGAGATTTGCAAGGATCTGAGATTTATCCATTGCCAATGTAAATAATCAGTATTATTTTCATTTGGTTTATATATACATCCTACTTATTGTCATTTATGTAATACTCCTTCAGTACAGAGGGCTTTAGGATTCTCAATCCTTCTAATTTTCTTTACAAAGCTTCAAGTAAAATAATCCCTTTCAGTATTAATACAAAGCATCTGTGGCAAATATATGGCACACATGTTACCTCCATTTCCTCCCATACCCAATGCATGCATTGCTAGTCAATCATGGCACTCTTTCCCATTGGATAATCAGCTGCAGAATCTCTGTGAAATCAGAGTTCCTATAAGTCACTACCATCAAGTGGAGCTAGCAGGACTTTCACATCAGCAACTCAGAGAAAGCTGCCCAGTGGACAGAATTGTGTGATTTGGCTAACGTTTCCTACTTGTATTATTTAATATTAAAATTTGCTGATTATATACAAAATGTGTAAGATTTTTTTTAACTTGTAACTTGCTTAAAGAAAAAGAAATCCTGAAAGCAACCAAACAGGTTTTTTTTTAATCTAAATGTTTTTATTTATGTCAACCCCTCACTCTAATATCCTTATAAAGTTCACAGAAGCCTCAAGTCAGCCATGGATTCAGAAGCTGGATCACTTCTGAGCTCTAGAGAGCACAGATAGACATTCTCTTTGTTATGTTTTTCCAAGATTTTTAAGGAACATTTCAAATGGCTCCAAACTTTATATAATAAAGGTTTATGGTGAACTATCTGGCTATATTATGGTGCTCTTTTGCCTATTAAATCACATTCTCTTTACTCCATACCAGTGAAATGTTGTGCTATCACTAACTTAAGCATGGAGAGTTACAAACATGGTTCCTATATTTCCTGCACTTTGAGCAGCTGTTCATTATACATCCCTTGGGACATTGCATTTCCACTGAGTGTTTGTAGCTTTTCTGATATCAAGATCAAGATTATATGTGCAAGGGGACAGCAATGTACTTTCAAGATGCCTACACTATACCATTTAGTGATGTACAGATTATCAACAGAGTAGGATGCATTAACCTAAACTCATAATAGATCATTACCAAAGAGATGGGAGTTAACCTTGTACTAGCTTAACCTTGTACTATCAAACAAATAAGCTGACAAAACAATGGTTACTCCAAGTTCTACTAACAAATAAATTCTTTATATGCATAATATGTTAAAAAATCAAGTACTCTAGGCTGTCCTCTCTCCTGTCACCATTTGTTTTATAAGGTAACGCCATAGACTACTGTCGATGGGTCATTAATCCACACTCATTAAGCCAGTGTGACTTGGAGGGCCATTGAACATGGTGAATTTGCCCTTCTGCACCAGAATTAAATAAACATCGACACTAAATAAAACTGCAGTGATCTTCCAAGATCTCTGGTGGAGTAGTTAATAGCCCTTGGAATGTCTCATTTCCTTCTTGACATGGTGTGTTATGAACAGCTACCCATTTGGAGTACTGTGTAAAACAGAATACAAGCTAGTTCAACACTTAACATTAAATTGTTGGTCTTTTTTTCTTCATTTTATCACCATCAATGCTTTTTATAATTATTATTTCATACAAAGGTTGTCACAGATCTGCTCAATTTACAGATGGGTTATATATAAGATTAAACAATGAAAATCACACACACATATATACACACACACACACACACACACACACACACACACACCTATATATTATTTATCTGGCTCACTAGCTTTTTATAATTTTTTGATTTAGTTGCCAATACTAACAAATATGAAGATTTTATATGAAAATACAAATTCTTTTGAAAATTAAGAAGACTGGCAACACTAGACTTGAATCCTGTAATGCAGCTAAAGAGGAGACACACACCCTCTCTGGTTCCTTTCAGACCCAATGATTTTGCAACTTAGCAATGCAAACCTAACGTAATTAATGACTTTTATGCTTGCTTGTTACCTATACCCAGCCTAAGCCCTTGCAACTCACAGTGTGATCCATGAATGAGCTGTGTCAACATCGCCTGGGAGATTATTCGACATCTCAGACAAGATTCCCAGGCATTTCCTGTGCCCTTGAAAGTTAAAGAAGCATTGATAGAGATTCAGGTTGATGTGGGATAGAAGCCATATACTCAGTTTCTTTTGGGATGTTTTGGCTTCTACCGTCTTTGGCTTTTAGTCTCACTTCCACTTTTCTCCTCTACGTAGTTCTTTAAATTTAATGCTACCACTGATATATTCTAGTCCTCTCCAGTATCCACTGTCCTCTACAGACATTCACAAGACACTGATACCTAAGGGAGCAAAAATATACTCAGTCTGCATTAATAGTGCTATTAAAACTAACCAGATTTTCATTAGCATCATAGGATCTCTGGCTCAAATGGGCCATTGTGAAGGCCTTATAGCCAGATGGTTCCTGCAGTGAGCTGAATGTTTCCTCCACTCAAGATATGTCTATGTCCTAACCCTTAGAACCTGTTGATATGACCTTAATTGGAAAAATGGTTACTGCTGATGTAATTACGAATATAGTGATGAGACCATCCTGAACTATCTAGGTTGACCCTTAATCCAATGACAAGTGTCCTTAAAAGAGGCACACAGAGGAGAGACATGGAGAGGAGAAGAAGGCCATGTCAAGACAGAGACAGATTAAAGTAATGCAGCCACAAGCCAAGGAATGCTGGCAGCCACAAGAAGCTGGAAGAGGCAAGAAACAGAATTGCTCTTAGAGCTTTTGGAGGAAGCACAGTCCCGCTAAAACCTTAATTTCAAATTTCTGGGCTTCTGAACTGTTAGATAATAAATTTTTTCTTATAAAGCAACTAGTTTGTGGTGCTTTGTTTGGCAGCCACAGGAAATCAATATAGTTCTCAAATTTGGTTACCTATTGGCATCATCTGGGTGGTATGATGAGTGGTGAAAATCGCAGAAGGCAGGGTCAAGCTGGGGAGAATTCTTCACAGCTGAGATAGAAAACTACCCAGCTGCGGGGGTTGGGGGGGTTCAAGATGGCACAGTAAGAGCAACTTGGTATCGCAGCTCTCAACGAATACTCAGATGGTGAGTTAAAGCCGCATTTCCAGACAGATCTTCGTTGCCCACAGAACGGGGAAAGTCCCAGGTATAGGAAAGACATGGGGCAGCAAGCACAGCCAGTTCGGCTGTTGCGGCTGCTTCGGCCGGGCGCCGCAGTGCAGGCACTCCCCAACAATCCGCACAAAACACACAGGCCCGGGTGCCCTGCTAAACTGGCAATCTGAGATTTGGGAGGGCAGAAGAGCATATCCATCTGATTAAATGGGACTGGGACAGTGAGCCAGACCAGGAGATTCCTAGGAAGTGGCGTTTGAGCCAGCTGCAGTGGCTAGCTGCACGGAAATCACACAGATCCCGGTGCTCTAACAGTGGGCAACTGAAACACCTGGGAGAGAGCCATCCAGTCAACTTAAAAAAAAAAAAAAAAGAAAGGTGCTCTGAGTCAGGGAGCCAGGCGAGCAGGCTCGGTGGGTTTCACCCCCACAGGGACAAACAAAACAGCAACTCGAAACGCTCTGGGTGGAGATTTTTCACTGCGAGCACAGCTGAACCCAGGACAGTGCAGCTCTGTGGGGGAGGGGCGTTCGCCATTACCGAGGATATCCACCCCTACGAAGGTATACTCCCATTGCTGATGCAGCTTGCCATTGCCAAGGCAACACGTCATAACCAAGAGACTTTGCCACAGGGCAGAGCTGGTGGCAGCAGGGCGGAGCCTGCCGCTGAGCCCGTGACAGCAGGGCAGAACCCGCAGCAACAGGGCCCACACCACATCAGCAGGGCGGAGCTTCGGCAGGCAAATAGTGACTAGACTGCCTCCTAGCTGGGCAGGATAGTGCCACAGACACTCATAAAGAAAGCCCCAACCCACCAGCCAGACAGAGCATCTGAGGAAAAAAAGGGGTCCTAAGAGTTGTGCTGCAGCAAAGTTAAACACACCTGCCTAACAGCCCTGAATGAACAATGGAGCTCACAGCTCAGCACTTGAGCTCCTATAAAGTACAGACCATCTCCTCAAGCAGCTCGCTGACCCCTGTATATCCAGAGTCACCTCAAAAAGGACTGGTCAGACTGACATTAGGTGGGCACCATTCTGGGACAAAGATAGCAGAAGAAGAAACTGGTAGCATCCCTCACCATTCTGCAGCTGCTACAGGTGTACCCCAGACAAGCAGGGCCTGGAGTGGACCTCAGCAGTCGTACAGCAGAGGGGCTAGACTGGTAGAAGGAAAATCAAGTAACAGAAAGACCTCATCATCAACAATCTGGGAATCCATTCAGGACCCAATCGAAAAGTCAGCAACTACTCAGATGACAGGTGGATAAATCCACAAAGATGGGAAGAAACCAGCGAAATAAGGAGGAAAACACCTGAAACCAGAACACCTCGCCTCCTACAAAGGACCAAAACTCCTCACCAGCAAGGGAACAAAGCTGGACGGAGAATGACTGTGACGAAATGACGGAATTAGACTTCAGAAGGTGGGTAATGAGAAACTTTTGTGAGCTAAAAGAACATGTTCTAAATCAATGCAAAGAAACTAAGAACCTTGAAAAAAGATTCGAGGAAATGATAACAAGAATGGATAACTTAGAGAGGAATATGAATGAATTGAAAGAGCTGGAAAACACAATACAAGAACTTCGTGAAGCATGCACAAGTTTCAACAGCTGAATTGACCAAGCAGAAGAAAGAATATCAGAAGTCAAAGATCAACTCAATGAAATAAAACAAGAAACCAAGATTAGAGAAAAAAACACAAAAAGGAATGAATAAAGTCTCCAAGAAATGTGGGACGATGTGAAGAGACCTAACCTACGTTTGATAGGTATACCAGAAGGGGACGAAGAGAATGAATCCAAGCTGGAAAATACTCTTCAGGATATTATCCAGGAAAACTTCCCCCACCTAGCAAGGCAGGCCAACTCTCAAATTCAGGAAATACAGAGAACACCACAAAGATATTCCACAAGAAGAGCAACCCCAAGGCACATAATCGTCAGATTCAACAGGGTTGAAATAAAAAAGAAAATACTAAGAGCAGCCAGAGAAAAAAGTCGGGTCACCCACAAAGAAAAGGCCATCAGACTCACAGCAGATCTCTCGGCAGAAACTCTACAAGCAAGAAGAGAGTGGGGGCCAATATTCAACATCCTTAAAGAAAAGAACTTTCAACCCAGAATTTCATATCCAGCCAAACTGAGCTTCATAAATGAAGGAAAAATAAAATCCTTTGTGAACAGGCAACTACTCAGAGATTTTGTCACCACCAGGCCTGCTTTACAAGAGCTCCTGAAAGAGGCACTACACATAGAAAGGAACAACCAGTACCAGCCATTCCAAAATCACACTAAATGCTAAACAGCATCAACATAATGAAGGATCTACATCAAATAACGGGCAAAACAGCCAGCTAGCATCAAACTGGCAGTATCAAATTCACACATAACAATACTAATCCAAAATATAAATGGACTAAATGCACCAATCAAAAGACACAGATTGGCAAACTGGATAAAAAACCAAAACCCATCAGTGTGCTGTATCCAGGAAACCCACCTCACAGGCAAGGATACACAAAGGCTCAAAATAAAGGGATGGAGGAAGATTTACCAAGCAAATAGAGAGCAAAAAAAAGCAGGAGTTGCAATCCTCATCTCTGATAAAATACACTTGAAAGCAACAAGGATCAAAAGAGACAAAGAAGGTCATTACATAATGGTAAAAGGATCGATACAACAAGAAGAGCTAATGATCCTAAACATATATGGACCCAATACAGGAGCACCCAGATACATAAGGCAAGTTCTTAATGACTTACAAAGAGACTTAGACTCCCACACAATAATAGTGGGAGACTTTAACACTCCACTGTCAATATTAGACAGATCAACCAGACAGAAAATCAACAAGGATATCCAGGGCTTGAACTCAGATCTGGAACAAGCAAACCTGATAGACATTTACAGAACTCTCCACCCCAAATCCACAGAATACACATTCTTCTCAGCACCACATCACACCTACTCTAAAACTGACCACATAATTGGAAGTAAAGCACTCCTCAGCAAATGCAAAACAACTGAAATCATATCAGTCTCTCAGACCATAGTGTAATCAACTTAGAACTCAGAATTCAGAAACCAACTCAGAACCGCACAGCTTCATGGAAACTGAACAACTGGCTCTTGAATTTTGACTGGATAAACAATGAAATGAAGACAGAAATAAAGAAGTTCTTCGAAACCAATGAGAACGAAGACACAACATACCAGAATCTCTGGGACACATTTAAAGCAGTCTCTAGAGAAAAATATATAGCAATAAGTGACCACATGAGAAGAATGGAGAGATCCAAAATTGACACCCTATTGTCAAAATTGAAAGAGCTAGAGGAGCAAGATCAAAAAACTCAAAACCTAGCAGAAGACAAGAAATAACTAAGATCAGAGCAGAACTGAAGGAGATAGAGACATAAAAACCCCTTCAATAAATCAGTAAATCCAAGAGCTGGTTTTTTGAAAATATCAACAAAATAGACAAACCACTAGCCAGATGGATAAAAAAGAAAAAAGAGAACTACCAAATAGATGCAATAAAAAATGATAAAGGGGAAATCACCACAGATTCCACAGAAATTCAAACCATCATCAGAGAATACTACAAACAACTCTATGCACATAAACTAGTAAACCTAGAAGAAATTGATAAATTCCTGGACACCTGTGTCCTCCCAAGCGTAAACCAGGAGGAAGCTGAAACTATGAATAGACCAATAACAAACTCAGAAGTTGAGGCAGCAATTAAGTGCCTACCACACACACAAAAAAGCCCAGGTCCAGATGGGTTCACAGCTGAATTCTACCAGACACACAAAGAGGAGCTGGTACCATTCCTTCTGAAACAATCTCAAATAATCCAAAAAGAGGGAATCCCTCCCAAATCATTTTATGAGACCAACATCATCCTGATACCAAACCCGGCAGAGACCCAACAAGAAAAGAAAACTTCAGGACAATATCCATGATGAACATACATGCAAAATCTTCAATAAAATATTGGCAGGCCGATTGCAACAACAAATCAAAAAACTTATCCATCATGATCAAGTAGGATTCATCCTGGGGATGCAAGGCTGGTTCAACATACACAAGTCTATAAACGTAATTCACCACATAAACAGAACCAAAAACAAAAACCACATGATTATCTCAATTGACACAGAGAAGGCATTTGACAAAATTCAACAGCCCTTTATGCTAAAAACCCTCAATAAACTCGGTATCGATGGAACGTATCTCAAAGAAATAAAAGCTATTTATGACAAACCAACAGCCAATATCATACTGAATGGGGAAAAACTGGAAGCATTCCCTTTGAAATCCGGCACTAGACAAGGATGCCCTCTTTCACCACTCCTATTCAATATAGTACTGGAGTTCTAGCCAGAGCCATCAGGCAACAACAACAACAAAAAAGGGTATTCAAATAGGAAAGGTGGAAGCCAAATTGTCTCTATTTGCAGACGACATGATAGTATACCTAGAAGACCCCATCGCCTCAGCCCAAAAACTCCTGAAACTGATAAGCAACATCAGCTAAGTCTCAGGATATAAAATCAATGTGCAAAAATCACAAGCATTCCTCTACACCAATAACAGACTTAATGAACGCCAAATCAAGAATGAACTGCCATTCACAATTGCTACAAAAAGAATAAAATGCCTAGGAATACAACTCACAAGGAATGTAAGGGACCTCTTCAAGGAAAACTACAAAACACTGCTCAATGAAATAAGAGAGGACACAAACAGATGGAGAAACATTCCATGTTCATGGTTAGGAAGAATTAATATCGTGAAAATGGCTATACTGCCCAAAGTAATTTACAGAATCAATGCTATCCCCATCAAGCTACCATTGTTTTCTTCACAGAACTGGAAAAAACCACCATGAACTTCATTTGGAACCAATAGAGAGCCCACATAGCCAAGTCAATTCTAAGCAAAAAGAACACAGCGGGGGCATCACACTACCGGATTTCAAACTATACTACAAGGCTACCGTAATCAAAACAGCATGGTACTGGTACCAAAACAGAGATATATACCAATGGAACAAAACAGAGGCATCAGAGGCAACACAACATATCTACAACCATGCAATCTTTGATAAACCTGACAAAAACAAGCAATGGGGAAAGGATTCCCTGTTTAATAAATGGTGTTGGGAAAACTGGCTAGCCATGTGCAAAAAGCAGAAACTGGACACCTTCCTGACACCTTACACTAAAATTAACTCCAGATGGATTAAAGACTTAAACATAAGACCTGGCACCATAAAAACCCTAGAAGGAAATCTAGGCAAAACCATCCAGGACATAGGAGTAGGCAAGGACTTCATGACCAAAACACCAAAAGCATTGGCAACAAAAGCCAAAATAGACAAATGGGACCTAATCAAACTCCACAGCTTCTGCACGGCAAAAGAAACCGTCACTGAGTGAATCAGCCACCAACAGAATGGGAAAAAATGTTTGCAGTTTACCCATCTGACAAAGGGCTGATATCCAGAATTTACAAAGAACTCAAACAGATTTACAGGAAAAAAACAAACAAACCCATTCAAAAATGGGCAAAGGATATAAACAGACACTTTACAAAAGAGGACATATATGAGGCCAACAATCATATGAAAAAATGCTCATCATCACTGGTCATTAGAGAGATGCAAATCAAAGCCACATTGAGATACCATCTCACACCAGTTAGAATGGCAATCATTAAAAAATCTGGAGACAACAGATGCTGGAGAGGATGTGGAGAAAAAGGAACACTTTTACACTGTTGGTGGGAGTGTAAATTAGTTCAACCATTGTGGAAGACAGTGTGGCGATTCCTCAAGGCCTTAGAAATAGAAATTCCATTTGACCCAGCAATCCCATTACTGGGTATATATCCAAAGGACTATAAATCGTTCTACTATAAGGACACATGCACATGAATGTTCCTTGCAGCACTGTTTACAATAGCAAAGACGTGGAACCAACCCAAATGCCCATCGATGATAGACTGGATTGGGAAAATGGGGCACACATACACCATGGAATATTATGCAGCAGTCAGAAATGATGAGTTGGTGTCATTTGTAGGGACATGGATGAATCTAGAGAACATCATTCTCAGCAAACTGACACAAGAACAGAAAATGAAATACCACATATTCTCACTCATAGGAGGGTGACGAAAAATGAGAACACATGGACACAGGGAGGGGAGTACTGAACACTGGGGTCTATTGGGGGGAAAAGGGGAGGGCCAGCAGTGGGGGGAGCTGGGGAGGGATAGCCTGGGGAAAAATGACAAATGTGGGTGAAGGGGAGAAAAAAAGCAAAACACACTGCCATGTGTGTACCTATGCAACTGTCTTGCACGTTCTTCACATGTACCCCAAAACCTAAAATGCAATTAAAAAGAAAAAAATACTAGCCAGCAGCACTGACATCATCAGGAGCTTCTTAGAAATGAATTAAACATGGAGAATCTGAGGCCCAGACCTACTGAATCTGAACCTGCATTTTAACAATATCTCTAAGTGATTCATAGATACATTAAAGTTTGAGAAGCCCTTCAATTTCAATTAGCAAATTTGGCAGAGTGTCTCTTGATCCCACGTTTGTGTTAATCGATGTACAAAGTGTTCCTTCTCCTCTGTCTTATCTAAGTCTATGAGATAATGATCATAAAAACACAAATTCCGGAAGAATTCTGAAGAAAAAGACTCAAATTCAAACTTAGGGGGCAAGAGCCCTTCCAACTCCTTAATAGGACACTGTGAGAACAAAGCCAGTTAATGTACCAAAGGAGATGTTTGAAATTTGTGAACAAAGGCAAGGTCTGTTAATGCATTCATTTCCACTTACAATCACTAGCCAGGCAAAAGAAATTTGTTTATTAAAGTGTTTATCTCAAAAGGGGTTTAATCTGACAACTGAAAGCAACAAGGGTGCACGAAATTGCTGCCAGGAATTTGAATGTAAGAAATTCTCACCTAGGACTCAAAATAATAGCCTATTAAAATCACATTGGGAGAGTGAAGACTCATGCAAGCTGTATGATTAAACAAAGTCCAGAGCCAGTGGAAGGTGGGGAGGAATGATGAGGAAATAATGAATACATCTGCCAATCCTAAATTCAGAAATGCCAGCCCTACAAAGCAATGCCTGGAATGAAAGCCTTTATTGTTTCCGGCTCTTCACAAAGCTGGTACTGCCCAGTTTCCATGGATAACAGTACAGCTGATAGACCTGGATGGGGAAGGAGGGAGTTTCATACCATCTGCAGATTTTTGTGCAATGCAGAAAAGAGGTAATGATGGATGGATTAGAAAAATTTGGGAAACTTGAATTTCTCCACCTCAAGAGAGTATTGTTGGGCATTTTGAAATCAAAATTCTGTGATATATAAAGTGAAGGCTTTCTCCTTTCACTTTATCTAGATGCAGGAAAAGCAAACCATGAGTGAATATTGAAAGAATTTTAGTAATGCAAGTAAGAGAATTAAAAAATAATGGTCAAGCCAGATAGGTAATCCATGGCAATACAGAGACACAGATGATGAAACAATAGCTACAGAAAGGTAAAAGTATGAAAAATAAGTAGACAGAATTTAATACTTTTGTGCCTCCATGCCTCCATGTTCTCATCAGTCAGTTACTTCCAGGAGCCTCGTCACCTGTGAGCTCCCAGGTGAATGTCACCTCCTTAGGGGGTTCTCCTGTCTCCCCATCACCTCCTCACCCAGACCCAGGGCCCAGATCAGGTCCCCCAAAGCCCCTCTTATCACACTGGCAAGTGTGTACCTGCTATGTGGTAAGCATATGTCATATTATCCCATTAATTCTTTTTAAATGGGTCAAATGGATAAATATTATCTCTATTATACATGTGAGAAAATTGAGGCTCAGAGAGGTATTAACCAGGTCACACAAATAACAAATCATAAGGGAAAATGCAAATGAATAACTCGTGTTTCAGGAGTCCACAATATGAGATACTGTGGGTTAGACTTATTATTAATTTATCATTGAAGTATTGAGTAATATCTGTAGCAAAATTCAAGTGCATTTGTGTTATTCAAAACATTCACAATGGCCTATATATCTGTGTAAAAAACATTCATAGGTTTAAATGAATGAGAGTTATTACAGATGGTTTTTAATCCCTAAGGCACCTGGGAATTAGCATGAGTCTAGAAATATGTAAATGAAGAGAGCAGCTAAAATTGGCAGAAGAAAATGATCTGTTCCACATAAGTGAAACTCATTCATTTATTCAACAACTTGTATTGAATGACGACTTTTGGTTGGCACTTTTAGTCAGTAGTGATGCAAAGGTAAATTAGACAAGGTCTTCATTCTCTTAGTGTTTTCCTTTAGTTGGGGAGGTAGAGGTAATTTGAAAATTACAATTCAACGTGAAAAGTGCTCTAGATAAGAAGCACAAAGCAAACAAGCATATAAAACAAAAAAGAGCCAACCATAGCATGATGTTCATCTGCCTTGGGAATTCAGGCACTCAGAACAATAGAAGTTTATTCCATCTGCTAATGAGGCCAAATATCAAAGAACATAAATGAAAGAGCATGCCAGGGAAAAGAACCAAGATTCCACATGGAAATAATCTCCCCCATGTCCTATACCCCTCTGCTTCCAGTTTGAATATCACAAGTTCTTTTTTATGATTTGGCTAGCAGCTCCCTTTGGATGTGTAATAATCTTGGCTGTTATATATCAGCAGCTTCTTAATTGGTCTTCCTACTTCCATTTTGGCCCAACTCCAATCCATTCTTCCACTGCAGTCCAAAGTCTCTTTTGAAATTGCAAATCAGAACAAGCCACCTGCCCTCTCTTTGTTTCAAAACTTCAATATTATCTTGTTGCTCTTAGAATAACATGAAACCCTGTGCAACTTGCAAAACCTCACCTGATCTTCAACCCCATCTCACTGCCCCTGCCCCTTCTGGTTTCTACCTATACTGACTCTTCCAATTCTGGGATCTGTGGCAGGCTCCCCACTGCCAGAAGTCTCTGCATGTGCTGCTTCTTGACTGCCAAGGTCTCATAATCTGATCAGCCAGTGAACTTCTTCTCACCCTGTATATTCCAATTGAGGATCATATGTTACCCTTAAAAAAAATCTGTTCTTGAGGAAAAAAAAGATAGCACGGTAGGAGCAATTCAGGATTGCAGCTCTCAGTGAAGTTGCAGAGGGTGAGTGCAAGCTGCATTTTCAGACAGATCTTTGTTGCCCACAGAATGGGGAAATTCCCAGGTGTAGGAGAGACACAGGATGCCAGCACAGCTGTTTCGGGTGGCACAGCCGTTTCGGCCAGTGCCGCAGTGCAGTGGCACTCCGCACAAAATGCACTGGTCTGGGTGCCCTGTTAAATCAGCAATCTGAGATTTGGGAGGGCAGATTAGCATATCCATCTGATTAAACAGGACTTGGACAGTGAGCCAGAACAGGAGATTCCTGGGAAGCAACATTTGAGCCGGCACAGTGGGTCACTGCACAGGAAATCACACAGATCCCAGTGCCCTATCAGCAGGTGACTGAAACATTTTGGAGAGAGTCAACCATTCAACTTAAAAAAAAAAAAAAAAAAGGGCTCTGAGGCAGGGAGCCAGGTGATCGGGCTCGGCAGATCCCACCCCCACAGGGACAAACAAAACGGTGATTCAAAACGCTCGGGATTGAGAGATTCACTGCGGGCACAGCTGAACCCAGGATGGTGCAGCTCGGTGGGGGAGGGGCGTCCGCCATTACCGAGGCATTCTGCCCCTACTGAGGAACACTCCCATTGCTGATGCAGCCTGTCATTGCCAAGGCAACCTGCCATAACAGAGAGACTCCACCAACAGGGCGGAGCCCACAGCAACAGGGCGGAGCCCACAGCAGCAGGGCGGAGCCTCAGCAGGCAAATAGTGACTAGACTGCCCCCTAGCTGGGCAGGACAGTGCAACGGATACTCATAAAGATAGCCCTAACTCCCCGAGACAGAGTATCTGAGGAAAAAAAGGGCTTTTATGAGTTCTGCTGCAGCAGACTTAAACGTACCTGCCTAACAGCACTGAATGATCAACGGAGCTCAAAGCTTAGGACATGAGCTCCTATAAATTACAGACCGCCTCCTCAAGCAGCTCCCTGACCCTTGTATATCCAAAGAGTCACCTCAAAAAGGACTGATAAGACTGACATTTGGCGGGCATCATTCTGGGACAGATAGCAAAAGAAACTGGTAGCATCCCTCACTGTTCCGCAGCTGCTACAGGTGTACCCCAGACAAGCAGGGCCTGGAGTGGACCTCAGCAGTCCTACAGCACAGGGGCTACACTGTTAGAAGGAAAACTAATTAACAGAAATACCTCATCATCAACAATCTGGGCGTCCACTCAGAGACCCAATCAAAAAGTCAGCAACTACTCAGGCAACAGGTGGATAAACCCACAAAGAGGGGAAGAAACCAGTGCAAAAAGGAGGAAAACACCCGAAACCAAAACATCTCGCCTCCTACAAAGAACCAAAACTCCTCACCAGCAAGGGAACAAAGCTGGACGGAGAATGAGTGGGATGAAATGAGGGAATCAGACTTCGGAAGGTGGGTAATGAGAAACTTCAATGAGCTAAAAGAACATGTTCTAAATCAATGCAAAGAAACTAAGAACCTTGAAGAAAGATACGAAAAAAGATTCAAGGAAATGATAACAAGAATGGACAACTTAGAGAGGAATGAATTGAAGGAGCTGAAAAACACAACACGAGAACTTCGCAAAGCATGCACAAGTTTCAACAGCCGAATTGACCAAGCAGAAGAAAGATTATCAGAAGTTGAAGATCAACTCAATGAAATGAAATGAGAAACCAAGAATAGAGAAAAAAACACAAAAAGGAATGAACAAAGTCTCCAAGAAATGTGGGACTATGTGAAGAGACCTAACCTACATTTGATAGGTGTACCAGAATGTGACAAAGAGATTGAATCCAAGCTGGAAAATACTCTTCAGGATATTATCCAGGAAAATTTCCCCAACCTAGCAAGGCAGGCCAATATTAAAGTCCAGGAAATACAGAGAACACCACAAAGATATTCCACAAGAAGAGCAACCCCAAGGCATATAATCATCAGATTCACCAGGTTTGAAATGAAGGACAAAATCCTAAGGGCAGCCAGAGAGAAAGGTTGGGTCACCCACCAAGGGAAGCCCATGAGACTCACAGCAGATCTCTCGGCAGAAACTCTACAAGCCAGGAGAGAGTGGGGGCCAATATTCAACATCCTTAAAGAATTTCAACCCAGAATTTCATATCCAGCCAAACTGAGCTTCAGAAGTGAAGGAAAAATAAAAATCCCTTGCGAACAAGCAAGTACTCAGAGATTTTGTCACCACCAGGCCTGCTTTACATGAGCTCCTGAAAGAGGCACTACATATAGAAAGGAACAACCAGTACCAGCCATTCCAAAAACATACCAAATGCTAAAGAGCATAAACAAAATGAAGAATCTGCATCAACTAACAGGCAAAACAGCCAGCTAGCATCAAAATGGCAGTATCAAATTCACACATAACAATATTAATCCTAAATGTAAATGGGCTAAATGTACCAATCAAAAGACACAGACTGGCAAATTGGATAAGAAACCAAAACCCATCGGTGTGCTGTATCCAGGAAACCCATCTCACACGCAAGGATACGCAAAGGCTAAAAATAAAGGGATGGAGGAAGATTTACCAAGCAAATGGAGAGCAAAAAAAAGCAGGAGTTGCAATTCTCATCTCTGATAAAATACACTTTAAAGCAACAAGGATCAAAAGAGACAAAGAAGGTCATTACATAATGGTAAAAGGATCGATACAACAAGAAGAGCTAACAATCCTAAACATATATGGACCCAATACAGGAGCACCCAGATACATAAGGCAAGTTCTTAATGACTTACAAAGAGACTTAGACTCCCACACAATAATAGTGGGAGACTTTAACACTCCACTGTCTATATTAGACAGATCAACCAGATGGAAAATTAACAAGGATACCCAGGGCTTGAACTCAGACCTGGAACAAGCAACCCTGATAGATATTTACAGAACTCTCTACCCCAAATCCACAGAATATACATTTTTCTTAGCACCACATCACACCTACTCTAAAATTGACCACATAATTGGAAGTAAAGCACTCCTCAGCAAATGCAAAACAACTGAAATCATAACAGTCTCTCAGACCATAGTGCAATCAACCTAGAACTCAGAATTCAGAAACCAACTCAGAACCGCACAGCTTCATGGAAACTGAACAACTGGCTCTTGAATGTTGACTGGATAAACAACGAAATGAAGGTAGAAATAAAGAAGTTCTTTGAAACCAGTGAGAACGAAGACACAACATACCAGAATCTCTGGGACACATTTAAAGCAGTCTCCAGAGGAAAATATATAGCAATAAGTGTCCATATGAAAAGAGTGGAGAGATCCAAAATTGACACCCTATTGTCAAAATTGAAAGAGCTAGAGGAGCAAGATCAAAAAAACTCAAAACCTAGCAGAAGACAGGAAATAACTAAGATCAGAGAAGAACTGAAGGAGATAGAGACACGAAAAACCCTTCAAAAAATCAATAAATCCAAGAGCTGGTTTTTTGAAAATATCAACAAAATAGACAAACCACTAGCCAGATGGATAAAAAAGAAAAAAGAGAACTACCAAATAGATGCAATAAAAAATGATAAAGGGGAAATCACCACAGATTCCACAGAAATTCAAACCATCATCAGAGAATATTACAAACAACTCTATGCACATAAACTAGTAAACCTGGAAGAAATTGATAAATTCCTAGACACCTGTGTCCTCCCAAGCCTAAACCAGGAGGAAGCCAAGACTATGAATAGACCAATAACAAGGTCTGAAGTTGAGTCAGCAATTAAGAGCCTACCACACAAAAAAAGCCCAAGTCCAGATGGGTTCACAGCCGAATTCTACCAGACACACAAAGAGGAGCTGGTACCATTCCTTCTGAAACTATTCCAAATAATCCAAAAAGAGGGAATCCTTCCCAAATCATTTTATGAGACCAACATCATCCTGATACCAAAACCCAGCAGAGACTCAACAAGAAAAGAAAACTTAAGGCCAATATCCATGATGAACATACATGCAAAAATCTTCAATAAAATACTGGCAAGCCGACTGCAACAGCACATCAAAAAGCTTATCCATCATGATCAAGTAGGATTCATCCCGGGGATGCAAGGCTGGTTCAACAAACGCAAGTCTATAAAAGTTATTCACCACATAGAACCAAAAACAAAAACCACATGATTATCTCAATTGACGCAGAGAAGGCATTCGACAAAATTCAACACCCCTTTTTGCTAAAAACCCTCAATAAACTCGGTATTGATGGAACGTATCTCAAAGTAATAAAAGCTATTTACGACAAACCAACAGTCAATATCATACTGAATGGGGAAAAACTGGAAGCATTCCCTTTGAAATCCGGCACTAGACAAGGATGCCCTCTCTCACCACTCCTATTCAATATAGTACTGGAAGTTCTAGCCAGAGTAATCAGGCAACAAAAAAAATAAAGGGTATTCAAATAGGAAAGGTGGAAGCCAAATTGTCTCTATTTGCAGACGACATGATAGTATACCTAGAAGATCCCATCGCCTCAGCCCAAAAACTCCTGAAACTGATAACCAACTTCAGCAAAGTCTCAGGATATAAAATCAATGTGCAAAAATCACAAGCATTCCTCTACACCAATAACAGACTTAAAGAGAGCCACATCAAGAACGAACTGCCATTCACAATTGCTACAAAAAGCATAAAATACCTAGGAATACATCTTACAAGGAACATAAGGGACCCCTTCAAGGAAAACTACAAACCACTGCTCAACTAAATAAGAGAGGACACAAACAGATGGAGAAACATTCCATGTTCATGGTTAGGAAGAATCAATATCATAAAAATGGCTCTACTGCCCAAAATAATTTACAGAATGAATGCTATCCCCACCAAGCTACCATTGACTTTCTTCACAGAACTGGAAAAAACCACCATGAACTTCATATAGAACCAAAAGAGAGCCCTTATAGCCAAGTCAATTCTAAGCAAAAAGAACACAGCAGGAGACATCACACTACCGGACTTCAAACTATACTACAAGGCTACAGTAATCAAAACAGCATGGTACTGGTACCAAAACAGAGATATAGACCAATGGAACAGAACAGAGGCACCAGAGGCAACACAACATATCTACAACTATACAATCTTTGATAAACCTGACAAAAACAAGCAATGAGGAAAGAAATCCCTGTTTAATAAATGGTGTTGGGGAAACTGACTAGCCACATGCAGAAAGCGGAAACTGGACCCCTTCCTGACACATTACACTAAGTTAACTCCAGATGGATTAAAGACTTAAACATATGTCCTGGCACCATAAAAACCCTAGAAGGAAATCTAGGCAAAACAATTCAGGACATAGGAGTAGGCAAGGACTTCATGAACAAAACACCAAAAGCATTGGCAACAAAAGCCAAATTAGACAAATGCGACCTAATCAAACCCCACAGCTTCTGCATGGCAAAAGAAACAGTCACTAAAGTGAATCGGCAACGAACAGAATGGGGAAAAATTTTTGCAGTTTACCCATCTGACAAAGGGCTGATATCCAGAATTTACAAAGAACTCAAACAGATTTACAGGAAAAAAACAAACAAACCCATTCAAAAATGGGCAAAGGATATGAACAGACACTTTACAAAAGAAGACATACATGAGGCCAACAAACAGATGAAAAAATGCTCATCATCACTGGTCATCAGAGAGATGCAAATCAAAACCACATTGAGATACCATCTCATGCCAGTTAGAATGGCAATCATTAAAAAATCTGGAGACAACAGATGCTGGAGAGGATGTGGAGAAATAGGAACACTTTTACACTGCTGGTGGGACTGTAAACTAGTTCAACCATTGTGGAAGACAGTGTGGCGATTCCTCAAGGCCTTAGAAATAGAAATTCCATTTGACCCAGCAATCCCATTACTGGGTATATATCCAAAGGACTATAAATCGTTCTACTATAAGGACACATGCACACGAATGTTCATTGCAGCACTGTTTACAATAGCAAAGACCTGGAACCAACCCAAATGCCCATAGATGATAGACTGGACTGGGAAAATGTGGCACATATACGCCATGGAATATTATGCAGCAATCAAAAATGATGAGTTCATGTCGTTTGTAGGGACATGGATGAATTTGGAGAACATCATTCTCAGCAAACTGACACAAGATCAGAAAATGAAATACCACATATTCTCACTCAAAAGTGGGTGATGAAATATGAGAACACATGGACACAGAGAAGGGAGTACTATACACTGGGGTCTTTTGGGGGGAATAGTGGAGGGACAGCAGTGGGGGAGCTGGGAAGGCACAGCCTGGGGAGAAATGCTAAATGTTGGTGAAGGGGAGGAAGGCAGCAAAACACACTGCCATGTATGTACCTATGCAACTATCTTGCATGTTCTGCACATGTATCCCAAAACCTAAAATGCAATTTAAAAAAAAAAGAATTTTGTAAAAACAGTAAAAAAAAAAAAAACTGTTCCTTTATTATAACAAGATAGTAGAACAGATTAGTCAAATTTCAGTGTTTCTAGAGCCAGAAAACCTGGGTTCAAATTATAGCTCTACCACATACTAGCTCTGTCACTTTGATCTCAACTTCTTCCTTGGTAAAGATGGGTAGCAAAATTAGTACCTGCTCCTAAATTTATATGAGATCACACAGGCAAAACATTTCTCACTATATTTCTAATTTAGAATTCATTCTCTATCAATCTTTTAACTTTTTTTTCATATATCACTTGTCCTTCTCCTAATTATTTTTTCTGCCTCTCTTAATGTTCTGTAGTTTTTCTATGATGTATCTGTGAGGAATCTAATTTTATGGATCTGCTTGTACTCACAGTAAAATATTGGTTTAAGGACTCACATCTTGCTTCAATCTCAGAAAAAAAAATGTCAATTATTTTCTTTAAATTTTACTTCCTTGCCATTCTCTCATTTTTCTGGAACCTTATTATTTGTGTGAAGAAAATGTTGAGGCTCAGTGGAAAAGAAGGCATTATTTAGACAACCATGTCAGCAACCATGTTCCATAAAGGCCAGCTAGTAAACCATGTTCTAGGCTTCGTGGGTTCGGCTTCACGTTGCAAGTGTTCAACTCTACATTGCAGTGTGAAGGTGGCCATTGACAGCATGCAAACATGTGGCTGTGTTCCAACAGCATATGATACTTTACTTCCAAAAACAGGTAGGCACACTAGATTTGGCCCATTTCTATAGTTTGCCAACCCTTCCCTTGGCATATTCTGGGTCACCTGAGTCTGGCCTTTCATTGCCTTTGCCCTGCTTTACAACTCTCTAAACTGTAGACAGCTGAAAGCAATGCAAACAAACTCTTGTCCCTGAACATGAGAATTCTGACCCATGGAGGCTCAGTTCACTTGCCCCTCAACCTTTCATAGAAAAAGCCTGTTTCATGTCATGTATTTGCAAGTTCATTTTAATATTTCTTTATCCAATACAAATTTGTCTTCAACTTATTCAAACCAGTTGTAACACTTTATAGATTTCCTAATTAGTAATAGGCTAAATCAGTCCAGGCATGGTGGTTCATGCCTGTAATCACCGCACTTTGGGAGGTTGAGGCAGGAGGATCACTTGAAGTCAGGAGTTTGAAACCAGCCTAGTCAACATGGCAAAACCTGGTCTCTACTAAAAATACAACAAAAAATTCGCCAGTGTCATGGTGCACCCCCATAATTTCAGCTCCTTGGTAAGCTGAGGCAGGAGAATCACTTGAACCTGGGAAGTGGAAGTTGTGGTGAGCTAAGATTATGCCACTGCACTCTAGCCTGAGAAACAGTGAGACTCAGATTTCAGAATAATAATAATAGGCTAAATAAAATCTTTAATGTGTTTATTTTTCTTCTATATGAGAATTACACTTTTTATATTATCATTAATCTTCAACATACATGTGTTGGAATCTCTCAATCTTCATAAAACCTAACTAGTTTTTCATAGTCTTAAACCTCTTTGTCATATATTAAGGTGAATTCTCAGTAATATTGGCAATACTAATTCTCTTTTTACCAATATCCATTCTAGAATTTAGCCATTCACTGTATGCCTCATTCAAAGGGTTCTGCTTCTAATTTCTAACATTTTATTTCCACATTGCTTATTTCATTGCTTTTTGTTTTATAGTCTCCTATTCTTCCTCATAGATACAGTTTCTACAGATAAGTCTTTGAGTTTCTTAAACATACCTAAGAAAATAAGCTCCATCTGGGCAAGGCATCCTGAACACTGCCTGACACATGTTCCACACTCAAAGAATAGTTGTTGTCTTACATTAAGTTTTTCCAGATGGGTCGGTCTGATGGTTCTAGGTGCTTATTTTGCAGCCACCTTGGCATTAAATAATGTCCTGTGCTTTGTTTACAAAGCATTTGACATATTACATCTGCATTTACTGCACACACATACACAAACTTTGAGTGGAATGATTTACTTTTTATATTTCTTACTTTCCCTTGGTGATCACACACATGCGCATGCGCGCATGCACACACACACACACACACACACACAAACACACACACCTTTCGTTTATGCCTCTACCAACCCTCTGAGTTTTCTGTCTAGCATTGGCCTTTTAATGGCAATTTGAGATTCCAAGTCTGTAGAGACAAAGAGCATACCCCATATGCAGCCACTGAATCAGGGGTGATTTTGTTCAAGACTTGGTTTCAAGGCTAAGACTGTAGTCTCCTATTTCCCTAGGTCTTCAGCTTTCTGAAATCATAAGCCTGACAACAATTGACAGAGTTAACAGAGCAGTCTCATCCCAGTTCTACCCTCTAAGCTATGGGTGTGCCTCTGTTTTCCTATGTTCTGTGCAGCATTTTTAATCTGATTACCTGCAGGCACTGTACTGTCAGCCTGAGCTGCCTGCACCCAGACCAGGAGGTCAGCATGAGATGTTCATTCTGTTTTCAAGCCTAGCCATGTCTTTGCTGCTATTTTTTGCTTGACATTTCATCTATTGCTGCTATGTTTCTGAAACTTGAGAGATTAGGTCAAAGTATAGTAATACTTTGACCACAACTATGTTTATTATTCACATTGCATAACACGACTCATTTGCATATTAACAAAATAAAACTTTGCATTGACAGAAAAGTCCACTAGATACACTATTTAGAAAGACATAAATAAATAGGGGTGGCTAAAAGAAAGTGGAGGAATGAGAGCTTGATAATTAATTTTAAAATAACCTTTAGAAAAGCAAGTGAATATTGCACTGGTATCTACAAACTGATAAAGACTTTGCAGCCACTTCCAACATGCAGTATTAAAATATTAAATATTTCAGAATCATTCCAAAAATAATTTTAACCCTTTTTTCCAGAATTTTCCAATTCTAAAGACAATCCATTAGTCTGGTGTACACTTTTGAGCTATTCTGTCCACCACCTATTAAGAAGATAACATCTTAATTCAAAGGAGGTTCATACAAAGAGACAGAAAATTGAGTGCTTAATGAGTTTGCAATAATTCCTTTCAAATAAACTTAGCACATCTGCATTACTGGTCATGTATATGAAGGGTGAAGTTTGAATTTGTTCCTTGAAGCTCATGTAGAAATGGGAAAGAATAATTTTTTTTCCACTGTGATGTCTGAAGATGTATGTGTATTCTTTGGTTTCTTCTCATCAAAACTCAGAATTCTGACAGATCCTGACTGGGCATGGTGGCTCATGCCTGTAATCCCAGCACTTTGGGCAGCTGAGGTGGGTGGATCACCTGAGGTCAGGAGTTTGAGACCAGCCTGACCAACATAGTGAAACCTGTCTCTACTAAAAATACAAAATGTAGCTGGGCTTAGTGGTGGGCACCTGTAATCCCAGCTACTCAGGAGGCTGAGGCAGGAGAATCACTTGAACCTGGAAGGCAGAGGTTGCAGTGAGCCAAGATCATGCCACTGCATGCCAGCCTGGGTGACAAGGGCAAAACTTCATCTCAAAAGAAAAAAGAACAGATCCTGGAGATTTTAAAGATGGGTAATGTCAATTATATTGGCAGTAACCAAGGCTAATTTAACTTCCAAGGGACATTTGGCACTATTTGGAGATATTTTTGGTTGTCAAACAGGGAAAGAATATGTGGCTGGCATCGAGTGGGTAGAGGCCAAAGTTGTTGCAAAACATTCCTCCAATGCACAGGACACCCCCCACAAAGATTAATCTAGACCTCAAATGGGCAAATGCTGAGAAACTCAGGGGCAGACTTTACAATTCCCAATGGAGAAGGGTTTAACAAATTTAATGTCTAAATATGTCAATATTTAGACACACTATATATATATGTCTATAACATACATAGACATATACATATATACACATAGAGAGAAGACATGCATATATTTCTAAGTTTATATATGTAACATCACTATATATATATATTCAGGTGTTTTACTTTGTAGGGAAACATGATAAGTTGTTACTAAACTTAGTAAATTTCCTCCCACATGTCTTGGTTTGTCCCGCAAGAGCTCCTTGTGTTCAAAGATACCATCTTGACCGAGCACTTTCTAATAAACTCGCAGGACCTTAATAACTATCCTGGGGTAGGGGGTACTATTATTATTCCCACAGAGCAGATGAGAATACTGAGATCTAGAAGTGTTCAGTAACTTCCCTGAGGCCATAGAAGTGGTAAGTTGAGGAGCCAAGATTCTCACCCAGTCTATTTCACCTTATGCATTTTGCAATGTTTAATTGTTGACCCAATAAGGCTGTTAAGGCCCTTTCCACTGGGAAGTGTTGCCTTCCATCTCTCCTTTTAGGAATGGTAAATTTATGTACTAGTTGGCACTTAAGAAGTGGTGATGTCTGAAATATTAAGAAAACTTCCGCAGTGAAAGAAGGCACACATCAAAGCCACAGAGATGAATGCTAACAAGAAGAGTAACCATATGAAACTGCATTTGTTAAAAAAAAAAAAACAAAAACAATTTCCAAGTCCCTTCCAGTTGCTGTACAGATAAAGCAGGATCACAGAGGTGCTTCTCTTGCACAGGTGGAACAGGAGGTGCACCCAACCACAGTCTTAGCCTGAGGTGTTTCTTAGAGCTAAGCCGAGAATTACGTTTGATTCATATTGGCTGGATTTCATTGCAGGAATGCCCAGAAAACCCAGCAGAAGCAGACTCAGGCCATGATCAGAAGAATTTTATTATCCAAGTTGCAACATGCAAATATCTCTTTTGCAGTCTGCTTTCTGCAAACATCAAGTGAAAAAAATCAGCAGGAAAAATGAGGGGGAAGAAAAAGCGGTACAGTTCATGCTTCACAAAGTCCTGTAGGTTATTACTATGTTTTAAGTTGTGAGTTGCAAACACAAGCTGTTCTTAAACAAGAACAAAAAGAAAAAGCAGATGGTTTCTTTTTACATCCTGTGAAACTTTTCCTGAATATGAGCGTATGTTCCCTTCTCCCCAGCTGGCATTCCCCATGCAAATGATCAGTTTGGGATTTTTTTGTTTCTGTTTTTGTTTGTAATTTTGAGGAAAATTCTTGATGCTCATCCCCCATCCCACTATCTAAATGCCGTATATTTAGCTAGATATCTAAACTATCTATCTAAATGCCGTAATACCTGGAAATAAGAACAAGGAAAGGCAATCACCAAAATATTTGCTCCAATTAAGTCTTTGAGGCATCGTTGCTGCATAGAAGCATGTTTGAGCCTATGTAAGTATCATCATGACTTTATCATTACTGTTATTTTTACATTATGTATGCTTTTCTCAACAAGCATCTTTCTCGGTACTCAATTGTTTTTGCTATATGTGACATGTTAGAAAGAATGTGAGAGTTGCAGTTATAAAGACTATGATTCAAGTTCACTTACTAAATGACTGTGTTACCTTTGGGAAATTATTTTAAATTTGTTTAAAGATATTTTTATTCTCTGCCACCCTCAGTTTTGTAATTTGCAAAGTGAAGACAATAACATCTCCCTTTTCACAGACATTTAGAAGAGAAATGTATGTACATTACTGAAACAAGGCTGACCATCCATAAATGATACTATTTTGAACTCCCAGCAAATTGTTTAACCTCGAGTCACTCACTTCTCAAAAATCTGGTTCTTAGACCAGCAGCATCAGCAGGATTCAGGAGCTTGTTAGAAATGCAAAATCCCAAATCTACTAAATTTTGGTCTGCATTTTAAACAAGCCCCCCAGATGATTCTTAATCGCATTTCAGTTTGAGAGACACTGCACTGTCTTATTTGCCTCATTTACATAAATAATGAGAGCATTAGCACTTCATAGAAGAATTGGAAGATGAAATAAGATAGTGTATTATTGTACAGCATTTCATGAAGTGCCTAGAACATACTACATTTTAAACAAATGGTTTATTATTGAGGTGTTGCTGTTTTATTGGTATTGTTGATCTGGAAATGTATACAGTAACTTGAAGAGCCTTGAACGGGCTTCAGTTTCGCTCAATTATCTGCATTCTTTCAAAAGAGTTTCCCACAGATGTTAGCTATTATCCTGGCTAAGGTGAACTGCAATTGCATTTGCTTCACTACACATCTTAGCAGCCGAAAGAGTGTCTCTCTTGTTACTACTTAAATTATTCTTGTGCCTTATAAGGCACAGGAGGAGAATCCAACATTTCTGAACAGTTTTGTTTTATAGCCAGAAACAACTGTTGAAGTCAAAAGCACTACTTGCTCCAATATTAGTTATCTATGGCTGTGTAAAAATTGATCCCAAACTTAGTACAAAACCAAAAAAACCCCCCATTTAAATCATACAGTTTCAGGGGACAAAATATTCAGAGCAGCCTAGCTAGGTAGCTCTGGCATGAGATCCTGCCTGACATCTCAGTCTAATTGATGACCAAAGCTGGAATCATCCGAAGGCTTGACTGAGGCTGGAGGTTCAGCTTTCAGGATGGTTCACACATGTGACTGTTGGCTTGAACCAGCAATTAGAGAGAGACATTGAAAGGTGAAGGAGAGAAAAGCTCTAGTGGCCTTTACAACCTCATCTCACAAGTGACACACCATCATTTCCATTGGATTCTATTGGTCATACACACCAACCCTGGTACAACATGGAAAGGGACTACAGAAGGGTATGAATGCCAGGAAGCAGAGACTGCTGGGGACCATCTGGAAGGCTGGCTACCACAGTCTCTGGCCCTCTAATTTATATGAAAGTAGATGAATGTAATAAGTAAGATGGAGAATCAGTGCAACCTCCAAACTGAATTTACAGTCTCACCATTAATTTCTTATCTAGTTCAATCTATTTCTCTTCCCAGAAGTTTCTCTGCCAAGATACATTTTCAATCACCTTCCTCCTATAAATGTTGACAGCATTTGTTCACGCTCTACTCTTTTAAAGATGCCATTTTATTCCATTTGTATTTCACAAATGCCAATCCAGTCACCTTGAGGGTAAAAGCTGTGTCAAATAATTTTATGGATTGTTTAAAATTTTCAGTATGTGCTTAATACATAGAAGACACTTATGATTATACTTTAAATGATTAAAATGTAAGTGTTAGCTAAAAACTAAATTTTGCTGGATTGACTGGCTTGTTTAGATTCTACAGAATGGTCAAGGCAAAATGTCATTGTTTGCAATTAACTTTTTTTTTTAGTCTCACTAATAATCCTACAGAACCATTTTTAAGAAAACAGGTCCTGAAAAGCACATTATAAACATTATAATGCAGTAAAATCTCCGTTTAAAAGAATCCAACTAATTATAGTCACCAGTTTAAAACGGAACCAAAATCTGACTATCTAGAATAGTAAATTTACATGATTTTATGTTTAGAATATATATTTAACAAAAGAAATAAAATTAGGTTATTTATTCATAAGATGGGCCAGCAGGATCTGTCAAAGTCAGCATAGATTCAACCCCACCTCTTTGATCTTTCAAATACGTAGCCTGAACATTCTTTTTAAAATTGCCTTGAAGCCTTAAATTGCAGCTTCATGTTGTCCGTCATATGCTAGATAATAAAACACGCCCATTCACACTGAATCTTTGCACATATCCACATAATGGTCTTGGCCTTGCCTTTCCTATTGCTACAACCTTCTTCTCCTACATATCCACCCACAGGAGGTGCCTCTTCACCTCCTGAAGAGCTGCACTCAAATAGCACATCTCAATGAGGCTTGCCCTGGTGATGATATTCCATGTAGCGATCAACATTTATACACCCTCAGCATGACTGATTCCCATTAACCGTGCCCAGTGGTTTTTATGACCTAGAACATATCACCTTCTTAAAATATATATAATTTACTAACTTATTATGTTTATTGTCTTTCTCTGAAGAGTGTCAGCTTCCTCAGGACAGGGATTGTTGCCTGTTTTACTTCCCAGTGTATTTTAAGTGCCCGAACAAGTGCCTGCAACATAAATGCTTAGCAGGATTTTTTTTTTAGTAAATGAATAAATTGGAACAATCTTTTCCACAACATAATTTGAAACAAAAAAGTCTTTGCTTTTGAGTCTTATACTAAAATATTTCAGCCAACAAAGACTACTTTCCCAATAATTCTGATTAATTATGGTACATCTTTTAACATAAGTAGATTATGAACTACTGTGCAAAGCAAACAGATTATAAATGGATAAAAATCTAATGTAAAGCATTTTAAACATTATTTTCAAAATTCATTAAAGCTACAATACAGAAGTTGGTAGACTTTTCTAGTCAATTCACTTAAAATCACTTTCAAATATACAAGCAACTGGCTTGACTGAGTTCAATGACTAAAATAAACGTTTAACCTAATTGATGCACAAACATTTCTTTTGTTATAAAAGTACATTAACTGTTTCGAAGCTCTAAGTAATGACAGTTGTCCTTTTTCTTTTTCACTTTACCTCTAAAACTCTAAGTATGACTAGTACCTGCCTTCTAGATTAGAACATATGCAGAGAATTTACTCCTTTCTTTTTCTCAAAATATTAATTCCAGGAGACGACGAAGCCAATATATTTTGAAAAGAAATGACATTTTAATAACAATATAACTTTGTAATCAAATATTAATGTTTTTATAAACGTTTATTGTACTGTTAAATGAATTCCATGCATGGGCACAGTAAACTATGTATATTCTGCCACAAAAGAAATGGTAAATCAAGTAACTGGCTATTTAACAACCATTTCTCTATTTTCAACACTTGCAATGTCCTCATTCCCAAATTAATCCCTAGAAGAGAAAGTATGGAAAAATGTAAAAATGAATAAAAATGCTCTTATGACATGAAGACTTGTGTTATAATTGTGTAACTACTGGAGTCCAGAATTTACAAATTATATCTCATAGTGAGTGGTGTTTAGCTTGCTTTATTAACCTTTCATTTATGTAAATGCTGAATTAATTTTCTCTGAATGACATTGTTCTCTTTGGGAGATTATGTTTAACCACTTACATTAAAATTCTAAACTTCCCTCATGTAACACAAGCAACATACACACAATTAAGACAACCACATTAAAAGACCTAGGATTCTAAGAGTTGTCATATTGTTTTATTGTACTAATTTATAGAAAATTAGTGTGAAACTTGTTTGACTTCCACTTCTTGGATGGCCTCTGATTTTAACTGTCAATAGAGGAGAGCAAGGCAGTATTCTGTCATGCACACAAAAAAAATTAAGTAAATAAGCATCCCAGAGAACCCAATGACACAATGCAAGTGCCTGATCAATGTGTGATAGTAGAAAGAATGTAATGCTGGAAGACATAATCAATAGTTCAGCAAATATTTTTTCAGCAAATAGTCCAGTTAATTTAGTTCAGCAAATATTTTTGAGAGCCTATCAATTCCATTTCAAAATCTTAAGATTCTTTTCTATTGAGCTGATGTTGTGAATGGGTTATAACATTATAGTTAGAAGAAATAGTAAACTCCTTATCAATGAGATTGGCTTTGATGTGACCATCATCTACTCATCCGCTAATGATGCATTGGTTGACGTTATAAGAAAAATAGTATTGAGGGCCGGGCACGGTGGCTTAAGAGGTAATGACAACCTGGCCAAGTTCTAAGACAAAATATCCATTTCTGAGGGGATGCTTTCTCTTCAGTAGTCTACCAACCATCACTTAGGGAAAATAAGCACTGAGTGGCATGGCTACAGTGTCAGTGCCAGTGTCAGAACTACAGCACGGGGCAGATAGATGCATTTTCTAAGATCACCGCAAGTCAAGGAACGACAGAGCTAGAAGCAGCAGCTGAGATCACCGAATTCTCTATGCATAAGAGGAGTGATGTCCAACAAAGAGAAAATGGCTTCTCCAAATCCAGGAATGAAGGTACAAAACTGGGGCCCCAGATTTTATTTCTGTGAGACCATGATGCCTCATGAAAGATAGCATGCTGAGGAATTCTCCATCTTCTGTCTCTGCCTCTCCAACAAGTTAGGCTAAACCCAAGCCTATTAAAGCATGACCCTCAATTTTTCCACATCAGGATCTCTGGTGTGTTTGTTAAAGGTACAGAATTCCAGAAGGCAAAGTCCTTCCACCTGCATTTTTAACAAGGCTATTTCTGATGTACACTCAAGCTTGGTGACCACTGCTCTAGGCATAATTGAGTCCTAATTCATTCTTTTATTAACTCTTTTCTGAGCCCTTGTGAGACGGACTATGTTAAGCACTGTGACAAACACAGATACAGAAAAGAAACTTTAGGCACTATTAATACATTTTTCTGGGTCGAGATTGTAAATGCATCATCTGCCAACAGGATTAATAAAAATTTTTTAAATATTAGGGAAAAAAGGGTGTACATGTGTACAAGTGTACAGCAAAACACATACATTGTGTTACAACTCTTTTGCTAACAAGTCACCTATAGACTGATATTGATACCTACAGACCAGGCTAGAAATCAATAGGGCTTCAGCAACACCCAGAATGAGGAACTCAAATGCTCTAAGAACACTTGCTCCACTATTTACCTAGTTTTTTCTATTAGCATATGCTTCATTCTTCTCCCCTCTTTCCTGCCCCTCTTCCCCTTTTTACCCTCTTTACAAGGTGAGGCAGCTCCACTGACTCCCTGTTCATTTCACTTATTCACCGCCATTTCCTAACACACACACTGACTTCTCTATTTTTCAAACTCATTGAACTCTTTCTTGCCACAAATCATCTGCATTCACTATGCCCTCTGCCTGGCACGCACTTTGCATTACAGCTGCCTTCTCCATCATTATAATTCAGTTCAAATAGTGACTCTTAAGAGAGGACTTCCCTAGGTATGTATTACTGGATATTTACTCTGTGCAATGGGTGGCTCACAAAATTCCTGAATAATTAACCATCAGTTTCCATTTAGTTATTCATATTCTATTCCACTGCTTATCTACTTTATAGAATTTATCCACACCTGAAAGTGTCTTGTTTATCTATTAGTTTACCCTTGTAACTCCTGTCTTCTCCCACTAGAATGTGAGCCCCATGCAGTGATGGGCTGCTGCTAGCTCCTACAGGTTCATGAGGACTGACTGTCAACTACGAGGAATTTCATGAGCTAGCTGTTACACTGGAAGCTTGAAATTGGTCATGGCAGATATACCTGCAACATGGAAATTGGCAAATGCTACAAGTCAGGACATTTTGTTTTTTTTTAAATTTTCCCAGTGAGTGGGCCCACTAGCACACCAGTGTCCCATGAAAGAAGTGATCTTCTTTCGTTTTTCCCTTTTGCACTGTTAGCACCAGGGTACAGTAAATAAGTTGCTGAATGAACACACGCATGACTATTACTTTAGACAACTCCTTTTTGTCTCAGAAACAAAATTTATAGAAAAATTATTCATTTGCTAAACAAGAATAAAGTGCTCACATCTGAACAATTCACTATTTATAAAGGTACAAGGATCATGTTATAACTCAATACTGGGCTATACTTAGCTAGCTGTGGTGATGGAGGCAGTGGTACCACTTCTAGAAAAGGCACTGGGTAAAGAAAAAGGGGTGGGGTATGGTTGCTATACTTATTCCTTCCACTGGATGAGCCTCTTCTTGAGGCTGACATGATTTTGTCTTCAACTTTGTGGTGCCCCTACTCACCAGCGCACTTTAATGAAGAACTGATATTGTTTATTTAGATTAAAATGCAATTATATCTTATTATTATTAAGTCTTATACTAGTATGCCATGGACACACAAATAAATTGAGAAGATTATTCTAAGTCACTCCCCACTGGCCAGCAATCTCTTTAATAATAATTATTTGAGGTTACAGGGAGACTCCACTTTAAACTTTTTCTGTATATTTGCAAACTATGTCTCTGACAAAGGTCTAATATCCACACTCTATAAGGAACTTAAAAAATTAACAAGAACAACCTAACAATCCCATTAAAAATGGACAAAGAGGCCAGGTGTGGTGGCTCAGACCTGTAATCCCAGCACTTTGGGAGGCCAAGGAGAGTGGATCACCTGAG
Source organism: Callithrix jacchus (assembly GCF_049354715.1). Classification (NCBI taxonomy): domain Eukaryota; kingdom Metazoa; phylum Chordata; class Mammalia; order Primates; family Cebidae; genus Callithrix; species Callithrix jacchus. The sequence goes on from NC_133506.1 coordinate 51,301,783, forward strand.
GTCAGAATATCAAGACCAGCCTGGGCAACATGGTAAAACCCTGTCTCTACTAAAAATACAAAAAGAAAAAAAAAAACAGCCAGGTGTGGTGGCAGGCACCTGTAATCCCAGCTACACAGAAGGCTAAGCCAGGAGAATTGCCTGAACCAAGGAGGCGGAGGTTGCAATCAGCTGAAATAGCACCGTTGCACTCCAGCCTGGGTGACAGGAGTGAAATTCCATTTCAAAAAAAAATGGGCAAAGGGGAGGGAGGACTCAAGATGGCACTGTGAGAACAACCCAGGATTGGAGCTCTCGTTGAATCCGCAAAGAGGTGAGTCGGAGTTGCATTTCCAGACTGATCTTTGTTGCCCACAGAACAGGGAAACTCCCAAGTATAAAAAAGACATGGGACGCCAGGCAGTAAGTCTGCCTGGCAAAGCCGGCAGCCGGGGCAGCAGCGGCCGGCCCTACCCAGCAATCCCCACAGGGCGCACTTGTTCGGGTGCCCTGTTGAACCGGCAACCTGAGACTTGAGAGGACTGGACTTGAGACTGAACGAGATTTGGACAGTAGGCCAGCCCAGGGGATTGCAGGGACAGAGCGTTCGAGGTACCCAGTGGGACGAACAAAACCGCGATTTCAAACTATCCCGAGCAGACGGTCCGAGACGCTCTGTGGGGGAGGGGCGTCCACCACTACCGAGGCAACATGCCCCAACTGAGATACACGCCCACTGCTGACACAGCCAGTCGTTGCCAAGGCAACCCGTCCCTACTGAGATACACGCCCACTGCGGACGAAGCCTCCCGTTGCCAAGGCAACCCATCCCTACTGAGATACACGACCACTGCTGACGCAGCCTGCCATTGCCGAGGCAACCCACTACAACAAAGAGACTCCACTGCAGGGCATGGTGGAGACCACAGCAGAGCCTACAGGAACAGGGCGAATCACACAACAGCAGGGCAGAGACTCGGCAGGCAAACAGTGGCTAGTCTGCCTCCTAGCTGGGCAGGACACCTCAACGGACATCGAAAAATAAAGCCCAAACCCCCCAACACAGAGCATTTGAGAAAAAAAGGGTTTTTTTAATGAGCTCTGTTGCAGCAGAATCAAACATAGCAGCCTAACAGCCCTGAATGAACAACAGAGCTCACAGCTCAGAAATTGAGCTTCTAAAAAGAACAGACTGTCTCCTCAAGCAGCTCCCTGACCCCTCTATATCCAAAAGACTGACATTTGGCAGGCATCATCCTGGGACAAAGATAGCAGAAAAAGAAACGGGTAGCATCCCTCACTGTGCCACAGCTGCTAGAGGTGCACCCCAGACAAGCAGGGCCTGGAGTGGAACTCAGCAGTCGTACAGTGAAGGGGCTAGGCTGGTAGAAGAAAACCAAGTAACAGAAATACTTCATCATCAACAATCTGAGTGTCCACTCAGAGACCCAATCGAAAAGTCAGCAACTACGCAGACGACAAGCGGATAAACCCACAAAGATGGGAAGAAACCAGCAAAAAAAGGAGGAAAAAACCTGAAACCAGAACACCTCACCTCCTAGAAAGGACCAAAACTCCTCACCAGCAAGGTAAGAAAGCTGGACAGAGAATGACTGTGACGAAATGACGGAATTAGACTTCAGAAGGTGGATAATGAGAAACTTTTGTGAGCTAAAAGAACATGTATTAAATCAATGCAAAGAAACTAAGGAACTTAAAAAAAGATATGAGGAAATGATAACAAGAATGGATAACTTAGAGAGGAATAGGAATGAATTAAAGGAGCTGAAAAACACAATACGAGAACTTCGCGAAGCATGCACAAGTTTCAATACCCGAATTGACCAAGCAGAAGAAAGAATAACTGAAGTCGAAGACCAACTCAATGAAATTAAACAAGAAACCAAGATTAGAGAAAAAAGTGCAAAAACGAATGAACAAAGTCTCCAAGAAATGTGGGACTATGTGAAAAGACCTAACCTACGTTTGATAGGTGTACCAGAAGGGGACGAAGAGAATGAATCCAAGCTGGAAAATACTCTTCAGGACATCATCCAGGAAAACTTCCCCCACCTAGCAAGACAGGCCAACACTCAAATGCAGGAAATACAGAGAACACCACAAAGATATTCTGCAAGAAGAGTAACCCCAAGGCACATAATCGTCAGATTCAACAAGGTTGAAATAAAGGAGAAAATACTAAGGGCAGCCAGAGAGAAAGGTTGAGTTACACACAAAGGGAAGCCCATCAGACTCACAGCAGATCTCTCGGCGGAAACACTACAAGCCAGAAGAGAGTGGGGGCCAATATTCAACATTCTTAAAGAAAAGAACTTTCAACCCAGAATTTCATATCCAGCCAAACTGAGCTTCAGAAGTGAAGGAAAAATAAAATCCTTTGCGAACAAGCAAGTACTCAGAGATTTTGTCACCACCAGGCCTGCTTTACAAGAGCTCCTGAAAGAGGCACTACACATAGAAAGGAACAACCAGTACCAGCCATTCCAAAATCACACTAAATGCTAAAGAGCATCAACATAATGAAGAATCTACAACAACTAACAGGCAAAACAGCCACTTAGCATCAAAATGGCAGTATAAAATTCACACATAACAATATTAACCCTAAATGTAAATGGACTAAATGCACCAATCAAAAGACACAGACTGGCAAATTGGATAAAAATCCAAAACCCATCAGTGTGCTGTATCCAGGAAACCCATCTCACATGCAAGGATACACAAAGGCTAAAAATAAAGGGATGGAGGAAGATTTACCAAGCTAATGGAGAGCAAAAAAAAGCAGGAGTTGCAATTCTCATCTCTGATAAAATAGACTTTAAAGCAACAAAGATCAAAAGAGACAAAGAAGGCCATTACATACTGGTAAAAGGATCGATAAAACAAGAAGAGCTAACAATCCTAAACATATATGGACCCAATACAGGAGCACCCAGATACATAAGGCAAGTTCTTAATGACTTACAAAGAGACTTAGACTCCCACACAATAATAGTGGGAGACTTTAACACTCCACTGTCAATATTTGACAGATCATCCAGACAGAAAATCAACAAGGATATCCAGGGCTTGAACTCAGACCTGGAGCAAGCAAACCTGATAGACATTTACAAAACTCTCCACCCCAAATCCACAGAATATACATTTTTCTCAGCACCACATCACACCTACTCAAAAATTGACCACATAATTGGAAGTAAAGCACTGCTCAACAAATGCAAAACAACTGAAATCATAACAAACAGCCTCTCAGACCATAGTGCAATCAAGTTAGAACTCAGAATACAGAAACCAACCCTGAACCGCACAGCTTCATGGAAACTGAACAACTGGCTCTTGAATGTTGACTGGGTAAACAATGAAATGAAGTCAGAAATAAAGAAGTTCTTCAAAACCAATGAGAACGAAGACACAACATGCCAGAACCTCTGGGACACATTTAAAGCAGTCTCTAGAGGAAAGTATATAGCAATAAGTGCCCATATGAGGAGAATGGAGAGATCCAAAATTGACACCCTATCGTCAAAATTGAAAGAGCTAGAGGAGCAAGATCAAAAAAAACTCAAAACCCAGCAGAAGACAAGAAATTACTAAGATCAGAGCTGAGCTGAAGGAGATTGAGACACGAAAAACCCTTCAAAAAATCAATAAATCCAAGAGCTGGTTTTTTGAAAAGATCAACAAAATAGACAGACCACTAGCCAGATTGATTAAAAAGAAAAGAGAGAACAACCAAATAGATGCAATAAAAAATGATAAAGGGGAAATCACCACAGATTCCACAGAAATTCAAACCATCATCAGAGAATATTACAAACAACTCTATGCACATAAACTAGTAAACCTGGAAGAAATGGATAAATTCCTGGACTCCTGTGTCCTCCCAAGCCTAAACCAGGAGGAAGCTGAAACTATGAATAGACCAATAACAAGGTCTGAAGCTGAGGCAGCAATTAAGAGCCTACCTCACAAAAAAAGCCCAGGTCCAGACGGGTTCACAGCCGAATTCTACCAGACACACAAGGAGGAGCTGGTACCATTCCTTCTAAAACTATTTCAAACAATCCAAAAAGAGGGAATCCTTCCCAAATCTTTTTATGAGACCAACATCATTCTGATACCAAAACCCGGCAGAGACCCAACGAGAAAAGAAAACTTCCGGCCAATATCCATGATGAACATAGATGCAAAAATCTTCAATAAAATATTGGCAAGCCGATTGCAACAGCAAATCAAAAAACTTATTGATCATGATCAAGTAGGATTCATCCCAGGGATGCAAGGCTGGTTCAACATACACAAGTCTATAAACGTAATTCACCACATAAACAGAACCAAAAACAAAAACCACATGATTATCTCAATTGACGCAGAGAAGGCATTTGACAAAATTCAACAGCCCTTTATGCTAAAAACCCTCAATAAACTCGGTATCGATGGAACGTATCACAAAGTAATAAAAGCTATTTATGACAAACCAACAGCCAATATCATACTGAATGGGCAAAAACTGGAAGCATTCCCTTTGAAATCTGGTACTAGACAAGGATGCCCTCTCTCACCACTCCTATTCAATATAGTACTGGAAGTTCTAGCCAGAGCAATCAGGCAAGAAAAAGAAATAAAGGGTATTCAAATAGGAAAGGTGGAAGCCAAATTGTCTCTATTTGCAGACGACATGATAGTATACCTAGAAGACCCCATCGCCTCAGCCCAAAAACTCCTGAAACTGATAAACAACTTCAGCAAAGTCTCAGGATATAAAATCAATGTGCAAAAATCACAAGCATTCGTCTACACCAATAACAGACTTAAAGAAAGCCAAATCAAGAGCGAACTGCCATTCGCAATTGCTACAAAAAGAATAAAATACCTTGGAATACAACTCACAAGGAACGTAAGGGACCTCTTCAAGGAGAACTACAAACCACTGCTCAACGAAATCAGAGAGGACACAAACAGATGGAGAAACATTCCATGTTCATGGTTAGGAAGAATTAATATCGTGAAAATGGCAATACTGCCCAAAGTAATTTACAGAATCAACGCTATCCCCATCAAGCTACCATTGACTTTCTTCACAGAACTGGAAAAAAACACCATGAACTTCATATGGAACCAAAAGAGAGCCCGCATAGCCAAGTCAATCCTAAGCCAAAAGAACACAGCGGGGGGCATCACACTACCGGATTTCAAACTATACTACAAGGCTACAGTAATCAAAACAGCATGGTACTGGTACCAAAACAGAGATATAGACCAATGGAACAAAACAGAGGCACCGGAGGCAACACAACATACATACAACTATACAATCTTTGATAAACCTGACAAAAACAAGCAATGGGGCAAGGATTCCATGTTTAACAAATGGTGTTGGGAAAACTGGCTAGCCATATGCAGAAAGCACAAACTGGACCCCTTCCTGACACCTTACACTAAAATTAACTCCAGATGGATTAAAGACTTAAACATAAGACCTGGCACCATAAAAACCCTAGAAGGAAATCTAGGCAAAACTATCCAGGACATAGGAGTAGGCAAGGACTTCATGAACAAAACACCAAGAGCATTGGCAACAAAAGCCAAAATAGACAAATGGGACCTAATGAAACTCCACAGCTTCTGCACGGCAAAAGAAACAGTCACTAGAGTGGATCGGCAACCAACAGAATGGGAAAAAATTTTCGCAGTCTACCCATCTGACAAAGGGCTGATATCCAGAATTTACAAACAACTCAAGCAGATTTACAGGAAAAAAACAAACAAGCCCATTCAAAAGTGGGCAAAGGATATGAACAGATACTTTACGAAAGAATACATATATGAGGCCAACAATCATATGAAAAAATGCTCATCGTCACTGGTCATCAGAGAGATGCAAATCAAAACCACATTGAGATACCATCTCACGCCAGTTAGAATGGCAATCATTAAAAAATCTGGAGACAACAGATGCTGGAGAGGATGTGGAGAAAAAGGAACACTGTTACACTGTTGGTGGGAGTGTAAATTAGTTCAACCATTGTGGAAGACAGTGTGGCGATTCCTCAAGGCCTTAGAAATAGAAATTCCATTTGACCCAGCAATCCCATTACTGGGTATATATCCAAAAGACTATAAATCGTTCTACTATAAGGACACATGTACACGAATGTTCATTGCAGCACTGTTTACAATAGCAAAGACCTGGAATCAACCCAAATGCCCATTGATAATAGACTGGATTGGAAAAATGTGGCACATATACACCATGGAATATTATGCAGCAATCAGAAATGATGAGTTCGTGTCGTTTGTAGGGACATGGATGAATCTGGAAAACATCATCCTCAGCAAACTGACACAAGAACAGAAAATGAAACACCGCATATTCTCACTCATAGGTGGGTGATGAAAAATGAGAACACATGGACACAGAAAGGGGAGTACTAAACACTGGGGTCTATTGGGGGGAAAAGGGGAGGGCCAGTGGGAGGGGGAGGTGGGGAGGGATAGCCTGGGGAGAAATGCCAAATGTGGGTGAAGGGGAGAAGAAAAGCAAAGCACACTGCCATGTGTGTACCTACGCAACTGTCTTGCATGCTCTGCTCATGTACCCCAAAACCTATAATCCAATAAAAAATTAAAAAAAAAAAAAAGTTAAACAGTTAAAAAAAAAAAAAAAAGAAAACAGAGAACAACCAAATAGATGCAATAAAAAAAGATAAAGGGGAAATCACCACAGATTCCACAGAAATTCAAACCATCATCAGAGAATATTACAAACAACTCTATGCACATAAACTAGTAAACCTGGAAGAAATGGATAAATTCCTGGACTCCTGTGTCCTCCCAAGCCTAAACCAGGAGGAAGCTGAAACTATGAATAGACCAATAATAAGGTCAGAAGTCGAGGCAGCAATTAAGAGTCTACCACACAAAAAAAGCCCAGGTCCAGACGGGTTCACAGCCGAATTCTACCAGACACACAAAGAGGAGCTGGTACCATTCCTTCTAAAACTATTTCAAACAATCCAAAAAGAGGGAATACTTCCCAAATCATTTTACGAGACCAACATCATTCTGATACCAAAACCCGGCAGAGACCCAACAAGAAAAGAAAACTTCCGGCCAATATCCATGATGAACATAGATGCAAAAATCTTCAATAAAATATTGGCAAGCTGAATGCAACAGCAAATCAAGAAACTTATTCATCATGATCAAGTAGGATTCATCCCGGGGATGCAAGGCTGGTTCAACATACGCAAGTCTATCAACGTAATTCACCACATAAACAGAACCAAAAACAAAAACCACATGATTATCTCAATTGACGCAGAGAAGGCATTTGACAAAATTCAACAGCCCTTTATGCTAAAAACGCTCAATAAACTCGGTATCGATGGTACATATCTCAAAGTAATAAAAGCTATTTATGACAAACCAACAGCCAATATCATACTGAATGGGCAAAAACTGGAAGCATTCCCTTTGAAATCTGGCACTAGACAAGGATGCCCTCTTTCACCACTCCTATTCCATATAGTTCTGGAAGTTCTAGCCAGAGCAATCAGGCAAGAAAAAGAAACAAAGGGTATTCAAATAGGAAAGGAGGAAGCCGAATTGTCTCTATTTGCAGACGACATGATAGTATACCTAGAAGACCCCATCACCTCAGCCCAAAAACTCCTGAAACTGATAAGCAACTTCAGCAAAGTCTCAGGATATAAAATCAATGTGCAAAAATCACAAGCATTCGTCTACACCAATAACAGACTTAAAGAAAGCCAAATCAAGAACGAACTGCCATTCACAATTGCTACAAAAAGAATACAATACCTTGGAATACAACTCACAAGGAACGTAAGGGACCTCTTCAAGGAGAACTACAAACCACTGCTCAACGAAATCAGAGAGGACACAAACAGATGGAGAAACATCCCATGTTCATGGTTAGGAAGAATTAACATCGTGAAAATGGCTATACTGCCCAAAGTAATTTACAGAATCAACGCTATCCCCATCAAGCTACCATTGACTTTCTTCACAGAACTGGAAAAAAACACCATGAACTTCATATGGAACCAAAAGAGAGCCCGCATAGCCAAGTCAATCCTAAGCAAAAAGAACACAGCGGGGGGCATCACACTACCGGATTTCAAACTATACTACAAGGCTACAGTAATCAAAACAGCATGGTACTGGTACCAAAACAGAGATATAGACCAATGGAACAAAACAGAGGCACTGGAGGCAACACAACATATCTACAACTATACAATCTTTGATAAACCTGACAAAAACAAGCAAGGGGGAAAGGATTCCCTGTTTAACAAATGGTGTTGGGAAAACTGGCTAGCCATGTGCAGAAAGCACAAACTGGACCCCTTCCTGACACCTTACACTAAAATTAACTCCAGATGGATTAAAGACTTAAACATAAGACCTGGCACCATAAAAACCCTAGAAGGAAATCTAGGCAAAACTATCCAGGACATAGGAGTAGGCAAGGACTTCATGAACAAAACACCAAAAGCATTGGCAACAAAAGCCAAAATAGACAAATGGGACCTAATGAAACTCCACAGCTTCTGCACGGCAAAAGAAACAGTCACTAGAGTGGATCGGCAACCAACAGAATGGGAAAAAATTTTTGCAGTTTACCCATCTGACAAAGGGCTGATATCCAGAATTTACAAAGAACTCAAATGGATTTACAGGAAAAAAACAAACAAGCCCATTCAAAAGTGGGCAAAGGATATGAACAGACACTTTACGAAAGAAGACATATATGAGGCCAACAATCATATGAAAAAATGCTCATCGTCACTGGTCATCAGAGAGATGCAAATCAAAACCACATTGAGATACCATCTCACGCCAGTTAGAATGGCGATCATTAAAAAATCTGGAGACAACAGATGCTGGAGAGGATGTGGAGAAAAAGGAACACTTTTACACTGTTGGTGGGAGTGTAAATTAGTTCAACCATTGTGGAAGTCAGTGTGGCGATTCCTCAAGGCCTTAGAAATAGAAATTCCATTTGACCCAGCAATCCTATTACTGGGTATATATCCAAAAGACTATAAATCATTCTACTGTAAGGACACATGTACACGAATGTTCATTGCAGCACTGTTTACAATAGCAAAGACCTGGAATCAACCCAAATGCCCATTGATAATAGACTGGATTGGAAAAATGAGGCACATATACACCATGGAATATTTTGCAGCAATCAGAAACGAGGAGTTTGTGTCGTTTGTAGAGACATGGATGAATCTGGAGAACGTCATCCTCAGCAAACTGACACAAGAACAGAAAATGAAACACCACATATTCTCACTCATAGGCGGGTGATGAAAAATGAGAACACATGGACACAGAAAGGGGAGTACTAAACACTGGGGTCTATTGGGGGAAAAGGGGAGGGCCATTGGGAGGGGGAGGTGGGGAGGGATAGCCTGGGGAGAGATGCCAAATGTGGGTGAAGGGGAGAAGGAAAGAAAAGCACACTGCCATGTGTGTTCCTACGCAACTGTCTTGCATGCTCTGCTCATGTACCCCAAAACCTAAAATCCAATAAAAAATTTTTTAAAAAAAATGGGCAAAGGATATGAACAGATACTTCTGAAAAGACATACAGGCAGCCAACAAGCATATAAAAAATGTTCAGTATCACTAATCATTAGAGAAATGCAAATCAAAACCACAAGGAGGTATCATCCCATACCAGTCAGAATGGTTATTGTTTATTGGTTTTTTGTTTATTATTTTTGTTTAGTTCTTAATTGCATTTTAGGTTTTGGGGTACATGTGTAGAACATACAAGATTGTTGCATAGGTACACACATGGCAGTGTGATTTGCTGCCTTCCTCCCCATCACCTATATCTGGCATTTCTCCCCATGCTACCTCTCCTCAACTCCCCACCCCCCACAGTCCCCCCACATTTCCCCCCCAACAGACCCCAGTAAATGGCTATTGTTAAAAAGTCAAAAAAATAATAGAAACTGGTGAGATTGTGGGGAAATGTGAATGCTTATATAGTACTGGTGAAAATGCAAATGAGTTTAGACACTGTGAGAAGCAGTGTGGAAATTTCTCAAAGAACTCAAAACAGAATTACCATTTAACCCAGCAATTCCATTACTGGGTATCCATACAAAAAAAAATAAATAATTCTACCAAAATGACACATGTACTTGTATATCCATTGAAGCATTATTCACAATAGCAAAGACATGGAATCAACCTAAATGCCCATCAATGATGGACTAGATAAAGAAAATGTACCACATATCTACGATGGAATAAGACACAGCCATAAAAGACAAATGAGAGCATGTCCTTTGCAGCCACATGGATGAAGCTAGAGGCTATTACCTAAGTGAATTAATGCAGGAACAGAAAACCAAATACTGTATGTTCTCACTTATAAGGGGGAGCTAAACACTGACTACACATGAACACAAAGAAGGGAACAATAGACACCAGGGCCTGGTGGTGTGGGGAGTAGGGGAGGAAGTTGAGTACTGAAAAATTACCCATGGGGTACTATGCTTATTACCTGGGTGATGAAGTCATCTGTACACCACCCCCACGACAGGCAATTTACCTACATAATGAACCTATACACAAGCCCCTAAACATAAAATACGAATTGGAAAGAAAAAAAAAGAAAGAAACCTTTTCCTTTAAAGCTTCCTGGGTTTACTCAAGGAAACCAGTGAATCTAGGGACACTCATCTATTGCCTTAACCATTAGGAGGACCCCTCAGGCCAAAATTAACATGCGTGCCCTTCATACTCCAATTTATGCTAACAAACCACATATTCCATGCCTTTATGAAAATAATGAGCCATTTTTGATAAATAACTTTAATTTTTAATTTTTTCCTTGGTCAAATATGAAGTAATAACAAGGGTGATGTGGTACTCTTTTATAATTCTATCCCTTAGGTGAAGGATTTGAAATAGTAGTTAAAATCCAATTCTCTCTTTCCTTCAAAGAGTATAATCAAAGTGCTGTGTCTCTAAGTGGCTGCTTTACTGCCTGACAGAATACATTATTTGCCTTTTTCTCCAAAAAGGCTTTCCAGCAAGTGCTCTTGGTAAAATGATCTTGACAAAGTTTTGGAGAGAAGAGTGATGCTCCAACACAAAACAGTCTAGAATTAAGCAGCCCTGCTGTATTCACAGGCGCTCTTCACATTCGTCAGAAACCTGGAGC